>NW_020884962.1:368831-443259 GCF_003945725.1 Corapipo altera
TGCTGTGAATGCATCACACCACAATTAAAAGCCAGTGAGTTGTGGGTGCTGGAATTCATGCTGGTGTTTCCTCAGAACCGCTGGTTGGAGAACTCTGGGGGAACAAACCCCATCCCTGGACCGTCCCTTCTGCTCCTTTCCTCGGAACTGCCACGAGGGATTTTCCCGCCGGAGATTTTGTGTCCACTGGTGTTTACTGGAGCAGAAGGAAAAAAAAACCCCAGGTGTTATTTTCACACAGTAACCCTACCAAACACTCTGGAAAGTGGGTTTTTATTCTCTATTTAGTGGCAACTGGCTGCCAGCAGCTTGGCACTGGTCTGGTCTCCAACCCTGAGCTCGGAAACCCACCCTAGGCTGGCGAAGAGGGTGGTGGCAGCTCTTTGGACAAGCCCAGCCCAGCCAGAGGCACTAAATCCTGGGGTGACCAGGCCACTTCCAGCCCCTTGGGCAGAGGGGATGCCCCTTTCTGCAGCAGGATCATGGAGCTGCAGGAATGAGAGCGCTGGGATGGCAGCAGTGGCTGCGCTCCCTCAGCGACCGGGGGGACATCCCTGTGACTGTGGGACATCTCCCAGCAGCAGCTCCCACACCACAAAGGGTTAAGGAGGGACTAAACCCAAGCAGGAGGTTCTGGAGAAAAGCTCAGGAGCTCTGCTGTGAAGGTGCCTGAGCACCTCTGCTCGGTCCAGCACAGAGGGTCCCCTCGGAGGACCCCCCTGTGAGGGGCCAGAGCTGCCCCGAGCCAGGAGCTGCATCCTGGCCTTTTGTTCTCCGAGGAGAGCGTGCAGGAATTGGGTGCCAGCCACGAGAGCTTGTGCTGGTGCCTGCTTCCTCCCTTGGCACGCAGCGGCCCCGGGCGCCTCTGGCCAATTCTCGCTTGCGTAAACAGCCCCAGTAACGAAGATAAACGAGGCTGAGTGGCAGGGGAGGCTGCACGTCTGCCAGCCAGCCCTTCCCTCTGGATCAGGGAATGCTGCAGGGCTCTGGAGCCACAGCTTGGGTCATCCCACGAGGTGCTGTATGGGATGCCTGAGACTGGCTCCCTCAAACCACCAACCGCTTGTTTTCAGAGCATGAGCAGGGGGGTTAAAGTGGTTTTTACGCTGGTAAAAAAATTCAGTCGTGGAGGAACACGTGTTCCAACTTGGATCAGCGTGGAGAAGAGGAGACTGAGGGGAGATCTCGTCACAGTCTGTAACTTCCTCATGAGAGGAAGAGGAGGGGCAGCTCTGTGAGCAGGGACAGGACCCAGGGAATGGGAGCTGTGCCAGAGCAGGGTCAGGTTGGATCTCAGGGAAAGGTTCTTCCCCTGGAGGGTGGCTGGGCACTGCCCAGGCTCCCCAGGGCAGTGGGCACAGCCCCAAGGCTGCCAGAGCTCCAGGAGGGTTTGGACAACGCTCTGAGGGACAGGGTGGGATTGTTGGGGTGTCTGTGCAGAGCCAGGAGCTGGACTGGATGGTGCTTGTGGGTTCCTTCCGACTCAGGATATTCCATCATTCTATGAAAATAAATGTTCCTTGAGTCGTAACCATTCCACAGAGCCAAGCTTGGGCACAACCATGGCCAGATTTCCCGTGGCTCTGACCAGAGGGGGTTCAAAGTCTGTTGTCCCCAGGCAGAAGGTTCCTCTCTCACCTGCTCCACAGGTGAGCACTTCCATACCTCCATTCTGCTCATCCCAGGGAGCTGATGAGGCACACGGTGGGATTCTTGGGGTCATCCTGTGCAGGGGCAGGAGTTGGACTTTGCTGATCCTTGTGGGTCCCTCCCAGCTCAGGATATTCCATGACTCTTTGATCTCCCTGATCCAACCCCGGCGGTGATTCCGACGCTTCCCACCGACGCAGCTCCTCGACTTGCTGCCCCAGCCCCAGATCCTGTGTCTGAGCTGCACCTTTTAAGGGATACAAAAGGTTAATATTAAAAAAAAAAAACAACAACCCTGTCTCGAGCCCTGCTAATGCCTTGGAGAATGGAGCACCCCTGCCAAGAAGCTTATCTGAAGGCTCTTTGTGAACAAAGTGAACCCTGGAAGGTGGCGAGGCTCAGTGACAGGGAGCAGGGATGCAAGCCAAGATCCCTGCCTCTGGCTAGAGGAGAAATTTCCATCTTAGAGAGGAGCCACCCTGTGCTGATAACCCTGCTGTTCCCACCACTGGGAAGGGCCTCAGAGGGTCAAGGGAGCTGCCAGGAGCATCTCACGGCTCCGACGGCAGGGATGGACATCTCGGCTAAAAAGCATCCTGAAGGATGCAGCACAGGGCAGGTGTCCATCCTCTGAGCTCCACAGTGGCTCTGCCTTTCTGCTGGCTCCTGCCCCTCCTAAATTAGGACAGAAAAGAGCCCTTTTCCCCAGTCATTAACCACTGCAGGGACACGGTGTCTGGGGCAGCTCTGCTTCCAGCTCCCGCAAAACCCGGGAGTCACCAGATGTAAGAAGGCTTTCAGCCCTGAAAACCTCTGGAAATCGACTCGAAAATGTGGGGAAATCTCCCAGCAGCCAGAATTTCACAGAGGCCCTGACTGGAGCTTTCTGCTTCCCAAATCCTGCCGGGGTTGGGAAGAGAGAGCGGCTCCAACTGAGCCACTCTTTCCATCCCAACACCCAACCGGGGCCGATAAAAATCAGCTGCGACCGAGCACGGCCCATCTAGAGCTCTCTGTGTTTGTTTTCAGTTGGGTGGCTCAAAAACCGAGTTGGGCCCCACCAGTTCCTGGAAATTTAATCCCACAGATCACTTCTCCGTGCAGCTACCGTGCAGCAGCTCCATGACCCCGGAGTCGGAGCCCTCTCCGTGCAGCTGGGACACAGCCTGGGATTTACTGCCTCTGCAGCTGGAAAAGCCACTGCAGCCCCAGGAAAGCTCCGTGGGCAAAATCTAAGGGAAACCCTCTGCCCTTCCCAGGGAAAGGCAGGGAAAACTGCACGAGGTCGAAATACGTGGGAAAGGATCACTGGGATGGACTGGAGATGTGAGGGCGTCTGCATCCCGCTGCTCCAGGGGCAGCCACAGCCCTTGTGGGAGGTTCAGGTAGTCACTGAGCTGCTTCCAGTGCCTCCTCCTCTCCGTGGGAACTGGAACTCAGTGTCCCAGGTTGGATTTATCCTCTAAAATCAGCGTAGGAGACCTGTGAGATGTTCTGTGCTCCCTGGGGCACAAGGGGAGGAACAGGTCACTCCGCTCCCGGAGAGCCTCCGGTGTGTGAAGATCCCAATTAGTCTTGGCAGGCAGCACGAGCCAAACTTCCTCTTATCCCCATGCCCTGCCATTGGTAGAGCTCTCCTGCTGATCCTCTGGAGTGGCAGCGGGGTTTAATCTCCATGGAGATGGATCTAACACCCATCCATGATCCGCTGCAGGTGGTGGCTTGGCTGCTTACAGCTTGAGAGGAGCCAGGCTACCTCCTCACTCCTGTTTTCCATCCTTTTTGGAGGTTAGGATGCCAGGGCAGGGTTTGGGAAGTGCTCTCCGAGCCTCCAGCCTGTGTGGACAAGAAGGGGAGAAGCAAAGCCCCCGGGTGGAGGTGGGGGTGACCCACAGGACCTGCTCACACCCCTCCGGGGTTTGGGCAGCTCGGAGATGCCACAACTGCTCCTGAGGCTGCAGCTGGGAGACACTCCCTGAATCCCAGCGCAGCTCCTGGAGCAGCACTTGGCTTTCTCAAAGGATTTGCCATTAGGGAGAGATTTATCTCGGGTTTTACTTCCCTTCCTTCTCAAAAGCCCTGTTTGGACAAGACCCGGCAACATCCTCGCTCGGCACAGACGGGGATTAGAGCAGCAGATGCTTCTCTGCTCACCCCGGCCAGGGAAATGGCCCTAAAACATTCAACAGGAGGAGTTTGTCTTTTCCCAGCTGGACACTTCCCCCTGCCTGTTTTGAAGCTGGAGTCCAGGCTCTCCAGCACACAGCTCTGAGCTCCCCCAGTGTGTGGTCTCCGGGTGCCGATATCCCGCACGGCTGGAAAAATGCACCTGCACGTTGGATCTCATGGAGAGAGAGGCCTGAGGAGGCTGCCCAGCACGTGGCTGGGGCTGGAACATCCCTCAGGAGCAGAAGGCATCCTTTGGCATGTGACAAACTCTATATGTGGTACCAACACAGCAGATTTTGGAGCTGCTGCTGGACAGAGAGATGGTAGCAGGTCACAGAACCATGGAATGGGTTGGGTTGGAAGGGACCTTGAAGCTCATCTCATTCCAACCCCCTGCCACGGGTAGGGACACTTTCCACTAGATCAGGTTGCTCCAAGCCCTTTCCAACCTGGCCCTGAGCATTTCCAGGGATGGGGCAGCCACAGCAACCGGGAGGTTCAGAGCTGGACCACTCAGGTGCCTGCAGGGCAAGCTGCTCTCTCCATTTCCAAAGCTGGCTGGTTTTTTATGGAATCAGAGTCAAAAAGGAGCCAGTCTTGGCATCCTCAAAATCACCTGCCACTGCAGAAGACTCCCAAGAACCCAGTCCTATTTGGCAGCCACCTGCTCTTGCTTCCTGAAGCAGTGGCAGGGAGTGAGGGAGGCAAAAGGCAGGAAGGTCTCTGCCTGGGAGGTTTCCTTCCCTCTCATTCTTGGGGACAGACCAGGGTGGTGAAGACATCTGCTAAGAGAAGAAAAAGCATGAATAAGCCATGAAAAGATGCTGCAATGGATGGGCTCTGATTCAGACTCCAAGAAAAGCCTGTTGCTCCTGGGATTATTCCCTCCCCTCTGCCTAAAGGAGACAGTCAAAGGAGCTGAACGTTTCAGCTCTGCTTCTCAAGGTGATGGCAGATTATCCGGCTTTCTTGCTCATCCCAAGCTCTCACTCCAAGGATTGGCAGAGCTGCTGCTCTCTCAGACCCACACTAAAAGCCTCTCTCCTCCACCAGGCCACTCCAATCCCCCCCTGTCCCTGGGAGCAGAGGCAAGGCAGGAATTTTGCATTCCCAGCCCCACCACGGCCGGCTCCAGGACATCCCAGTGCCAGGCCAACCCTCTCACCGTGGGCACAGTGTCCAACCCACCGTGGTCCAGCTCTCTCTGGCTGAGCCTCCCTGCAGGAAGCACTGGTGGGATAATGGTCATGTCTTGAGTGTATTAAACCAAATTATTCGCTGCGCTCTCTGTTTTCCCGGAGCCCCGGCCAGACCTCGAGACTATTTATCTTGGCTGTGAAATTCCCACCCCTCGCTGCACAGCAGGAGCACGAAACCACAGAGATTTGTTAATAGAAACCAAAGCAAAAACCACCACTTGAGCTTGCAGGCAAAGGGCCCGTGCTGTCACAGCTCAGAGCCCTGGAAATGTCGTCCTGAACGGAATCTGCCGGGATCTCCGGACCTGTTGCTGCTCCCAGGGATTGGGGTCTCAGAGCTCTGTCACCCTGGGAGTGATTCCCTGCAATGGGGTTGCAGCAGGACCTGGAAATCTCCTCACTTGTGCCCAGCCCTGCCCAGACTCTGCCACATCTGCTCCCATTTCGTGGCACGATGGTCCCAGCTGAGCTCGGAGTCACACAGCGCAGGACACAAATCTCCAGGAAAAAATGGGCCCACCTTCTCCTCTCGCTGGAAAAGATGAGGATAGGGAAGGCACAGAGCTACTGGTTGTGTTTGTCAAGGTCAGGAGCAAACAAGAGCTCTCTGGGTGATCTGGAGATCACCCCGAAATCACCGCAAAGCAACGGGGTGAAGATCTCCCCCCTCAGTGTCCCACAGCAAATCACACAGGGCTTCACTCCACGAGTCCCCCCAAAAGTTAATCCAGCCTAATTTTAGGCAGCTCCAACACTGAGATTCCCTTTCTCCTTTCAGGAGACCCTCAGGCCACGTCTCCATGATGGATTTGACACAGCTTTTCCTCATCCACTTGGACTTCAACCCAGCTGAGACCATCTGGTGTCCATGGCTGTGCAGAGGTTCCTGTGTCAGCTGAAATGAGATCTGAGGTTTGCTCACCCCCTGCCAACCCTCGAGGCTGCAACACATTAAACAGCAAAGCAAGGCCAGGATCAGGCTGAAGTGGGAGCCCTGAGAGTGAGTTTTTATCCAGGAGAGCCTCGTGCTGGTCACGGAGACCATGAGGACAGGGAGCAGAATTTGTGGTGGTTCCCTTGGTTGAGGGTTGGACTTTTGTCACCCGACCAAAATCAGAGGCTACTTCATAGAATCATGGAATGGTTTGGGCTGGAAGGGACCCTAAAGCTCATCCAGTCCCACCCCATGCCTTGGGAAGGGACATTTCCACTATCCCAGGGTGCTCCAACCTGGCCTTGGACACTTCCAGGGATGGGGCAGCCACAGCTTCTCTGGGCAACCTGTGCCAGGGCTTCCCCACCCTCCCAGGGAGGAATTCCTTCCCAATATCCCATCTAACCCTGCCCTCTGGCAGTGGGAAACCATTCCCCCTTGTCTAAAGGCCCTTTCCTTAGCTCACCAGGTCTTCTGTCCTTCTCCCTCATCCAGAAGCCACCATGAATCCAACATACCCACATCTCAGCAGGTTCCTGGAGCAGCCCAGCTGTTACCTGAGCAGCCAGGTGACCTGGAGTCACACCTCCCTGCACATCTGTGCATCCAGGGCTGATTTCCCAGCAGGGATCCAACACTCATTCCCCAGGAGGGGAATGAAATCTGCCTCGAATTTAAACACAATAATCTCAGCCCAACCCCATAAAACCACAACTGGAGCTTCTCAGTGAAAGCCAGTGCGGTTGGAATAACACATCCCAGAAGGTTTCCCAGTCCAGAACACTCCCAAGCCAGTGCAAAACACCCTGGGATGTGTGAGAGAGAAGCCCTGGGGAAGGGAAAGCACTGCTGGGACTGTTTCTTATTTACAGCCAGGCTGCAATCCCTGCAGGGCAGGGCTGGAAGGGGCTGCCTGGCTTTTATCACCTCCCAGGAAAGCAGCAGAGATCCTCAGCAGGTGTCATGTGCCAGACCCTCTTTAGAATCCTGGAATCACTGAGGTTGGAAAAGCCCTCTGAGATCATGGAGTCCAACCATTCCCCCAGCACCGCCAAGGCCACAAGGGCCGTGTCCACAAGGGCCACATCCACAGGTTTTTTGAACTCTTCCAGGGATGGTGACTCCAACATTGCCCTGGACAGGCTGTTCCAATGCCTGACCACCCTCTCCCTGAAAGAATTTTCCTTAATATCCAATCTAAACCTCCCCTGGTGCAGCTTGAGGTTCCCTCTCATCCTGTCCCTCGTTCCCTGGGAGCAGAGCCTGAACCTCCCCCGGCTCCCCCCTCCTGTCAGGGAGTTGTGGAGAGTGAGAAGGTCCCCCCTGAGCCTCCTTTTCTCCAGGCTGAGCCCCTCCAGCTCCCTCAGCTGCTCCTGGTGCTCCTGCCCCTTCCCCAGCTCCATTCCCTTCTCTGGACATGAAGTTCTGTGGGAGATTCTCTGATTTGCCCCCCACTGAGTGCTCAGGTTCAGTGTAGGGCAGAAAACTGAGCCCCCAGACCAAGGTCAAAGTCTCTCTGTGCTGGAGGGGTCCTTGAGGTGGTCAGTACCTTGGCCAGGGCACCCAGGAGCTTTGGAGTCAGGAATGCTGCCTTGTCCCACATATTCCTCACTTCCCAACAGCGGTGGAAGCTGGTTCCCATCACCCTGCAACTCTCACCAGTGAGGTCATTTTTATTTCCTGAGCAAGAGAGTGGCCAAAGCCACCCCCACCCCCACAGCGGCTCACAGACACCCCTTTAATTAAAATTTTTCTCCAAAATATAAGTCACAGTTAATATCTGGCACGAAATGCTCCGAAGAGAATGTGCAGATCCCAGCCCTGAGCAACGGAATAGGAGCTAATTTCCTTTTAGTCCATCCACACACATATGCACATACCTATAAAATGTAAATATGCAGATGTGTGCACACATATTCTCGAACACAGAGAGCTGTTACAAACCCGCTTGGAACTCCACAGATGCCCCCAAAAAGCCGCCAAGCAGCAGAAATTCATGGTAAAAAATCTCTTTTCAGAGCTTCAAGAAGCTCCAAAGGGAAGACCCCGGGGTTTGCCAGCCCCTCTGGAGAAGGTGGGCGAGGACATGGATCCCAATTAGGGATGGAAACAACATCTCACCTGCCAGTTGGGATGGGGAGAAGCAGCTCCCAAGTTGTGGGTTGTTCCCTGAGTCATAAATCTGTCATCACCACTCTCCTTATCTTGGATATCTGGTTTTCCTGAGCTGGGCTTAACAGATATTTTTGTAAGGCCAGCCTTGGTTAATCCAAACAGAGGAGCCTCCGTTGCTTTTCACTCGCTGGAAGCAGATTCCAGCTTCCTGAAGTGCTGGGAGAAAGGACTTAAATCCCCCCAGGGTGTAAAGGAGAGGAGGATTAACCCTGTGGACTCACTACCAGGGTGCTGAGCCCCCTTTTCCACAGGGAAATGACTCCTGGTGGGACAGAGCTGGAGAAACCAGGTCCTGGGAACACCTCGTGGGGCCAGGGGAGTGCCAGGGTCCCCAATCCCTGCTCCACAAATCCTCTCCCACGCCGGGATGGGGCTGTTCCACACCCTGCAGGGAGGGCTGTGAGCACTCTCTGGCCCTCGGCTCATTAAACATCCGACATTTCTGGTTGAAAACAAAAAAAAATTAAAAATAATAATTCGGGCCCGTTTCTAACCTTGGTTAGCTTCACTTTCTGCTTTTGCCATTCCCCCTCCTGAGGACTCCCAGAGCTGGGATGGCAGGAGAAGGATTGATATCCAGACCTGCTCACTCTGGGATATTGGGCTGATTTTTTTTTTTTATTGGAGCCAGGAGGAAAGATCTCTATTTTTCCAAGGCAAGGGGAAGCACGTTCAGGCTGATAAATATCTGTCAGCAAAAGCCATTGGGTGATGGAGTGAACTAGAAGGGGAAAATAAAAGACACCAAAGCCCAGTGGAACATCCCTGTCTTTTCTTCCATGCAGGATTTCTGATGGATTCCTTGGAGTGTTTGCTGGAGGTTTGCACATGTGTTGGTCTGCAAAGGGGATGGACCATCAGATCTTCATTTGAATGAACCTCATTCCTAGAAATCACGAGGAAGGAGCTTCCCAGCACCAGTTTCTCCTTTTGGTTCTTCCGAGCACCAGGATTGGGATCACTCATCAGCATCAGGAGCTGTCAGTGTGCTCTGCAGCACAGCTGGGTCAGTGTAAGGACACCTTCATGAATCCCCAGAAATCTTCATTTCCAGTGGGAAAGAACTCACTCCTGTGCCTCAGTTTCCTCCCCTGTAAAATAAAAATGATGATAAACATCACCCAAGCCCCCCAGTGGAGGGTCTTTTTAACTTGTCCCTGCGTGTTGTAGTCTCCTGATTTTTAGGGCCATCCTCAAAACCTCAGTTCCAAGGTGATCACACCCCTCTAGTGAACTTTATAATACAGAAACATCACCCCAAAGGCCCAAGAATTCAAAAAAAAAACCCAAACCAGTAAAAAAAAGGCTGTTTATTATTTCCTCTTTAACCTGGTTGCTTTTGGTTTGTTATTTCCTCTCGAATCTGGTTGGTTTTCAAGGTAATGGAGCAGTTTATGACAGATCAGGGACAGGTGGTGGTTTTTCACCCCAAAATAATTGGGGTCACAGCTCTGCCACGGGAAACGCCGTCTGCGCCCTCCTTCCTCTCCGAGCAGCTGACAGCAGTGAAAAACCTGATTTACTGCAGCAGCAGAGGGTTATATCTAATCCTTTCTGTAATCCCTCACTCCAGGAAACTCCAGGATACCGCGGGTGGGAAGCTGGCTCAGCCCTGATCTCAGGGCTGCAACAGGTTTGAGCAGGATGGATCCCCCGTGGATCAGAGCCTGTGTGGGATCACACCCGGACCTGGATTCTCTGCAAGCACCGGGAAGGAGAAGGATGGGATGCAAAGCTTGACTCGGCACCTCCCGTTTCCCTCCCCTCTTTCCAGACGTGACCGGAGAACCAGCGCGGCCCCACCGGTGCCACGTTCCCTGAGAAAAGCCAGGATGTCATAAAACTGGGAACTAATTGCCCCCAGATGGCTCGTTAAGGCCACAAGAAAATTCTTCCAGGGTCAGGAAAGCACTTTGTGGAAAGCACCAGGAGGTCACGAGGCCAAACCTGCCCCAGGGGGCTACGGACCAGCCACAGCTTGGTGACACCTGAGCCACGAATCCTGGAAGCAGGACCAGCTTCCCAACAAGCAAAGCAGCAGCAGCTCTGTCTGCTTCCTAGCAGGAATATATTTAGTTTTACAAAGAATCACCTGGATGGATTGGGATATCCCCTGCTGTCTCTCCACTGATGGAACAGGGCAGGTATTCCGGAGGTACAAAACCCTCCTCTGATTTCCAGGATCTTTCTGACGGCTTAAAATCCCTCTTAACCTGCTGTCACCAAACCCAGGAGTCTCCATATTCCCTGTCCATGATATTAGGCAGGTTTCACTTCTCTCCAAGCATTCCTGCTAAAGGAGAGGCCACTGTATCCCACAGGGACCAATATCCCGTGGGACAATGGCCCCGAGTCCTTGCCCGGGCTCAGGAAGCCTCGGGGTGACCGAGGTGACGTTCCTGGTGGAAGCTGCTCCATCTGCAACTCGTCCTGTGCCAGAACAGCAGCAGGGAGATAAGGAGTCTCAAAGGTCTCATGGAAAACTCCGACAGGGAGGCTATTTTGAGCTGGCCTGGCTCGCTTTTTCCTGCTGGATGCTGTCCCTGCTCCTCGTGCGCAGGCATGGGATGAGCTGGACTTTGTGTCTCTGGAGGACAGGACGGGGGACAGAGCTGTCCCCTCTGATGGGAGGGGAGTGAGGGCAGCAGCAGTGGGCTCAGATGACTGTGGGAATATTTCCACCAAGGAAAAGCATCCCAGCAACACCCCAGAGGCTGAACCGAGCCCCAGGTTCCCACTGGAGTGACCGATGGGAAGGATTTCACGGGGTGCAGTGTCCTGCTCTCCATCCACAGAATTCCTTCAGTTCAGATGCTTTTGCCTGGGGAAGGGGAGGAGGACTGAGCCACAGGCAGGGAAAGTGCAGCAGCCAGGAAATTTAAACCCAGGAAAATTAAACTCTGGGTGTTCCTCCCCTGAAGGGAGTGAAGGGGCCTGAACTCGCTCTGCCCCAGTGGCAGAGATGTTCTCATCCAGAGCTGTCCTCACCCCCCTGGACCTGCTCAGGTCCCTCCCCAGTGCCAGGACCACAGGGGGCTTCCCTGCACTTCACTCCAGTGGTTCCCACCTCAGCTGCCATCCCTGAGCTTCCAGGCTCAGCATTCCCTGCCCTTCTGGCTGTCCACCTCCTGCTCCACAGCTCAGGTTTGGCACATGCTGCATCCCTGGCTCCCCACAGCTCCAGCCCTGCTCCATCAGCCTCACAATATCCATAGAAACCCATAGTCCTGGAATGGTTTGGGTGGGAATGGATCTTAAATCTCATCCCATTCCACTCTCCTGCCATGGGCAGAGACATCTTCCACTAGCCCCACAAGCCCCATCCCTCCTGGCCTTGGACACTTCCAGGGATCCAGGGACAGCCACAGACTCTCTGGGCAACCTGTGCCAGGGCCTCCCCACCCTCCCAGGGAGGAATTTACTCCCAATATCCCATCTCCTTCCCAATATCCCTACTCAATCCTGCCCCTCCTCTCTGCAAACCCTGACTCAAGGACGTGCCTCTGCCCCCACAACACCAGGCTCCATGATTTGCTCCGAGTCTCATCCCACGCCCTCATCCCACATCCTCACCCCACATCCTCATCCCACTTGTCTTCTGCTCCACTTGCTCTCCTGCTCCTTCAGTCCCCACTGGCTTCACTTCACTTGCTCAGACACAAAACGCGGCTGAAAATTCGCACAATAAAAAGAGAATTCAGTTCAATCAAAACAGCGACAAGAACAACAACAAAAAATTACATCAAAGACCCCACCCTGGTCCAGGAGCTCCTGGAGGGGAAGGGAGTTGGGACCCAGCCAGCACTTGCTCCTCACCACACCCCTGCAGAGATGGGAATCGGGGCATTTGCGCTTTTAGACCTATTTTGGGAAGAGCCGAAGGGAAACCACGACCAAGGCTGATATGGAGAAGTGGACACAAAGCAAGCTTGATGACATTTACTGGGTGCCAGGGAGATAAGCCCTGTGCCAGCACGTGCCAGCCAGCGCCGACTCCCGGCGGCTCCCAAAGCTGGGAATGCTCCGAGCACCAGGATGCCCAACCCAGGAATGTCCTGGGTGCCCTGCAGGTGGACAGGGATCTTCCTCAAGGCTCATGAGAGAGGCTGGTTCCAGAGAAAGGCAGGAGGGCTCTGCAGAGGGACCTGGAGAGGTTGGAGAGTTGGGCTGATTCCAAGGGGATGAGGTTCAACCAGGCCAAGGGCCGGGTCCTGCCCTTTGGCCACAACAACCCCCGGCAGCTCCAGGTTGGGGACAGAGGGGCTGGAGAGCAGCCAGGCAGGAAGGGAGCTGGGAGTGGGGATGGACAGGGAGCTGAACAGGAGCCAGAGTGTGCCCAGGGGGCCAAGAAGGCCAATGGATCCTGGCCTGGCTCAGGAACAGTGTGGCCAACAGATCCAAGGAAGTGATTCTGCCCCTGGACTCAGCGCTGGTGAGGCCACCCCTGGAGTGCTGTGTCCAGCTCTGGGCCCTCAGCTCAGGAAGGACATTGAGGTCCTGGAGCAGGTCCAGAGGAGAGCAATGAGGCTGGGGAAGGGACTGGAGCACAAGTGCTGTGAGGAGAGGCTGAGGGAGCTGGGGCTGTTCAGCCTGGAGAAGAGGAGGCTCAGGGGAGACCTCCTCACTCTCTGCAACTCCCTGACAGGAGGGGGGAGCCGGGGGGGAGTTGGTCTCTTTTCCCAGGCAACCATCAGCAAGACAAGAGGGCTCGGTCTGAAGCTTTGCCAGGGGAGGTTTAGGTTGGAGATTAGGAAGAATTTCTTTCCAGAGAGGGTGCTCAGCCATTGGAATGGGCTGCCCAGGGAAGTGGGGGATTCTCCATCCCTGGAGGTTTTTAAGCTGAGACTGGATGTGGCATCAGTGCCATGGGCTGGGAACCACAGCAGGGTTGGATCAAGGGTTGGACTTGATGATCTCGGAGGTCCCTTCCAACCCAGCTGATTCTCTGATTCTCTGATTCTATGAAAGGAATTTTTGAGGGGTGAGAAAAACGGGAGGTTTGTGAGTGAGCCACTGGCAGTGTCTGGGAACCGGGTTCCTGGGATATGGGAACTATGCAGCAGACAGCTGGGGACAGGGACTGTGATTCATCCTGGAGACTTTGGAAGCAGGGAAAGGGCACAGGGAGCCAAGGCGGTTAAGTAGGGATATAAGAAGGAGAATAAGCAATGGGCCTAAGGCTTTATGAACTGTAAACACTGTGATGGAGGAGCTTTGTATTCAAAATAAGCAAAGGCAAATTAAAGGAGGGAATCAGGGGAAGGGAGAGACAGAAGTGAGGAGAAGGAGAGAGAGCAGAGATCTGTGAGAAGTGTCAGGTGAAGGGAAAGCTCTTCCCAGGTTCTTACTGGGAAGGAAAAGCCCAAGAAGGTGTGAGGAAAAAGTGAAATGAAGGATGGCAGGGCTGGTGTCAAAAAGAGGAGTCCCCAGGAGAGTCCTGGGATGCTCTTCAGAGCTTCCAGGTAGAAGTGAAAGAACTGGTGTGAAGGAAAACAGGGCCAAGGGCTGTGCCCCAGGAGCCAAGGTGAGAAGCTGGGTCCTCACTCCTGGCTGGGTTTGTGCCAAGGCTCAGCTGGAAAGAGGCACTGCCAACATGAAACTGTTCATTGCCCACATCTACCACAGAGTCATGGCCAGGCTGATCCCAGCAGGCACAGAGGAAGGGTAGAACTCCCCCTTTCCATCTGCCAGGAGCCTCAGGAATCCTGGCAAAGCAAGAGAGAGCAGGGAAAGGACCCTCCAACCCTCTCCCGCTCCCGAGGATGAGCCTGGTTTTGTGTCAGTGCCTGTGCCACGACCAGGCTGCTGGAGGAAAATTCCCAAACAAGGAGACCTTGCTCCTTGCCTCCAAACCCCATCCTGAGCACATCCTCCCCTTCTGCCTATGAGGATGAGGAAAAAGCAGGATGCAGGAGGAGGCACCAGCCTGGCAGCATCCAGGGGAAGGGTCACTCTCATGGTATCACTCCGGGGGCAGGGAGACCTGCTCCCACAAGACCTGTTTTCCACTCCTTTGGCAAGCTCAGCTCGGAGAGGTTTCCAAGCTTTGCACTCTCATTCCCAAACCCAACAGCCGTGGTCCATTCCCCTCTTCCCTCCAGATCCCAGCTCCATCCTGAGCCCTCGCCTGCTCCACACATCCCAGTTCACCTCAGGGAGAGGGAAGAGCACAGAGCGGCTTCTTTGGATGCAGGAGGCACCAGGAAAGCTGGGAAGGCTGGGAAAATTCCATCCATCCATCCAAGATGTGTGTCAGCTCCAGGCAAAGTGCTGAGTCAGAAGAAGAGATGGATGTGCAGGAAGCCCAAGTGTCAGATGCCTTCAAATGTGCTCCATTTCCACCCAACAGGTTCCAATGACCACTGGGACACGTTTCTGTGTCTCTGAGCTCACTCCCTCTCCAGTCTTGGATCCATCCAGTCAATCCTGCCTGAAAAAGCTCTCCACAGCTCTTCAGGATGGACCTGTATCGATCCAGCCCGGCTCCGGGGTTTCTATCTCCATTTATCAGGCCTGCACGTTCTCCTAATCCCATCTCAGCCCTTCCCAAAGTAAGGAGATAAGAGGCAGGCTGGAAGGGCTGATAAAAGGGAACTGAACAAAATCCATTAATGCTGCTGCTGTGCCAGGAATTACAAATCCCAGCCCTTGGTAATTAGGTTTTGCCAGCCAGAGTCCCAGCACAGCAAAGCCAGAGAGGAAAGTCAGGCTCACTAAAATTTATCCCGAGGAAAAAGCAACACCTGGAGAAGTAGGAGATTTTGGGTGATTTTTTTTCCAGGTGTGGTATTGGGGACAAAATGCCCAAACCAGAGCAGATCCAGCATCGATTCCAGGGAAGCCCAAACCAGTGTGACCAAGGGCTGGACCTTCCTCCTGCCCCACACACCCATCACCCCCTGAGCTGAACCATCTCAGCCAGTGACAGCAGCACAACCATTCCCTTTGATCCCCGTGCAGTTCCACAAACCCTTTATTCCAAAAATGGGATGTTCTGCGGAGCCTCCATGGACCAGCTGAGGGATAATGGAATCATGGAATGGGTTGGGTTGGAAGGGACCTTAAAGTTCATCCATTCCCACCCCCTGCCATGGGCAGGGACACCTTCCACGAGCTCAGGTTGCTCCAACCTGGCCTTGGACACTTCCAGGGATCCAGGGGCAGCCACAGCTTCTCTGGGCAACCTGTGCCAGGGCCTCACCACCTTCACAGGCAGGAATTCCTTCCCAATATCCCACCTAAATTTCCCCTCTTTCAGTTTGAAGCCATTCCCCCTTGTCCTGTCCTTCTACCCCTTGTCCCACATCCCTCTCCAGCTCTCCTGGAGCCCCTTTAGGCCCTGGAAGGGGCTCCAAGGTCTCCCTGTATCCTTCCCTTCTCCAGGTGAACCCCCCCAGCTCTCCCAGCCTGGCTCCAGAGCAGAGGGTCTCCAGCCCTTGGAGCAGCCCCAGGGCCTCCTCTGGACTTATTCCAGAAGCTCCACATCCCTCCTGTACTGGAGACCCCAGAGCTGGATGCAGGATTGCAGGTGGGCTCTCACCTGAGCAGGGCAGAGGGGCAGAACCTCCCCCTCACCTGCTGCCCACTCTGTGCCCAGGACACCATTGGCCTTTCCAGATCTCTCCTATAAAAACCCCAAACCAACTCACCAAAGCCCAAATCCCAGGAGAATTCAGATCCAGGACATTTTGTCACGGTCCTGAATCGGAGAGCGGAGCAGAACCGAGCAGGATAACTGGGACACGTTTTGATCGTGACCTCTGGAAAAAAACCCCTTTTCTTGTATAAATAGAGATTAATGGACTTTTCAAAAGGCACAGTTGCTTTAGCTTAACCCCTCCCCTCCCCATTTTCCTTGGTATGTGGCCTAATGGGTGCATCAACAATGTAAAAACCAACAAAAACTAACACAGTAAATAAATCAAGACACTCATCCAAGCAACACCCTCCCTGGAACGGACCCAGCTTCTCTTTTAATTGGTATCTTCCAAAAAAACAAACCCTTTCTCGGGAAAAAATAAACCACAACCACTTCAGGGGAAAAACATCCTAAGGTTTGCCCAGGATCTCCCAATCTATTGGAGGCAGGAATCCAGGTTGATGTTAGTGAGTACCTTATATCATCCTGACGCCCAAATCCAGGGATTTTCTCCTTTTTAAGGAGATTTTTTTTTGGATTCCTGATGTTTGTGGGTCCAGCAATTGGGATTTTCCCCATTCCCAGCCCTGTGGAAGAGGCTGTTGGTCCTTTCTCTCCCCTGGAAGCGATGACAAGGTGCTCCATCTTCCTCCCAGCTCCCACTCAAGCGGCCCAGAGGCTCGTTAGGAAATGGACCTAATTAAGTTTGATGGATGGGGACTGGGGATTATTCCTAATCTCCGTGCAGCAGCCAGACCAGAAAGGATATTTTCACACAAGAATTCAACTGCAGACGCTGCAACTGCACAGCACGTGCGTGGTCTGACTCCATGGAGCCAGAACCTCTTCCCAAGCTTTTAAATCCCAAGAAAAAGGCCATGGAATGGAGAGGGAAAGTGTGAAAGGAATGTCCTTGCTGCTGTATTGGAATGGGAACTGCTGCAGGATGAGGAGTTCATGGGCTAAGCTGGATTTTGATCCTTAGCACTGGACTAGTCCTTGCTTTCAGGTGTTTTGCTGGATAAAAAAAATAATTGGTTTATAAAGATATAACAGGACTAAATCACATAAAATCACAAAGCTAAGCCCAAAACTTTAAGCCCATCAAATTTTAAATATCTTTTCCCCTCACACACACACACAAAAAATATTCTCTATATTCTCTTCTCTGAAGTGGATGAGGAAGATATTCAAACATCCAAACCCCTCCTTGAGCATTTTAATCTTTCCATGTAGGTACGAAATAATGGAAGAAATCAACAGAGAAAACACATAAACCAGAATAAACTCCAGGTCTCTCAATTCCCAGTCAGAATTCAAGCCTAAAAAAAAAAAAAAAAGAAAAAAATATCAACCAACTTCTCCAAGTTCTTTTTACATGGATCTGACCTGGAGATCTCCCAGCAGGAGAAATCAGGGATTTTTATGTCACAGCAGAGACAAGGACAAGAGAACAGCAGGGGTAACTTCATTTCAGGCCTGTTGGCTGCAGGCAGGTTAGCTCAGACCCCAAAGCACAACGTGCTCCAGCAACACCTGGGAAGGAAATGTTCCTGACCTGGGAAAGGGGGGGGGGGGAAATATTTGGGATGAGCCAGATCAGCTCCTCGAACCGGTTTTCTGCGATGCCAAACAGCTGCATCAGTGCAAAGGAGAGAATGATCCTGGGCAGAAGAGGGAAAAGGCAGAGATATCCGAGGAAAATGATGCTTTTCAGATCACGGGGAAGCATTCCTTCCCCAGATTGCCGTCGGGAAAAATCCCTCCTGCTTTAGCTCTCCCACGCCGGGTCAGCCGGGAGCAAGTCCCCGTGCGACAGCAGGGATGAGCTTCTCCCTGCCCAGGTGTTCCCGGCTCACCTGACCTCGGGGCAGGAGCCAGAGCTGCCGAACTCCACCCCACCGGCAGCCCCCGATCCTCTGCCATCCCATCCTCCGCTGGGAAAACGGGATGGAGCCGTGGCTCGTTCCGGGCAGCGCCCTGAGCCGCGGTACCCCCCCGGTACCCACCGCAGGGCTCCGGCGGGCTCATACCCCCCTCTCGTGGCAAACGCACAGCTCCCTGACCCCACACGGGAAAGGCTTTTCCAGCTCTGGATCCCGCTCCGGATCTCCAGAGCTCTTTTTTTTTTTTTCCAGAGGCTCTGCTGCTGAGGCACATGAATATTGATGATTTGCAGAGATGCAGCAGGAAAAAAAAAGCAGCTGCAGGGAGAGAATCTCCAGAGCCGAGTTCAGCAAATGCTGCCGAGTGCAGAAACCTCCGGGGCAGGGAAAGGAGAGGGAACGGGGACATTTTGTGGGGAGAAGCATGTTCATGCTCAGGAGAGCATGATCCTACTTTTAAGCAGATTTCCAAGGGCCTGGAGTGACAGGACAAGGGGGAATGGCTTCAAACTGCCAGAGAGTAGAGTTGGATGGGATATAGGGAAGAAATTCTTCCCTGGGAGGGTGGGGAGGCCCTGGCACAGGTTGGGCAGAGAAGCTGTGGCTGCCCCATCCCTGGAAGTGCCCAAGGCCAGGTTGGAGCAACCTGGGACAGTGGAAGGTGTCCCTGCCCAAGGTACTGGATTCTCTTTAAGGTCCCTTTCCACCCAAACCACTCCATGAATCCACGATTTAAAGCAGAGTTATATTCTTGTTCTTAATATCTCCATGGAACCATTTGTACATTTTAAGATGGAATCTGTCCTCTGCTCTGCTGGCAGCAGGAATGATGTCCTGTAACTCCTACATCCTCACACATCACTACTCACAGCTCCTTCCCAAGAGCTCCCTCAGAGGGAACACAAATTTGGGCACTCAGCTATGAGATTTGTAGGAATTTCACGGTTTTGAGACATTTCCTCCCTGTCAAACCCTGCTGGAACGATCCAGGATTCAGCTGGATCATTAGCAGGGGGAGGGAGCCCATGCACTGACACACACAGATCTAATCTCATGTCAGAGTTAAGCCAGCCTAGAGAGCAAGTGCATTAGTCCCTGCTGAGAAGGGATGTGGGGACAGAGGGGGAGAAACAACCGGGAGGGAAGTTTTCCAGCTCAGGAAGGGCAGGGACAAGGCTCAGTGCAGCCTCCTCACTTCCCCAAAGGACAGGGAGTTCTGCTGGAGCCTCTCACGTCCAGGCTCCCAGGCCCAGCCAAAGCCTGTTTGCTTTCTCCTGCACTTCCCACACCCCAGGCATTGCCAAGGTCTGCTTGGAAAAAGCTGCTCCCAGTGCTGCTGTTCCCTCACCCTCCGAGAGCCCGAGCGGAGCTGCCAGAGCTGTCTGGGTGCAGCAGAGCCAGGAGGGATGGTCTGTCCTGCATTAACACCCCAAAGATCCCATATGATGTTTATTAGGGTTGCAAAACCCCAGCTGGGTCACAGAATCCCGGGACATGCTGAGTTGGAAGGGACCCACAGGGATCAGAGCCCTGCACAGGACCATCCCCTCGTGCCAAGTGACATCTTTCCACCTCCACCAGCAACAGAGTTTTCCAGGGACAATCCTGCCCTGTTTCCTCGCCTCTTTCCCCACTTATTTGCACAGGAATTTGTCCACAGGATAGGGGCAGATGTTTCTTTGTCACAAGTGAGAGATCCTGGCCAGGCTGGTGCTCTGCAGAGGAGCTGAATGCAGGTCACTGCACTGTGCCATCCCTCAGGGCAGCCTGGAGTGACCCAGCCATGCAGGACACAAATTAAACCACCTGGATACGAATCCCTAAGGAAAAGGGGACCCCCCCCACCAGCAAGGTCACACCCCCAGGAGTATCTCTCACTCAAGGGCAAATCCTCCAACATGCATTTTTTTTAAGGCAATGGTGAGTCTTCCAGAACAGAGACAGGAGGGAGAACCAGCACGGCGTCATCCAGGGGAAAACTAGGAATGGTTCCTTTTGCAAAAGCTCCTCAGCTGCTGCAGCACAGGCTGCTCCAAGTTTAGATGACATTGCATCAGCCCTCTCCACCTCTCAGTCAGGAGGAGGGAGAAAAAAATACATCTACCCTTAGTCTGCAAAAATCCCACGTTAGGGAGGGCTCTGGATAAAACCAGTGCTGAGGGTTTATTTTTTCCAGAACTAAATGAAATCGAGGGGGTTTTTTTCTTCCCTTGTGATTCTGTCCCTCTGAGGTGAGACCCTCACCTGGAATCCTGCATCCAGCTCTGGGGTCCCAGCACAGGAGGGATGTGGAGCTGCTGGAGTGAGTCCAGAGGAGGAACAAAGATGATCAAAGGGCTGGAGCAGCTCTGCTGGGAGGAAAGGTTGGAGAATTGGGATTGTTCAGCCTGGAGGAGAGAAGCTTTGGGGTGACCTGACTGGGGCTTTCCAGGACCTGAAGGAGCTACAAGGAACATGGAGAGGGACTTTGGAGAAGGCATGGAGGGACAGGACACAGGGAATGGCTTCCCACTGCCAGAGGGCAGGGATAGATGGGATATTGGGAAGGAATTCTTCCCTGGGAAGGTGGGGAGGCACTGAAATGGATTTTCCAGAGAAGCTGTGGCTGCCCCATCCCTGGAAGCATCCAAGGCCAGGTTGGAGCAACGTGGGTTAGTGGGAGGTGTCCCTGCCCGTGGCGGGGGGGGGACTGGATGGGCTTTAAGGTCTCTCCCAACCCCCCAGCCAGTCTGGGATTCCAGGATTTCCAGCAGGATGGTGAAGAGAACCAAGTAAAGGAGATGGTATTAGTGACCCACATGGTTAATTCCAGAAGCTTCTCAGAGAAGCCTCCCCTGTAGCCTCCCCACTGCCAGTACCCAATACAACAATGCTAAGGAAAAAAAATGCCTCAAAAATTTGGTGTTTGAGGCGAGGAAAGGTCCAAAACCAACCAGCAGAACGTGCTTCAACCTTTTGTTTCCGAGTCTCGGCTCCCAGAGCTGAAACCAGCCCTGTCCCAATCCCAGGCCACACTCTCCCAAACTAACCCAAACCATCTGCAACCCTCAAACCCACAGATGTTGTTCCCCTCTGACTCACACAGGAGGCCCAGACGTGGGGACAGAGGCACCAGCAAAGCTCCAAGCTCTCCCCCCACTCCTTGGTTTTCCAGCTCCCCGGCTCGTTTCCAGGACTGCTGCTGAGCTCCAGGGGCAACGTGTTCCCAGCAGCCAGGTTTTTGGGGGAGAAAAAAAATGTGGCTCACCTGGAATTTAACCCCTCTGTTGTGCCAGTAACCAAAGGGGGAGTTGGCAGGGAGGATCAGCCCAGGTATGACACAGGTGCTGGGACTGGGAAAAACATCCTGCTCCGTCCCCAGGTGGCACCGAGAGGCTCCATCCTGGGACACAAACAGATGCACACACTGGAAAACACCTGGAATGAGCAGGGACGCAGGGCAGGGATCGAACTCCTTCGCCAATAAACAAGAAAAGTCCCCAAAATAGAAGTTTTGGAAGGTTCTGAAGCCGTTTGGGAAGCGGGGCCAAATGTGACAAACGGCTTCAGCCAAAACGGAGAAAATAATTAGAAAAACATTGAAATGTGTTGGTTTTTAGTTGTTGTTCTTTTCTTATTATTATATTTTTCTTTCTTTTTGTCGAACTAAAATATTTTTACTTCGGAAACGATGAAACATTTCAGTCCCAGCAGGATCTTGGAGCCTTTGTCCCAGCGAAATGGGAATGTTTATTCGGTTCGTGGCTTTACTGACTGACTTAAATGTCAGGAGGAAACCTCAGTGTTGCCTTTTCGGTGTAAAAATAAGGATCAAAAAAGCACAAAAAAAGATTTTTATCTGGTGGCACAGGGCACCAGAGGAGAGGCCAGCTAAAGGGCTGGAGGCAAGCACTTTTCCTGCCCAGATCCTTAATTCCCAACAGGCTGAGCCACGGGGGATTAGCCAACCTGCACAGTGGCCTCAGGTGACAGGAGAGGCCAGAAGAGAAGGTTCCTTTTGGGACACAGAACGGCCCTGGGAAGAGCAGGGTTGAGGGTGATGAAGGCTGGGAGGGATAAAGGCTGCTGTGAGATGCCCCTCAGAGCTCCCAGAAGGGAGAATCAAGGCCTTCTCCCTGCTCCCATGCCCAGGGCACTGGGAAAAGCCACATCCTGCCTCTTCCATCAGCAGAGCAGCCCCTGCCAAGGAATCCGCCCCTCCCATGACTGGGGCCTTGGCTGCCTCTAATTTTAGGGTCTGATGAAAAGATTTGGGGTCCCCTCCAAGCTTTCCTAACAAAAAGGGCTGAGTGCCACAGCCAAGAGACTCGGGATCCCACGGTGCTCCCACCACTCCCACGCGAGCCCAGATGTCCCGCGCGCTTCCCCGCTCCGCGTTTCCCTGCCCACACACCACGTTGGCCCCGCAGATCCAAGGACTTCAGCATCCCAGTTCTGGGAATGGGATCGTTCCCGCCGGCGGCGGCGGCGATCCGATACCCACACCAGGCCCTGAACTCCGGGCCACTTCCAAACTCATCCCAAATCCACAGGCCTTGCCTGGATAACGCCCCTTAACTCCTCCAAACACTAAGTCAGCTCTTAAACCAGCCAGCAGGGAACTGCAGCAGGAAGACCTTTCCAAACTCCGTGACACAATCGCCAGCCCAAAGCCCGGCCCGGCCGTTTACAAGCACTCGAGGTGCACACCCCGACTCCAAAGTGTCCCAACACAGGTTTTCTTGGAGCAGACCCGGCTTTCGGGGGCTTGGTGTGGGGTACGGAGACCTCAGCGCGTCCAGATGAACCCTCAGCTGCTGGGAGGAGGCAGGGCTGGTGATTACAGGGAGGGAATTGGGAACTGGGACGTGAAACCAGAGAGGGGAAACGTTTAAGCTTTAATCTTGGAAACAGCTTCCTGATAGGAGATTTATGAGCGCTGGGAATAGTCTCCTTTGCAGAAGGCTGGAAGCTGTGTTGCTGAAACAAGACGGGATAAAAGAGGAGACGACACATGAGGAATGGATTTGGGTTTGGGCAGAAGATGGATAAGGCCCAAAGGTTCGATTCCATCACTTCCAGCTCCAGACACTCCCACACATCCAACCCCACACCTGCCTCCGGGGACATTCACCCTTTTGCACCATTAACCAGCAAAGGTTGTCAGAACGTTCTGACAGCATCCAGAGTAGGGTGAGCAGCCCAAACCAGCTGTGGAGCTGCTCCTGGGGCTCCCATAGACCCTCATTTTTTGGCTGACACGGGGTGTAGTAGCCAGATCCAGGGGCTCAGCACATCCAGCTTTTGTGTGGGAGCCCATGGAAGGGGCAGGTTCATTAATATGTGTGTGTGTCTTGTTTAGCTTGGACCTTGAAGCAGCTGAACTTTTCCTGACTTAGTTCTCCCTGTATCTCTATCCCACTTTCCTGTAATCGACCTTTCCCTTTTTCCTGAGTTGGCCTTTCCCAGTGAGTTCTTGGTTTTCTTTAAAGCTGCTTTAGTGGTGCTGGAGGATGTGGAAGTGACAGCTTTGGCCATCCAAGCTCTACATTCACCCCTGAAAACCATCCAGCTCCAGCACTGCAGCAGGAGCTTCACCACTCCTCGTTCCCCCGGCCCCACTTCCAACCTCAGCACGACATGAAGGGGTGAAAAGGTAACGGAGACAAGAGCAGCACCTCTCCATCCCTGCCAGAGTCATGGAATGCTTTGGGCTGGAAGGGATCTCAAAGATCATCCCATTCCTCCCCCTGCCATGGGCAGGGACACCTTTGACTAGACCAGGTTGCTCCAAGCCCCTGGCCTGGAGAAGGGTCTGTTGAGAAGCTTGTCCAAGGCTCAGCCTCATAAAACCACCAGGCCATGCCCTGAGAAGGGATTAGATGCTAAAGTCTGAGCTCAGCTGAGTGCAGCAAGCCCAAGGCACTCTGACTTCAGCCTCATTGCCCCACAAAAACATCAGTGAAATCATTTCATTAATCCCCAGAGCCTCGTTTCCTTCCTTCCTTCCTCCCCTCAGCCAAGATGAAGCCTAAAATAGTATTCTGCATTCCTCATATTTCACTCCAAAACTAATTAACACCCAATCAGCCAAGAGCTCTTCTCGCAGCAGCCTGGCTCCATCGAGCAACCTGCCCACCCTTGGCAGCAGCACGAGCACCCACAGGGCTCCCAGCTCATCCCAAAAGACATTTCCGATGGAGCATCTGGACAGAACTGGGCTAAACCAATGGAAAACAGGAAAACAGCAGAATTAAAGCTCCACATGCACTCCTATCTCCATCCCACGTGCACACACAACTCCTCAGTGCCCACAAACAATCTCAGTGTGGTCATTCCCCGATGCCACAAGCACGGTCGTTCTTCACCAGCTTCCAGCAGCCCCTAAATTAGGGTAAAACCCCCACAAGTTACCCTTGTTGGTACCTGCACCACAACCCCCCCACAGAAACAAAGAGGTCAGTTTTTATTCAGCTAAAAAAGCACTTTGGACCCAGTGTAGGGCGTGGGATGGGAAAGATGGAGCACAGCTCTGGCTTCACTTGGATTTCACAGCCATTCCTCGGAAGCCCAGGCCAAGAGTGAGTCAAACGGGGCTGTGCCGGTGACGGAGCCTGAGCTGGAAAGGGAAACGTCATCCAGGAGGGCTCCAAACACGTCACCCGTGAGACATCAACCCCCTCACTACAGGAGCGTTCTTGCTCGAGGTTCACACACGTCAGGCACGGACGAGGCACTGAGGGCTGCAGGGATTACGAGCAAGGAGAGGGCGTAAAAGAGCGTCCCAAACACAGGGAAGATGCGGCAGCTACGGGAGAGGGATAAAAGGTCAAACACGCCACACTCGACATGTTAATTTGGTTTTCAGCCCAAACTTCCACCCACGGACCGAACGCAAAGGCAGCCCCGGGAGCGCCAGCCCTCGCCCACGGCGTGAGCAAAGTCTCATTCATGGAACCAGCAGGAACGTGGGGCTGCACCTCGGAGCTGGAGTGGGTTTTGTGTCGGCTGCAGCCCATGGCAGGGGACAGCTCTGGTCCCCAGGGACAAGGTGGCCTCGTCCCCTGGCCCCACCATCCGTGGTGGGAAGGTGTGATGGCATTAGTTCCTCCCACAAAAAGACAAAGCCTTCCTGCGCCTCAGCTGGGCTGAGCTGGAAAATGCTTCCAAAGGGTAATGCGGAAAATCCTGTGGCTCTAGCAGCCCATGGGACAGCTCAAGGCTCTGGGCAAGAGCTGGTTCATCCCCTCAGCCCAGGCTGAGCCCAGCTTTGCACTTGCTGCTTAAAAATAACCTCAAATATACAAAAAACTCACACTGAGTGTCCTGCACCTCCGCAGAGCTCCATCCTCTCCCACTGACGGCTGTGAGGAGGCAGGAGAGCCAGACACTCACTGAAAAACAGGGAAATTTTTTTAAGGAAAGACTGGACGTGGCACTCAGCGGTCTGGTTTAGTTAACATGGTGATGTTGGGTCACAGGTTCAACTGGATGATCTCAAAGGTCTCTTCCAACCTGACTGATCATGTGAATCCCTCCCAAGCCAGGAGCCCTGTGGGCTTTTCCCTGTCCTTCCAACCATGCCCACGCTCGGGGGTGGCAGAGGTGATGGGAACCCCGGCAATCCCAGACCCCTCACACCCAGGAGGTGCCCACAGAGAGAAGCCCTGAGGATGACACCTCTCCCCAGTGCAAGGGTTGCACACCGGCATCCCCTCCCTGCTCGGGCAGCCCCTCAAGGGGCCCCAGGCAGCGTCGAAACCCCTCAGAGATGCCCTCAGGACCCCCTCGCGGAACACAGCAGCACAAGCCACCCCACACGCGGCTCCCGCCGCTGTGAGGAGGCCCCGCCTCAGCCGCGCCTTTTATACCGCCCGCGCGCCGCAGCCTGGCCCCGCCCCGCCGTGTGACGTCATCGCGGCGCGCGGCAGCATGGCCGCGGCGGTGCCGCCCGGGGTGGCGCCGGTTCGAGCCCGGTGAGTGCGGGGTCGGGGCTGTCCGGCCCCGCCACGACCCCCGCCGTCCCCCGGGACCCTCCTGGCCTCTCCGCCACCCTCCCCCGGGGCGTGCCCGACCCCTCTATGAGCCCCCCAGGACGCGCCCGGCACCTCCATACCCCCCCGCCCCGGTACATCCCTGGTCCCTCTGTAACTCCCCCGGGACGTGCCCGACCCCTCTGTAATCCCCCCGGACGCGTCCGGTCCATCCGTAACCACCCCAGTACATTCCTGGCTCCTCCATGAGCTCCCCCAGTATGTGCCAGGCTCCTCCGTAACTGCACCAGTACGTCTCCGACCCCTCTATAACCCCTATAGTACCCCGGTACATTCCCGACCTCTCCAAAATCCACCCCCCTCCCCACCCACAGTGTGCTCGCAGCCTCTCCGTAACTCTCCCAGTACATTCCCAACCCCTCCATAACCTCCCCAGTACGTTCCCAGCTCCTCCATAACCTCCCCAGTCCATCCCTGACCCCTCCATAGCCCCCCCCACTAAATTCCCAACCCCTCCATAGCTCCCCTCAGTACATTCCCAGCCCCTCCATATTCCCCCCAGTACATTCCCAACCACTCCATAACCCCCCCCAGTCCATGCCCAGCCCCTCCTGCCCCCCTATCTCCCTGGACACCCTTCTCCCTGCTCCCTGCCGTGACCAGGATGACCCAGGCGCTGCATCTCCGCAGGTTCCTCACTTCCAAGGAGGAATTCCACGCCTTCCTGCGGGCCAGGAGCGAGCCGGGGAGCCAGGTGGGAGATGAGGGTGAGGAGGAGAAGAAGGAGGAAGACAAGGAGAAGGAGGAGCAGGAGGAGCAGGTCAGCAGCTGCCAGAGCGAGCCCCTGGCCAAGCGGGTGAGGGCAGAGGACCTTGGCCAGGATGAGGAAAACCAGGAAGGTGCTGGAGCAGAGGAGAAGGAGCTCCCGGAGCGGAAACGGGCCCGGGGGCAGAACAAGAGCAGGCCGTGTATGAAACCCAACCACTATGAGCAGAGCAGGCTGTGCCCCTCGGTCACACAGGTAGGACATGGGGCTCTGCTCCCCACTGGCCTGGGTTAGGTGGGATTTTGGGAGGGAATTCCTGCCTGTGAGGGTGGGGAGGCCCTGGCACAGGTTGCCCAGAGAACCTGTGGCTGCCCCTGGATCCCTGGAAGTGTCCAAGGCCAGGTTGGGGCAACCTGGGCTAGTGGGAAGTGTCCCTGCCCATGGCAGGGGGTGGAATGAGATGATCTTAAAGGTCCCTTCCAACCCAAACCATTCCAGAGTTCTATGGAAGCCAACTCTGTTGACTGGGAGAGGGGGAAGTGGGATGAGCTGAGTGGGACAAGCAAAGCCTCACCTTCCCTGAAGTGGCAGCACTAAAAAGTCCCCTCAGGTGGGTCCCTCGCTCCCCTCCTGCAGCACATTCCAACACTGGAGTTCCCGGGACCGTTCCACGTGTCACCTGACATCACCAGGGGGGCTCGGGTGCTCAGAGCAGTTTTGGGCTGGGGCAGGTTCGGCCTCACCTGGGCTGTGTCGCTCCATCCACACCTGAGCCGAGGCCTTACCCCGCTCCCTGTTCTCCGAAGGGCTGTCCAGGGAAGTGCTTTTACGGCCCCCGGTGCCGCTTCCTCCACGACGTGGGCGAGTACCTGGCGGGGAAGCCCTCGGACCTGGGCCAGCGCTGCGTCCTCTTCGACACCTTCGGCCGCTGTCCCTACGGGGTCACCTGTCGCTTCGCCCGCGCCCACCTCGGGGACGGCCACCAGAACATCGTCAACGCCGCCCTGGCCCAGCAGTGGGAGGGGAAGCTACTGGTGAGGAACAACCTCTCCAAGGACCTCCAGCACCAGCTGCGCAAGAGGAAGTTCGTCTTCCAGAAGGCCGAGGAGTATCTGCGTGGGCTCAGGCCCCGCGGAGGTGACAGGAAGGGAGGCAAAGCCACGGGGGAGCGAGAGGTGTCCAACTGCGCAGCACCCCAGGAGGACCTGGGGGATGGAGACAGCCATGGAGACCCTGTGCTGCAGGAACAGGGAGAGGATCCCAAAGCAGAGGCCTTGCAGAGGCCCAGCTCCCGAGGGGATGGGGTTGCTCCCTCCGTACCGACCGTGGGCCCGCTGACCGATGAGGACGTCACGAAGCTGCGGCCGTGTGAGAAGAAGAAGGTGAGAGTCCGGTCAAGGGCAGGTGACCCTTGTGTGCTGCTCCAGGGGTGGGAATTCTGTGTGGAAAGATGGAAGAGAGACCCTTTGGAGACACCTTTGAGACCCTTTAGCTGGAGGAGGCAGGCAGAGGACAGAGCTCCCGGGCTCCATGTCCCTGTCATGGTGGGGAGGATGCGGGAAGGTGAGCGCTCACGGGTCTGGAGTTGGCCTTGGAAGGGTGAGAACCAAGAGATGCTGCAGCCCCTGGATTTTCCAGGCCCTGGAGGGAGAGGCTGAGTTGTCAGGGAGGATGGAAGAGCAAGGAGAGCTGAGGCTGGGCTGGGTTGTGTGTGCTGCAGTGTCTTCCTCCCCTCATCCTCCTCACCTCCATCCTTGCTTCCATAAACCAATCCCTCTCACCTCAGTATCTGTAATTGCTGTGAGCTCTCTCCAAGCTGAGCAGCAAAAACAAAATGAGTGGTTCAATTTTCTGCGTCTTTTATGCAAGTGAGACATTCCCTGGGAATAGTTTGAGGTTCTAAAACAAAACCAGTGTTCTCCTGGGTTTCCCACTGGGTTTTACCCAAGGCAAGGGATAAAAACTGGAATATCTTATATATGGAAGAAATTCCTTCCTGTGAGGGTGGGAAGGCCCCCTGGCACAGGTTGGGCAGAGGAGCTGTGGCTACCCCATCCCTGGAAATGTCCAAGGCTGAGTTGGATGGGGTTTGGAGTGACCTGGGATAGAGAAAGGTGTCTCTGCCCATGGCAGGACATGGCACTGGATGATCCTTAAAGTCCCTCCCAACACAAACCATTCCATGATTCTACAATTCAGTGATCATCACCACTGCTGCCTCAGCTCTGATGGTGGTCCTCCATCCTTGCTTTCCAGCTGGAAATCCAAGGCAAGCTCTACTTGGCTCCACTGACCACGGTAGGTTGATAACTTTTGTCCATTTGTCAAAACTTGCCGTTGCCGCCGTCGGAACGGAGCAGATCTCCTGACAGTCCCTGCCCCTGCTGTCCCTGGCAGTGCGGGAACCTCCCTTTCCGACGGATTTGCAAACGCTTCGGAGCAGATGTCACCTGTGGGGAGATGGCTGTGTGCACCAACCTGCTCCAGGGCCAGTCCTCGGAGTGGGCCCTGCTCAAACGCCACCACACCGAGGATATTTTTGGGGTGCAGGTGAGTGTTGTCGCCTCAATAAAACTGAACTTCCGAGGAGAAAAGCGGCCTCTGGAGCTCATGGAAGCTTTGGCTCCCTTTGGCAGCTGGAGGGAGCCTTTCCAGACACCATGACCAAGTGTGCAGAGCTCCTGAACAGGACAGTCGAGGTGGATTTTGTGGACATCAACGTGGGCTGTCCCATTGACCTGGTCTACAAGAAGGTGAGTTGTGGGGCGCATTTTCCTTCCTTCCATGGATCCTTGTCTTCTCCCTTATGCCCTGCTGCCTGACCTGCTCCTGCCAGGCTGATCCAGAGCTCCCAGTTCATTTATGGGCACTGGACCTCAGCAAGAAGGTGAATAAGCTGCTCAAGGAGCAGGGAGTGGCTGTCTTTCCCTGGCAAAATTTGGGAGGAGAGTGCTGTGGGCTGGTTGGGTTTTTTTGTTAAAGAATCCATTTTCTGCAAGCCTTGAGATGCTCCAAGTCTTTCCTGCATTCCCTGAGCAGCTCCAAGGACTCTTCACTACGCAAGGAAGCGGAAAGTCTTGACTGTGCCACGTTTTGTCCCTCAGGGAGGAGGTTGTGCTCTCATGACTCGCTCCAACAAGTTTGAACAGATTGTCCGCGGGATGAACTCGGTGAGTCGGAGCGCCTGGAGATGATGGAGCTGATGGATCCACCTCCTGCCTCGGCCTGGCCTCATTCTCCCACTCCTGCAGGTGCTGGATGTCCCTCTGACGGTGAAGATCCGGACTGGAGTGCAAGAAAAGATTAATGTGGCTCATAAAATAATCCCCAGGATCCGGGAGTGGGGAGCATCCATGGTCACGGTACGGGAATACTTGTGGTGGTGTGAGATTGGGAATTCTGCATGTCAGCCTGGAGACAAGGGGGGGTGTGACCTTCCCCTGCCCCAACAGCTCTTTCAAACCCCTTGGAGCAGATGTGTGCTGCATTTTAGTGTTCTCTGCTAATCCAAGAGGAAAATTCAGGAGCAGAAAGTGTTTTCCTTGTTGCTCCTGGGACACCTTCCACTATCCCAGGTTGCTCCAAGCCCTGTCCAACCTGGCCTTGGACACTTCCAGGGATGGGGCATCCACAACCTTAAGGAGATGGTTCCTGCAGAAGTTTCAGCCAAGGAAGCCTTGTTCTGTCAGGGCAGGGGAAATAATGGGACCAGCTCATTGTGTGGGGGTTAGTTCCTGCCCACGGGGAATATTCCCATTCCCTGTGAACAGCCACTTCTTGCTCTGGCTCACAAATAGCCAAAATGTCACCCCAAAAGCCTCCAGCCCACTCAGCTATGCTCAGCCCTTCCTGTAGATCCAGAGGTAGATCCAGAGGTAAATCCTGGGGGATCCCTTACCCAGTTCTCTCTGTCAGCAGCACTGGGCTGTAAATCCAAAGGCAGATCCTGAAGTAGATCCAGAGGTAGATCCTGAGGGATCCCTTACCCAGCTCTGCTCACCCCTTCCTCAGCCCCCTCCATCAGCAGTTCCTGGGCTGTAGATCCAGAGGAAAATCCCAAGGGATTCTTTACCCAGGTCTGCTCTGTGAGCAGCTGCTGGGTGGTAGATCCAGAAGCAGATCCTGAAGAAGATCCAGAGTTAATCCCAAGAGATCCCTTACCCAGCTTTGCTCTGTCAGCTACTGGGTGGTAGATCCAGAAGTAGATCCTGAAGAAGATCCTGAGGTAGATCCCAAGGATCCCTTACCCCATCCTGGTGTGATTCCCTTTGCTGGAGCACGTTTCTCCCATCCTGCCCTGCCTCTCCAGCGAGGTCTGAGTGGGATCTCTCCCCCAGCTCCACGGCCGATCCCGGGAGCAGCGGTACACGCGGAGCGCCGACTGGGAATACATCGCCGAGTGCGCCAAGATCGCCAGCCCCATGCCCCTGTTTGGTACGTGGGTCTTGTTCCTTCACCTGTTTGATTTGAAATACCCTTTAAAAAAAGGGAAAAAACCCCCAGATTCCCAATGATATTTAGCCTGGGGGAAAGTTTGGAACATCCCTGGCGGAGTCACCGGCGCCTCTGCCTGTGTTTGGGGATGAGGAGAAGGGACAGGTAGGACATGAACCACTTGGGTTTTACCAGGTGCTTTTTGGGCCCCTGTGGCACAGACAATCCCCAGACCTTCCAGGTAGGAGCTGGGAGTGGAGGAGAAGAGAGGAGAAGGCTCCTCTTTTCCTTGTAAGAGGAATCATAAATATCCACCCCATAAACATCCCTGGGAATCTCTAACCTTGGCTCTTTGAACAGTCTGGTTCTTGGACTCTGTGTCCATTTTGAATTTTATCCCGTGCCTGGATTAACTCATTTTGACTTGTCCTTATGGCTCACTTTGACCTCTGGCTTCTCCCTCCTTTCCGGGCAGGAAATGGGGATATTTTATCTTACGAAGATGCAAATCGAGCCATGGAGATGGGAGTTTCTGGAATCATGATTGCAAGGCAAGTGCTTGTGTTTCCTTTCACTTCTGAGCTCTTGTTGGTTCCAGAGTTAAAAAAAAAAAAAAAGGAATTAAAAAAAAAATCCCTAAACAACCCCCAAAACACGAGAAGTTTCCTCGTGTTGAAACTGCTCTGAAAATTGATAAAATCAATTTGGATCGGTGAGAAGTTCCAGCAGCTTCTTGTTGGAATGAGAAACAAAATTAAAAGCAGAATTGGCTGGTAAAAAGGGCTGGGAAGTGGCTAAAATCATTTGGCATCTTCAGGAGCATCAGTGATGGGAATAACAATGCCCTTTTTTTTTTTTTTTTTTTTTTTTTTTTTTGACTGCAGAGGGGCACTCATCAAACCATGGCTTTTCACCGAAATTAAGGAGCAGAGACACTGGGATATCTCCTCCGGGGAAAGGTTTGACATCCTCAAAGACTTCACCAACTACGGCCTCGAGCACTGGGGGTCGGACACTCAGGGAGTGGAGAAAACCAGGAAATTCCTGCTGGAATGGCTCTCTTTCCTGTGCAGGTAACTCTGCCCAGCCAAAACTGGATTGATCCAAGAGGATCTTTGAACAATATTTAATTAAACTCCAGCACTCACTGCTGTTCCATCCCATCCCAGGTACATTCCAGTTGGATTATTGGAACATCTACCTCAGAGAATTAACGAGCGGCCGCCGTATTACCTGGGGAGGGACTACCTGGAGACACTCATGGCCAGCCAGAACGTGGATGATTGGATCAGAATAAGGTAATAAAATGTGGAATTTAATTTAAATTGCTAAAAAGGGATGTGGCAGAGCCCCCGTGGAGCCACAGGGTCATGTGACAGCCGTGGGCTGAACACAAACCTCTCCTTGAGTTTGGTTTTGTCGTTGTCCTTGTCTTTCTTCCCTGGAAGTGCCCCAAGGCCAGGTTGGATGAGGCTTGGAGCAACCTGGGCTAGTGGAAGGGGCTGGAACAAAATGGTCTTTAAGGTCTCTTGATTGATTCTGTGATTGATTCTTTCTTCCAGTGAGCTGCTCCTGGGCCCTGTCCCTCCCAGCTTCACCTTCCTGCCAAAACACAAGGCCAATTCCTACAGATAGGGCTGGCCAGGCCCTTTCCCGTGGCGTGGAGGCAAGAGGAGGCGTTGGGTTGGGGTGTCTGGAGGAGCAGGATTCCTCAGCTGCGCTCAGAAGTGGAATAAAGCTGACGTTTTTAGAATCTGGTGGGTTTTTTGCCTTCCTGCCCCAGACCTCAGTCCTGGCAGGACAACATCTATTTGTGAGCAGGAGGGATCTTTGTCCTCCAGAGCTGTCCCAGCTCAGCAGGAGGCCTCTGTTCCTTACCAGGATGTCCTTGGGAGTGACAAACTCCAAGGACAAGGAGCAGCAACATACCCCCTGCCTCTTCTGCTGCCCCCCCGCAACCGGGGGGACCCCGAGCTGATGTTCAGGGGTCCAAAGAGGAGCTTCTCAGAGTTTCCAAAGGCTCTTTGGGTGCATGTAGGGAGTCAGCCTGGAGGGTCTCGGTGGTGTCCCCACACCTGGGGACCCAGGTGGCACCAGAAGAGGTGGGAGAGTGGTGGTCCCAGCCCCTGCAGTGCTGTTGACACCCATCACTGCCACCTCCACGGGGGCATCCCGTGGTGACACATCCCATGGATCCCATGCTGACACACACCCCCAGCCCCTCTGCTGACCCCAGAGGGACAGGGCAGGGCTGGGGCACCGTGGGGATGCCTTGGAGCAGCCCCCCGTCCCCCCGTCCCCCCCAATCCCATGGAGGAGCTGCTGCCTGGGGAGGTGTCATGGCGGCCCCCTGTGCCCCGGTAGGTGTCATGGCGGGCGCAGGAACCGGAAGAGCTCGCGTCACGTGACGCCCCCTCTTCCGGGTGCGGGCGGTGGGAGCGCCCGGTAGTGGCGGGGAGGGCACTGGGAGAACTGGGGGGGAACTGGGAGCACAAGGAGATGGGGGGATAACGGGAGAGCAGGGGGGGAAGGGGGGGGGTACAGAAGCACTAACTGGGGAGACTGGGAGGGTACAGGAGAAACTGGGAGGTTACAGGAGAATTAACTGGAAGGCTGGGGGAGTACATGAGCACTAACTGGGCAAACTGGGAAGCATAGGGTGGATAACTGGGAAGGTGCACAAACACTAACTGGGTGAACTGGGGAGCCCAGCATGGATAACTGGGGGCAGAAAGGGAACTGGGAGGGTACAAGAGCACTAACTGGACAAACTGGGGGGGTACAGGAGCACAAACTGGGAGGCACAGGGGGAACTGGGAGGGTACACAAGCAATAACTGGGGGGGCCCAGCATGGATAACTGGGAGCACGGGAGGGACTGGGCAGGTACAGAAGCACTAACTGGGGAGCCAGGCGTGGAAAACTGGGAGGTGTGGGGCAACTGGGAGGGTACTCAAACACTAACTGGGTGAACTGGGGAGCACAGTGTGGCTAACTGGGGGCACTGGGAGTGACTGGGAGGCACGGGGTGCTGGGGGGGGGCTCACCCGGGGGGGCGGGGGGGGGGTCCCTCCCCACTGAGCCCAGCACAGGGGGGCTGTTCCCACAGGATGCTGTCACGGGGCCGGCGGCTCCTGCGCTCCTGGAAATCCCTGTTCACGGGGAGGCTCCTGCTCCTCACCAACACCCTGAGCTGTGGGGGCCTCCTGGCAGCTGGAGATTCCCTGCAGCAGGAATGGCACCGCCGGAGGCACCCGGAGAGCCAACACCAGCTGGGCCGAACTGGTGAGGGACTGGGAGGGGGGGGGCAGGACAGGCTGTGTGACTCCCACTGCCAGAGGGCAGCGTTGGATGGGATATTGGGGAGGAATTCCTCCCCGGGAGGTTGGTGAGGGGCTGGAATGGATTTTCCAGGGAAGCTGTGGCTGCCCTATCCCTGGAAGTGTCCAAGGCCAGGCTGGAGAAGAGAAGGCTCCAGGGAGACCTGAGAGCCCTTTCCAGGGCCTAAAGGGGCTCCAGGAGATCTGGAGAGGGACTTGGGACAAGGGATGGAGGGACAGGATATAGGGAATGGCTTCCCACTGCCAGAGGGCAGGGATAGATGGGATATTAGGAAGGAATTCCTCCCTGTGAGGGTGGGCAAGCCCTGGCACAGGTTGCCCAGAGAAGCTGTGGCTGCCCCATCCCTGGAAGTGTCCAAGGCCAAGTTGGAACACCCTGGGCTAGTGGAAGGTGTCCCTGCCTGTGGCAGGGGATGGGAGTGGATGAGCTTTATGGTCCCTCCCAACCCAAACCAATCTGGGATTCTGTGATTTATGGAACCCCCCTCCTGGGTGCTTCTCCCAAAAGTGGATTCAGCTCTGGGGAAGGCACAAAGTGTGACCCTGATTCCCTCCCTGTGACAATGAGGAATTAATCACAGAATGATTTGGGTTGGGAGGAACCTTTAAGCCCATCCAGGCCCCCCCCGCCACAGGCAGGGACACCTTCCATTATCCCAGGTTGCTCCAACCTGGCCTTGGACACTCCCAGGGATGGAGCAGCCACAGCTTCTCTGAGCAACCTGTGCCAGGGCCTCCCCACCCTCCCAGGGAAGAATTCCTCCCTAATATCCCATCTATCCCATCTAACCCTGCCCTCTGGCAGTGCAAATCCTCCATCCCTGCCCCTGGTGTTGTTCCCAGGTCGGATGTTTGCCGTTGGCTGCAGCATGGGCCCCTTGATGCACTACTGGTACCTCTGGCTGGACTCGGCGTTCCCGGCCCGGGGCGTGCGGAGCCTCCGGACGGTCCTGAAGAAAGTCCTCATCGACCAGCTCGTGGCATCGCCCGGCCTGGGCGCCTGGTACTTCCTGGGTACGTGTGGCACTGCGGGCTGGAAGTGGGATCCATGGAATCCTGGAATATCCTGAGCTGGGAGGGACCCACAAGGATCATCCAGTCCAATTCCTGGCCCTGCCCAGGACACCCCAACAATCCCCACCCCGTCCCTCAGAGCGTTGTCCAAGAGTTCTGGACATGTTCCCTGGGGTTTGCTTTTGTTCTTCTCCACCTCCTGCCCCTCTTTATTGAAGGAGTTGGTCCTTGATTTGTCACCTATGAACACAGAAACATCCACAGCAACAATGCAGCAGGATTTCTGTAGAATCCTGGAGTATCCTGAGCAGGAAGGGACCCCCAGGGATCATCAGGACACCCCAACAATCCCACCCTGTCCCTCAGAGCGTTGTCCAAACCCTCCTGGAGCTCTGGCAGCCTTGGTGCTGTGCCCACTGCCCTGGGGAGCCTGTTCAGTGCCCAACCACCCTCTAGGGGAAAAATTTCCCAATATCCAACTTAACCCTCACCTGACTCAGCTCCAGCTGCTCCCTGGGTCCTGTCCCTGCTCACCAGAGATCAGTGCAGCCCCTGTGCTTCCCCTTCCATTTCCTGGAGCTCCCTCCCTCTGGATGGTGCTTCAGTGCCCTTCCCTCCCATATTGAGAGGGTTTTGGGGGCCCTTTCCATGTCTGGCACTGAGATGGCAACTCCCATCCATGCTCCCACCCCCACTGACTCTGTCCCCACAGGCATCGGCACCCTGGAAGGTCAGTCTCTGGAGGAGAGCTGGGATGAGCTCAAGGAGAAATTCTGGGAGCTTTACAAGGTAAACCCTTCCCTGAGCATTCCCTCCCTCCCCTGGCACGTCCCATGGATCCAGTGGGAAGCATCCAGCTGGCTCCTTGCTCTCCTCAGGCCGACTGGTGCGTGTGGCCGGCGGCTCAGCTCCTCAACTTCCTCTTCGTCCCTCCCACCTACCGGGTGGTTTATGTCAACGTGGTCACCCTGGGCTGGGACACCTACCTGTCCTACCTCAAATACAGGGTGAGTCCCCTGGGCTGGGACTGTCCCTGTCCCACCTCAAACACCATCCCTGTCCCACCCCAAACACCCAGTGAGTCCCCTGGGACTGTCCCTGTCCCACCCCAAACACCCAGTGAGTCCCCTGGGACTGTCCCTGTCCCACCTCAAACACAGGATGAGTTCCCTGGGCTGGGACTGTCCCTGTCCCACCCCAAACACTGTCCCTATCCCACCTCAAACACAGGGTGAGTTCTCTGGGCTGGGACTGTCCCTGTCCCACCTCAGACATCCAGTGAGTCCCCTGGGCTGGGACTGTCCCTGTCCCACCTCAAACACTGTCCTTGTCCCACCTCAAACACCCAGTGAGTCCCCTGGAACTGTCCCTGTCCCACCTCAAACACAGGTCTGGGACTGTCCCTATCCCACCCCAAACACTGTCCCTATCCCACCTCAAACACCCAGTGAGTCCCCCTGGGCTGGGACTGTCGCTGTCCCACCTCAGGCACCCAGGGAGTCCCCTGGGCTGGCACTCTGAGCAGTCTGGAGGGTGCCCAGCTGATCCCATTATCCCTGTTTTCCAGCCTAGAGCCACCCCAGGCCCCAAGCAGGACTCTCCTCGGGAGGAGCAGCAGCGCAGTGCCAGGGCGTAGAGAGGTGGATGTGGCGCTTCCAGAGGCTCCTGCCTGCAGCAAATGGCATTTTTTGGGGGGCACTGTGGCCCCTGGGGATTGATCAACCCAAGGGGAGCGATGGCTGGAGACCACCAAGGCCAGACACCCCCCCCCAGCCACGTGCCTCTTGCTGATTAACTCATCTGCTAATTAAGATGGGTTGGGGTTGTGTTGGTAACAATCTCCTGTTGCAGGATGACCTGTAAAGTGATTTCTTCTGGGATTTACCCCTGGAGCCGGGGTGAGGAGCTGCTGTAGCCCCTGGGAAGGGCTCTGGTGCTTTCCCTGGCTGCTCCAGGCTGGATTTGTTCCCTCTCTCCAGAGCAAACTTGCTCCTTTCCAACCTTCTCAGATCCACTCCAGCCACTCAGATCCTCACTAATTCATCAGGAAAGAATTCTTCCCTGGGAGGGTGGGGAGGCCCTGGCACAGGGTGCCCAGGGAAGCTGTGGCTGCCCCTGGATCCCTGGAATTGTCCAAGGCCAGGTTGGAACAACCTGGGCTAGTGGAAGGTGTCCTTGCCCATGGCAGGGGGTGGCACTGGATGAGCTTTGTCCTTCCACTCCGAGGCATTCCATGATTCATTTCGCCTGCTTGGCAGAGGGAGGATGCCCCTCTGCAGCTCCTCGTTCCTTCCCCTCCTGCTTTTTGTCTTGCAGCTCAAGGATGGAATCACTCCACTCCCCCACCCTCTGCTCCTGTTCCCCCCATTCCCCCCTTTCCCACCCCCCTGGCTGTGGGGGCTGGAGCCTCCCAGCTGGGATATAAATAGGGGTGTGATCACACCAGTCTGCTCTGCCGAGCCTGGGAGGGGGGGGTTGGAGGCAAATTTTGGCAGGATTTGGACCATCCCATCCCTCTTCTCCCAGCCCTGGGCGAGCTGGACACTCCCTGCATCACCCAGGAGCTGAATTATTTCCAGTATCAATGAAAACTGCCTAAATGTGATTTTTTTTTTCTTTTCTTAGTTTTCAAGCTGTGCCTTAAGGCTCTACTCTCGTGCCTCCTGGTGTCACACCCCTGGAGGGACACAATCCCTCCTTCCACAGCAGCAGGAGCCAGCTGGGGAATGATAATTAAAAAAAAAACCCCAAAACCAACAAAACCCAGATAATTTTGGCTTTTCTCTGGCAACTCAGGGACACCACAGAGCAGAGGGTGCACCCCACTGTCCCCACAATGACCCCGAGGGACCTGTGTGATCAGCATCGATTTATTTCTTCACAACATTTCTTTTTAATACAGTGATTTTTAGGAAATTGTACCCTTTTTTTTTTGTTTGTTTTGTTGGTTTTTTTTGACACTTTTGACATTTGTACAGTACAGTGTAACTCTTCCATAAGTAAACTTCACAAAAAAGAGAGGGGGGGGGAGGCTGGAAAAGGGGGGAGAGGGAGGAAGATGGAATTATGGTAGGGGAGGGGAAAGAGGGGAAGGGGAAAAAAAAACCTGTGAAATAAAAGACACGGCGCTCCAAGAAAAAATAAATAAAGGGCAGCTCTTGTCATTGCTACGGGAATATCCACTTATTCACAGTCTCCACAGAAGCACAGTACTACAGGAACACGAGATTCCCAAATCCCTGGAGCAAACCAGCAACACTCTGCTCACCACCACCCCCAAACCCTGGGGCTGATTCGCTCCAGGTCTCTTGGCCTCGCTGATGTTACTTTAATGAACTCATTTCCTTTTAAATCTTTTAAATAATAAGAGATTTCGTTTTGTTTTTGTGGGTTTTTTTGTTGGGTTTTTTTTTTTTTTTAAAGTGATATTTAAAAGCAAGGTTACCACACCAAAAAAAAAAAAAAAAAAAACCAAAAAAAAGGGCGAAAAAAAAAGGAGATAGGAAAAAAAAAATCAATATATATATATGTATATATATAAATGCACCACCACGGCCACAGCACAGCAGGTCACAGCGTCACTTCCTACGCCTATTTACAAGGAATCTCTGTATGTACAAGGAGGAAGACGGCGGGAGCATAAATTAGCATCTATTTATACAAATAAACAAGAGTCAGGAAATATCCATCCAGCTGGAGGGGCAGGAAAAGCCGGGAAGAAAGAGCTCATCCCCTTCCGGGAGCTCTTGGGGGGAAAGGGGGGAGCAATGCCAGGCTGGGGAGGGAGGGAGGGGGGATTTGGGGGTCCTGGGGAAGCAGCCACACCCTGGGGAGGGGGGTCCTTGGGGGTCTCCCAGGGCAGGGGGGGTCTCAGGGCATCAGGGGGGGTCTCCCAGGGAATGGGGTTCTCAGGGAAGGGGATCCCAAGAGAAGGGGGTGCTCAGGAAAGGGGGTTCTCACAGAAGGGGGTCCCCAGGGAAGGGGCTTCTCAGGGCAGGAGGGTCTCCCAGGGCAGTGGGTCCCCAGGTCAGGGGGTCCCCAGGGCAAGGGGCTCCCCCAGGGAATAGGGTCCTCAGGGAAGGGGGTCCCCAGGGATTGGGGGTCCCCAGGGCAGGAGTTTCTCAGGGAAGAGGGGGGGGTCCCCTCAGAGCAGTGGGGTCCCCAGGGAAAGGGGTCCCCCAGGGAAGGGGGTTCTCAGGAAAGGGCTGGGGGCAATGGTTCCTTGGACAGTGACTAAAAGCAGAATGAGGGGAGTTTTCTACCAGCCCAGGCTTCAAAATAAATTAAGGGGGTGGGTTGAGGGGCACAGCCTAATGAATGGGGGGGGGGGGGGGGGGGGGGAGCTCCTAAAGGGGCCGCAGCCCTTTGGGAGGTATCAGCAGCAATTCCCCCACGGGACCCCCAAGAGGAGGGGCTGGGGGGGGGGGGGGGGGGGGGGGGGGGGCCCGGGGCCGGTTTTGGGGGGGGTTTGTGGAGGAGGGGTGGGGCTGGCCCCTAGCAGGCACAGTCCTGGTGGGGAGGGGCCTGCTGGTCCGTGAGCTGGGGGCCCTGCTTGGCCCCGGTGACGGCGGGGTCGGCCGTGTCCAGCGACTCCGACATCTTCTCGCAGATGATGTCCACCAGCCGCTCGAAGGTCTGCTTCACGTTGATGTTGTCCTTGGCACTGGCCTCAAAAAACTCAAATCCTGCACGGGGTGGGGGCAGAGGGACACGGGGGACACACACACACACAGACAGATCAGGGTTCCAGCCCTGCCTCCAGCCCGACAACATCGGAAACCGCCGCAGCTCCTCCTCCTCCTCCTCTTGTTAAATATTAATGAGCTGCCCAACCCGCAGTGTCCAACCTGCCCCCCACACGGGGACACCTCGCCCAGAAACTCCCCCTCCCATTCCCCCTCCCCAGCGGCTCTCAGAGGGTTTAAGGGTGGTAATAAACCCCCTCACACACGGCTCAAGGACTCCATGTTTTTTTCACCCGGCGCCAAGTCACCAGTTGAAGCGGAGCAATTACAGGGAGGGAATAAAGCCCTTAATTAAATTATTTGTTGGATGATGGCCATGGGGGAGCGTTCCCCTCTCCCCAGCTCACCCAGGTGCTCGGCGAGCTGGCGGCCCTTCTCCGAGGAGACCACGCGCTCATCCTCCATGTCACACTTGTTCCCCACCAGCAGCACCTGGGCGTTGTCCCAGGAGTAGGTCTTGATCTGGGTGGACCTTTGAGGGAAAGGAGAAGAGGGATAATGTAGGGGGGCTGAGCAGGGTGCTGGGAGGGGTGGCTGGGAAGGGCTGGGAGGCCACTCACCAGTCCTGCACGGCGTTGAAGGACTCCTCGTTGGTGATGTCGTACATGAGGATGAAGCCCATGGCCCCGCGGTAGTAGGCGGTGGTGATGGTGCGGTACCGCTCCTGCCCGGCCGTGTCCTGGGCAGGGACAGCAGGATGTCACCCCTGGGGGGGACAGTGACACCCCTCGGGGTGCTCCAGGGGCTATGGAGGTCCCTGGGGACACGTCTCTTCCCGTCATGTCACCCCCAGGGGCACAGTGACACCCCTCAGGGCTCATCAGGGGTCCCTGGGGACATGTCCCAACCCACCATGTCAGCCCGGGGACACAGTGACAACCCCTTGGGGTGCTCCAGGGGTCCCTGGGGACATGTCCCTCCCCACCACGTCACCCCCAGGGACACAGTGACACCCCTTGGGGTAGTCTGAGGGCCACCGAGGTCCCTGGGGACACGTCCCTTCCCACCTGGGCATCACCCCTGGGGACACAATGACACCCCTCGGGGAGCTCTGGTGCCACCAAGGTCCCTGGGGACACGTCTCTTCCCACCATGTCACCCCCAGGGGCACAGTGACACCCCTCAGGGTTCTCCAGGGGTCCCTGGGGACACGTCCCTCCCCACCATGTCACTGGGGTGGACAGTGACACTCCTTGGGGTGCTCCAGGTGCCACTGAGATCCCTGGGGACACATCCCTCTCCACCCTGGCATCGCCCTGGCCACCCAGGTTCATGGGGACACATCCCTCCCCACCATGTCACCTCTGGGGCCAAAGTGACACCCCTTGGGGTGCTCCAGGGGTCCCCAGGGACATGTCCCTCCCCACCATGTCATCCCCAGGGACACAGTGACACCCCTCGGGGCGCTCTGGGCATCACCAAGGTCCCTGAGGACACATCCCTTCCACCCCAGCATCACCCCTGGGGACACAGTAACACCCCTCAGGGCCCTCCAAGGACCACCAAGGTCCCTGAGGACACATTCCCTCCCACCCCACCAGCCCTGGGGACACAGTGACACCCCTCAGGGCGCTCTGGGCGTCACCAAGGTCCCTGAGGACACATCCCCTCCCACCCCAGCGCCGCTCCCGGTGCTTCCAGCCCTTCCAGCTCCGCAGGACGGAGCAGCCCCAACACGACCACCCCCTCCCACCCTTCCGTGAGGGCTCGAGGGCGCCCCAGGGGTCTCACCCAGATCTGCAGCTTGATGCGCTTGTCGTTCCGATAGATGGTCTTGACCTTGAAGTCGATGCCGACGGTGCTGACGAAGGCGGGCGTGAAGGAGTCGTCGGCGTACCGGAACAGGAAGGAGGTTTTCCCGACGCTGCTGTTCCCGATGATCAGGATCTTGAACATGTAATCGAAGTTCTGGTCCGAGGATTCCTTCTGCCCATAGCGGGAGTCGGTAGCCGACGCCATCTGCAAGGCGGGGGAGAGGCCGTGACGGTCCCAGGCCCCGGCTCGGAGCCGATTCCCGGCGCTGTGGGCACGGAGCCGGCGTGTTCCGGCTTGGGATGGGCGGTGGGGTGGCCATGGTGGGTCACTCGCCCCACAGGGCTCGGACAGGACACCTCCTGTCACCCCCAGCGAGGCGGGCCCGTGGTACATGTGGGGCACGTGGATCCCGGCGTTTGCCGTGGATCCCAGGGTTTCCCGCAGCCCTCGGAACGTGCCGTGGTCCCCAGGAGTTGCCGTGGATGCTGGGGTTTGCTGTGGATCCTGGGGTTTGCCACGGCCCCCCAGGATTTGCTGTGGATCCCAGGATTTGCTGTGGATCCCAGGGCTTGCTGTGGATCCCAGGGTTTGCCATAGCCCCTGGGATTTGCTGCAGCCCCCAGGATTTGCTGTGGATCCCAGGATTTGTTGTGGATCCCAGGGTTTGCTGCAAACCCCAGGATTTGCCATGACCCCCAGAGGGTTTGCTGTGGATCCCAGGATTTGCCATGGCCCCCAGGATTTGCTGTGGATCCCAGGATTTGCTGTGACCCCCAGGATTTGCCATGGCCCCCCAGGATTTGTCGTGACCCCCCGAGGGTTTGCTGTGGATCCCAGGATTTGCCATAGTCCCTGGGATTTGCTGCGGCCCACAGGATTCGCTGTGGATTCCAGGATTTGCCGTGACACCCCCCCACAAAGGTTTGCTGTGGATCCCAGGGTTTGCTGTGGATCCCGGGGGTTTGCCACGGATCCTGGGGTTTGCTGTGGACCCCAAGGGGTTTGCCATAGCCCCTGGGATTTGCTGTGGCCCCCAGGATTTGCCGTGGATCCTGGGATTTGCTACGGATCCAGGGGTTTGCTGTAGCCCCCGGGATTTGCCGTGGATGCCAGAATTTGCCATGGCCCCAGGGGTTTGCTGTGGCCCCTGGGGGTTTGCCATGGCCCCCAGGGTTTGCCACGGTCCCCAGGATTTGCCGTGGCCCCCGGGATTTGCCATGGATCCCAGGATTTGCCGTGGATCCCAGGATTTGCCGTGGATCCCAGGATTTGCCGTGGCATCGGCAGGTGCGGCCGGGACGCCGCAGCCTCTCCTGCATCTCCCCCACAAAATGGCACCAGCGCGGTGACACGGCACCGCGAGGTGCCACAGGGTGCCGGGGGGGGGGTGTCCCGGGGTGCCGGAGGGGTGCTGATGCCAGGCAGGGGAGGGCACAGAGATGGGTGCCCACCCAGGGCTGGTGCGGGGGGATGCAGGATGGAGCACAGGGATGCTGGGAAGCGCTGTGGGGTTCAGGGTGCCGATGGAGGGGGGTGCCGGCTGCTACAGGGAGGGGGTTTAGGGTGCTGATGGGGGGGGAGGTGCAGGAGGCTCACGGGGGGTGCACGGGGTGCTCACAGCGAGGGTGCAGGGTGCCACAAGGAGGGGGCTAGGGATGCTGATGGGTGGGGGCGCAGGGCGCTCATGGGGGGCGCACAGGGCGCTGCAGGGAGGGGGCGCCGGGTCCTGATGGGGAGGGCGCGGGGGGGGCTCAGGGCGCTCATGGGGCCGCTCCAGGTGCTGCAGGGAGGCGCCCACCCCACGCCCGACCCCGCTGCACCCATTCGGTCCGCGCCGCAACCCCCCCTCAACGGGGACCCTGCGCATCCCCCCCGCCCTGCGCCGCATCCATCACCATCATCACCACCACCACCATCATCATCATCATCACCATCACCATCATCACCACCATCATCATCATCATCATCACCCCCCCCCTCCGCCCCCCGCCCGCCGCCGCCTCCCGCCTCCGCCGCTGCACCGCGCCTCCCCGCCGGCTGCCGGGCGAGCCCCTGGGTGCCGGGGGGTGCCGGGGGTGCCGGAGGGTCCGGGGGGGGGTCCCGGGGGTGGGTGTGGGGGGGTCTCACCTCTGCCGCGCTCGCTCCTCCCGCAGCGACTGCAGCAGATGCGGACCCCGGGTGACGTCGGCAGAAGGGGCGTGGCCCGCTATGCAAATGAACCGTCGCGTCACGGGCGCGCCCCGGAGCGCGGCGCTGATTGGTCCGGCGGCGCGCGGTGATGGACAGCGGGGAGGTGAAGGGGGGGGCGGCCCCCCCCTCCCGGCGCGGTGGTGGGCGCCGCGCCCCCCCCTCGGCCGCGCGCGGTGGTGGGGTCCGGCCGAGCGGTGTGAGGCGCGGGGTGAACCACGCGCCGCGCGGGCGGGGGGAGCGGGGCGGACCATTCCCGCTCAAGGGGGGGGGGGAGCGAGATCGCGCAGCCTCGCTGTCGCGACATGGCAGCGCTATATCGCGACGCCCCCCCTAGGCGTGGCAGTGGCGGTCGGGCTGATCTTTACCCTGACGGGGCGCCTGGCGCTGAGGCGGGGCTGGTGCGCAGGTGGGCGGCCATGTCCTCCCTCGCCCTCAGGTTCCAGCGGGGATTAGGGGAGGCAGCATATGGCGGCCTCGGGGCACCGGCACCGCCCTGCCCGGGCCTGCCCTGCCCTGCCCGGGGCCCCAGGACCCTCCCGGGCCCTGCCCTACCCTGCCCGGAGCCTCCCGGGCACTGCCCTGTCGTGCCCTGCCCGGGGGGTTTAAATGGCCCCTGTCCCGGTGCAGCCCCATCGGAGCCCATCCAGGACCCAGAGCCCCCGGAGGACGGAACCGGACACCCCCCGGGCTCTGGCTGGAGCTGCCGGACACAGTGGGCACTGTCCAGGTGGGCAGTGAGAGCCCACTGTGAGGAGACAGAGCAACAGCCCCCAGCAACAACGGGATGGCCGGGAGGCAGGGATGGATCCAGGCATAGGGATGGATCCAGGCATAGGGATGGATCCAGGCATGGGGATGGATCCAGGCATGGGGATGGATCCAGGCTCAGGGATGGATCCAGGCTCAGGGATGGATCCAGGCATAGGGATGGATCCAGGCTCAGGAATGGATCCAGGCTCAGGGGCAGACCCACACATAGGGTTGGATCCAACCATGGGGATGGGCCCAAGCTCAGGAATGGACCCAGCTGCAGGGATAGATCCAGCCATAGGGATAGATCCAGCTTTAGGGACAGACACAGCCATAGGGATGCATCCAGGTTTAGGGATAGATCCACTCTTAGGGATGGATTCAGCTATAGGGACAGATCCAGCCACAGGGATGGACCATGGGTGCTGCCCCCACCTTTCCCGGGCAACAGCTCCACCACCTTCCTTGTCCGTGGATTCTGCAGCCCCTCAGCCAAGCACGGGATGAAAAGGGCTTTTTCCCACCAGCTCCCGCCCTGCTCCAACCCGGCAGAGTCTGGGACAGACCTGGGTTCGAGGAGTTCTGGGAGCACAGATCCTCAGCTGGCCCCTCTCAGCACAGCCCCTCTCCCCCAGCAGAGGCAGGAGGACACCCAGCACCCACCAGGAATGACCACCCCATGTGGCTCCAGCGCTCCCAGCTCACCCCTGGGCTGGGAAAGGATCATCCAGCTCCCAAGGCCCTGCTGCCACCACGGGGGACAGCGTGGGGCGGGCAGGGGGTGAGAGCCTCGGGGGCCCCACGTGCCAGGGCAGTGCCAGGGCAGTGCCAGGGGTGGGGACGTGTTTGCGGAGATAAATCACCGTTGGGAGCAATGCGGAAGAGCCGGGAACGGGCCCCGCGCCGCGCCAAGCCGGCGATTAAATATTTACCTTAGCAGGCCGTGGTTGCCAGTGATGGATCTCAGCGTTTCCAGGGAGGAGCTCCTTTTGTTCCAGGCCCTCCCTGGTGCCCGCCGGGGCCACCAACCACGCCAGTCCCCGGGGACATTGGCATGGCTCCCGTGACACCAGGAAAAGGCACTTCTAAGGTAAAGAGGCACTTAAAAGGCTCATGTTTAGGGTGGAACAAACCAGGTTTAATCTCTGGAAAGGTGAAGGAAAACCCAAAAGGATCCTGGGGGGCTGCCCCTGGGCATGATGCCGGAGACACAGGGGTGAGGGGGTCACAGCACCCGCCGGGGCCCGAAGTGTGAATTAAAAATGCAGCATTTTCAGTGATCACAGAGCAGAAACGTGACTTTCCACCCCGAAAAACGTGTCTTTCCGCCCCAAATATCCACGTGAGTGCGGCCTCGGAGAGGCTCGGAGTAAAAAGTGAGCTACAAAAGGCTTTAAAAAGTGAACCTGTCCCCAAATAAATAAACCCCTGACTCGTGCCCGTGCTGTGTGCCGGTGCCTGGGGGTCCCTCGTGCTGGGGGTGTCACCAGCACCCTTCACCCACCTCCCCATCCCACCGTGGGGCTGCTGTCCTGCGAGGGACCACCTGGAGAAGTGCTGGAATGCTTTTGGCTGTGCCCCAGCCCTGTGGGGAACTCCTTCCTGGAGCCCTGTGGGGTGTGATGCCCTCAGGGCTGGGCTGGGGCCAGAGCACAGTGTCCCCAAGCCTTGCCTGAAGGGGACAGGGACCTTTCCCAGCAGCTGGTGGGAGATGGGAGAGGGCGAGCAGCGCCTTCCTGTCCATCAGGACCTGCCCAGATCCCGCACGGGGACATGATTTGGGTCCCTCCACGCCCTGTGTGGTGCCACTGCCAGCTCCCCGCTGTCCCCAACACTGGCCAGGGCAGAGCCCAGTCCCACGTCCCCGTGGCAGCGAGGGGACCCACTGGCCGGTGCCGCTACGTGCCCAGGGACAGGAATGTGACGTTGCCCTCCGTGTCCAGGCATAGCCCTTGGCTGTCCTCGGGCCCTGGCACGGAGCACCCGCCGCCGTCCTTGGGCAGTGTCCCCTCCAGCGCCTGCCGGTTGTCCACGTCCCTGGGGCGGGGCAGGGGCGAGTCCTGCTCCCCGGGGCCGGGGGACAAGCGCCTGGTGTCGGCCGACTCCGAGTCGTCTGTGCCCGGTGTCTTGGAGCCGCTGTTGTCCTCGTCCAAGGGGCTCTCAGGCCCCTCCAGCTCCGTGTCCGACTCACCCTCCTCCTCCTCCTCCAGGGTCAGCTCGAACTGGAACTTGTCGGTGTTGGCAGGGGACGCGCCGGGTCCCTCGGGCGGAGGGGACGGGCTGCGCCGGATCATGCTCTGGTACCACTCCCGGTTGTCCTCCAGCGTGTCCAGGAGCTCCTGGGCGTCGGGGTGCACCAGGTCGGCCCATGTCTCCCACAGCGGGTGGGCAATGAAGTCGATGAAGCCCACCTTGAGGGGGGAGAAGGAGGCAGAGCTGAGCCCCCGGCCCAGCCCTGCACACCCCCACCCCGTCCCCAGGCCGCCGCCCCACCTGGGACTTCTCCACGGAGGCAGTGTGCTTGTCGCACATGGGGCTGATCTCCATCCCCTTCTCCCGCTCCCGGTCTCCCTGGTGGAAGAACTCCACCATGATGCGGTCGGTCCACTGCCGGTACAGCTCCAGGGGCTTCGTGGGGTTGCTGAGGTCTGCACAGTGCACCATGTTCTGCAGGACCTGTGGGCACAGCCACGGTGTCCTTCGTCCCCCAGGACCACCCCCACACTGCGCCAGGGACCCTTGGCCATGCCCGGCTGTGGTTGGGAGTCACCAGGCAGGACGTCCCCGCAGCCCAGAGCAATGCCCAATGTCTGCAGTGCCAGGAAGGATTCCTAGCCGTGTCCCTGTGCCCACCTGGATCCGGTCGGAGTAGTTGTCCAGCAGCAGCACCCCCAGGCTGGTCACCTTCTTGGTCTCCACCATGGTCTTCAGATCCGCCAGCAGGTTCATGTGCTTGGACATGTCCGTGGCCAACACCTGGGCAGGGCAAGCCGGGAACGGGGCTCAGCCTGACCCCTCCCAGCCCAGACCCCCACCCCGGGGTGGTCCAGCCCCCCCCCCGTACCATGTCGATGACCATTTTTCGGAGCGTCTGCCTCTGCTTCCTGCTCAGGTTCTGGAAGATGTCGCAGTTCTCCTCCTGGAGGAGCTTGAAGCCCACGGCCAGGTGGTGGTTCTCCAGCACCGAGGCGTCGTTGTACATCAGCGCCAGCTCTGAGTCTGTGAGAGGGCACCAGTCACTGGGGGGACGCTGGGTGGGGTCCCCCACACCCCCCCCCAGCTTCATCCCTGCTCCCCAGCTCACTGGTGTTGATGAGGAACTGGTTGGAGACGCCGGGGTGGTCGACGTCGTGGATGGCGCTGGCGAAGATGGCAGCCATGATCTCCAGGTCCGTGAAGACAGCCTGGGAATGGTGGGAGAAGGAGTTGCGGGCGTGTTACAACCCTGCCAGACACACCCGGTGGCCTCCGTGGCCTCAGGAGATCAGGAATCACCTCCAGGGCAGGCGTGGAGAGGAGGACGTGGGTGGACTGCGCCACGTCGGCGGCGTGGAGGTTGTTGTGATAGGCCACGTCGGCGTGGTAATGGTCCTCCAGCGTCAGCATGTAGGTGATGAAGGTGTTGACAGGGATGCGAAAGGTCTTCATCAGGTCACGTTCCTGCAGGGAGGCGGGAGGTGGCTCGTCCCCATCCGGACACGGGGACAGGGCCATCCCGCCGGGATGCTCACCTGGAAGATGCTGTACATGATGACGGTCAGCGGGCGGTTCCCCGAGTACTCGGCGACTTTAAACACGTTGAGCCCCCACTTGTTGGTGTCCTCCAGCTCCTGGGGACCAGAGGGACGGAGGTCCGTGGGGGGCTGGCGCCAGGGACCCTGTGGTTGGGTGGGTCACCTGTGCCAAGCCCACCTTGGCCAGCAGCCCCTCGTGGTCCGTGCGCACCCCGAAGCGGGGGATGCCGGCGGCGGCGAGGCTGGAGCCGTGGGTGAGCTTCCTGACGCCGCTGATCTGGGACATGGGGCGCTTCCTCCGCTCCTTCTCCTTGTCCTTGGCCAGTGCTGAGGGGATCTCCACCTCATGCTGCTTGTCTGGGATGGCACCGGGGGGGCATGAGCAGGGTGGGAGCCCAGATTCCCCCCCCACACCCCCCCCCAGCTCGCACTGATGACGCGGCGCAGGTGACACCGTGATGTCGTGACAATTTGGGGGCTGCGTGGCGGGTGCCCAGCACTTTCCATCACTGCCCTGCACAAGCCACCCGCCTGCCAGCGGATCCAAACCCTGCCCTGGACACCCCTTCAGGCCCAGGGGGATTTACCCAACAGCCCCAGTGCACCAGTATGCACCATATGCACCAGTATGAACCAGCACACCCAGCCAGGACAAAGGGTGTTACACCCCCAAACAGCAAATCCCACCAGGACACCTGGAAAAGTCCCCCTCCCTTTTCCCTCCATTTTGTCCCTTCAAAAGAAGCAAGCGGGCACAAAGCCCACCCTGCTGCCTGCAGAGAGGTGACCCCGGTGGTGTCCCTGGGGTGGGGGGGTCCTCACCCAGGAAGGTTCTGGAGATGTACTCGGAGACCTGGTTGCCGGAGCGGCTCGTTTCCGAGAGGTGCGTCAGCTCCCGGTTCAGCATCCGCTTGAACTGCAGGTGGTGGGCAGAGCTCAGCGGTGTGGGGGGCACACAGGACCCCCAGGACCCCCAGGTGCCCATCCTGGGGGGATCAGTGATGTGGAGGGCACACAGTACCCTCAGCTGCCCAGTCCAGGGGGGATCAGTTATGTGGAGGGCACACAGGACCCCCAGCTGCCCAGCCCAGGGGGTCCAGTAGTGCCGAGGTCCCCATTCCCCCCAAGATGACCGTGACAGGGCCCCTTACCTTGTTGGAGGCCATCTCGCTGACCGAGTGCCTGGTCTGCAGCGTCTCCAGCTGGTCCAGGCACCAATCCAGCTCCTCCAGGGTCTCCCGTGAGAGCTTCTGGTGGGCATCTTCTGCTGGGGGCACCCGCCAGGTTGGCAAGGGACCTGCCGACGCCGCGACCACCCGGCACGGGGGAGCTCGTGCCACCCCAAACCCGGGGGCTCGCGGGCGTGGCGGCTCACGGCCCTCGAGTGGGGCGGCCGGGGGCGCGGGGGGACGCGGGGCTCGGGGTCGAGCATCCCTGGGCAGCGGGGCTCGGCCCCATCACACCGTCCCCATGGCGTGGCAGCCCCACGTGCCACAGTGTCCCGTGGGGTGACAGCCAGCCCCGGGGGCAGCCGGGCTCCCGCGGGGCCCCGCTCACCGCCGGGTTTTATTAATGGAAGGTTTGACGTCAACGGGAGCTTTTCCACCGCCGCGAAGGGCGGCCAGGCGGGAGGAGCTGCCGAAAACCAGACATGGATCCCAAAGGGCAAAGCCGCGGCTCTGCCCTGCCTGGAGGGGGCTGTATCCCCCCCGAGGGCACAGCGGGACCCACCCTGAGGGCACAGGGACGGCCCCAAAACATCCCCACCGTGGTCCCCCCGGCACTCACCGGACAGGCTGGCCTTGCTCCCGGAGGGCAGGCTGCTGCTGGATCCTCGCCTGCAAAACATGGGGGGCTGAGCAACCAGGACCCCCACAGTGGTGCCCTTGCCCTTGCCATGGGTTGGGGTCTCCCACCCAGGTGAGACCCTTGCCCTCCCCACCCCACGGCCCACTCACTTGATGCCGGCGCGGTCCTGGAGGTGGGTGAGGTTGCTGCGGACGGTGCGGAGGCTGGCCAGGACCTGGGGGGCGAGAGGGGGCTGGGGCCGGGCCGACCTCCCCCGGGACACCCCCCCAGGCGCTGGGCACAGGCTGTGTCCCCTCCCGGGCAGGGCACAGGGGTGGCACCTACCTGGGCGAATGGAGTGACGATCATGTCTTCTCCGTGCCTGAGGGAGCAAAGGGAGTGTGAGCCTGGGGGAGGGCAGTGGGGGTCCCGGGGGATGCAGGAATTGGGGGGACACTCACAGGTCGCTGGCGATGGAGGAGTTGCGGGACATGGCTTTGGGGGACAGGTCATAGTCGCTGTCGGAGCGGTACAGGAAGGACTCGCGGCGCTGCCCGTGGGAGAAGGTGCCCTGCAGGACCAGCCCCGGGCTGGCCTGGGGGTCCAGCGTGCCCCGGCCTTGGAGGCCATTCTCCAGGTCAAAGCTGTGGGGGGAGAGGAGTCAAGGCTGGCGCGGGGCAAGGTGTGGGGGCACAGCCCACGGGATGCCACCGGGTTTGCCGGGTTCTCGCTGCCATTGTCCCACTCAGCCCGGTTTGGTGGCCCCTGTGGTGACACCGGTCACCTCCCTGCCTGGCCCTGCCACCTCCTTCACCCAGTGCTGAGAATGGGCACAACTCAGTGCACATGGACCCTCTCAGCTCCCTGCCAGCAAAGCCAGGTTGTCCCATGTCACCCAGGTGGGACAGGCCCCCCCTACCCTGAAGCTCCCAGCTCCAGAGACCCCGGGCAGGGCCAGCTCCTGCCTGTGCCATCCCCACCCTGTCCTCAGCACTGTGATCCCAAGTCCTCCAGAGCCCCAAAGCCTCCATCAGCTCTGGCTCGGGGGTGCCGTGTCCCATGGAGGGGACAGTGTCCAAGCCATGGCCCAGAGCCAGGGGACATCGAAGGACAGAAAATGCCACAGAAGCCAAGCCCTGGCCCTTGGGGACGCGCTGGTGACAGCCCGGGGGCACCTCACCCGGAGTCACCTGGCAGCCGTGTGCATCCATGGGGGGGAACAGGGGACTTGGGGACAGGGGTGGTGACCCTGCAGTGTCCCCAAGCTGGCCGCGGCCGCCTCGCCCCCCTCCTGCTGGTCCCGGGGTCATGGGAAAGGCTGCGTGGAGCAGGGACACAGCGAGGGCCATCCAGCGCCTGTCCGTCACCGCCGCGGGGACGGGGAGCACGGGGAGAACTGGGAAAGCGCGGATGCCACTGGGGCCACCCTGTCCCCAGCGGGAGCCCAGCACCTACCAGATGCAGGAGTGTCTCCGGGACGGGCACCGGCTGCCCGGCAGCATCGTCCCGCTCCGGCAGCCCCGGTCCCTGTGGCGTGGCCGTCCCCGGCAGTGGCAGTGCCAGCCGGCACCGCGTCATGCCATCCCCGCAGCCCCTTGTTTTCCTGCCTCGCCTTCCCATCCCCGATGGTACCGGGGACACAAAGCCGCATTGTCCCTCCGACGGCCCCGCGGGTGATGCCCGCGTCTGTTCCCGGCCCCGTGCCACCACCTCTGACCCCGCTGCCACCGCAGGGGACAGCCCCGGGGGACACGAGCCCCCGCCAAGGGGCTGGTGCCGAATTAACCCCCCTCGTTTCGGCGTTAATGACCGAGCCGTGCCCGTGCCGGGCTGGGGGGGGGGGGCCGGGGCCGCTATAAATAGTTGCTGTTGCGGAGGGATGTGCTGAGCCCTACAGCGCTCACGCAGGTGGGGCCGGCACCCACCGGCACCCAGGGGGGGCACCCCAAAACCAACCCTACAGAGCTCCGAGCCGGGGAGGGCAGGGAGGTACCGCGGTGGGTGAGTTGGTGCCTCGATTTGGAGGGAAAAGCCCCTCTCCCTGCCCACCGGGCCACCCCACCGCGGGTCCCTGCCTGGCCACCGCTGCAATGAGCGTGTCCGTGCTCAGCCGCGCTCGTCCAGCGGCTCCCCCCTGCCCGGCTCAGCCCCTGGCCATGTGGGGACACCCGCTGTCCCCTCCTCGTCCCCCCTGTCCCCGTGGGCACACGGCACTGGGGGGGGTGGGTCCCCTGACCCCATCCTGGCAGCACAGCCTGGTGCCACCACCCCCCCGGGGACCCTCCAGCGTCCCCCTCTTACCAGAGGGGATGCGCCACGGTGAAGCGCCGCTGCAGGCGGATGCTCTGGTTCATCAGGAGCTTCCTGAAGAGGACGGGGGAATTGCGGGGGGAATTGCGGGGGGAGGCTGCCGGAGAAGCCCCCGGCGAGGGGTGCGGGGTGGGCAGCATGGCCCGGCTCAGGGACCCCCGGCGCGGCCCCGGCGCGGCCCCGGCGCCCCCGGTGCGGAGCAGGAAGCGTGCGGCCGTCCCGGCCCCGGCGGCCCCGGGAAACTTTCCATCCCCCTCCCGCCCTGCGCCTGGGAAATTAAACAACTGTCTGGCTCCGGCAGCCGGCGCAGGGAGCGGGTCCCCCCCCGGTGTTCCTGGCGGCTCGGGCACGTGGCCCCTCGCTGGCCCGGTGCCACCGGCCACCCTGCTGTCTCCCCGAGGCGGCAGCTGCTCCCGAAAGGGCAGGGGTGCTCTGCCTGGGCACACGGAAAAAAATGCCACACGGACCCCTCAGTGAGCCAGACGTATGGAATGGACGTGCCACGGTGCCGCCAAGGGGCATCCCAAACACACAGTATGGTTGTGCCACGGTGCCACCAAGGGACAGGGATGAGCCTGGAGCATCCCAAACACACGGTGTGGTTGTGCTGTGGTGCCATTTGTGCCATGGTGCCACCAAGGGACACGGCTGAGCCTGGAGCATCCTGGACTTGCAGTGTGGACATGCCACAGTGCCACCAAGGGACAGGGCTGAGCCTGGAGCATCCCAGACACGTGGTGTGGTTGTGCCACGGTACCACCGAGGGACCAGTGAGAGCCAAACCCACCCCACATTGTGGCCCAGCCCCTCCTTGGTGCAGTGCCAAGCTCCCTCCTGGGACTGCTCCTGGGGGGAACAGGGAGCAGCAGGACGAGGTCCGGCTGGTGACAGTGGCACCGTGGGTGACCTGCAGGACGAGGTCCAGCTGGTGACAGTGGGTGACCCACCGGCCTGGCCGTGGGAGCTGGCACCTGCCCAGCCTGATGCAGCAGGATGTGGATACCTGCTGTTCCCAGCGGCCACAAAAATATCCAGCAGCTGGCAGGGAGCCAGGGGGGACAACAACAGGGCCTCCCCTGCCACGGCAGGAGCAGTGGGGACCCCAAAACCCACTGGGTGGGGGGATCACCCTCACTTCCAAGGGACTGCAGGCACGACTGTGGGGATGTCAGAGCAGAGGGGGTGCTGGGACAAAGGGACATCAGGGCACGGGGGTGAGGGGGAAGAGCCCCCCCGGGCTGGCTGGCAACCAGCAGCCCCTGGACAGCCAGGACAGGACCGGCCACAGGACAGCAAGTCCCTGACCCCAGGACAGCCAGTCCCTGTCCGACTGTCGCTGTCCCCACGTGTCTGCAGGGGCGGATGACAAGTGACACCGGAGCCATGACCCTCAGCTGTGCCAGCTCCATGCTGACCCTGCAAGCTGGGCTGGGAGAGGCACGGGATAGGCCCAAAAATAGCCCTGCAACCACTGCGGGAGGGGCTGAGGTCATTTTGGGCAGAGCCAGGCCAACCGTGCGGTGGCACCGGCTGGGCCAGGGGATGGGGACAAGCAGGGGGTGAGGAGGATGAGGGCAGGGGTTAGGGACAGGAATGGGTGGTGGGGACAGGGGTGACAGGGGTGACAGGGATGGGGGTGATGGGGACAGAGGGGATGGGCACAGTGTAGTGGGGACAGGGGTGTTGGGGATGGGGGTGACAGGGGCAGATGGCGATCGGGAAGGACATCCCGGGGCCGGTGACAGAGGGGTTTGTCCCCAGCCCACCGGGTGCTCTGCCGGTGACCCGGTGCCGCTGTCCGCCCGCCGGTGCTGAACCCCGGAGCGTCCCCACCAGCAGCGCCTTGCCCGGTAACCCCTTCCCGGTGCCAGCGGGGGCCGGCATCACCTCCCCGCTCCCCGTCCCACCCTTACCGGGGGGGCTCGGACTCGTCGCCGCTGCTCGGGCCGCTCTCCTCGATGGTGAAGACCACCCGGGCTCCCTCGGGCTCGGGGCCGCGGGCCGCCTCCGCCAACCGGCAGCCCAGCGGCGGCAGCAGCGGGGTCCCGGAGAAGCGGCGGCGGACGGCGCCCAGCGCGGCTCCCGGGCCCGACGGGGCGGCCTCGGCGGCGTCGCGGCAGCGCTGCGGGGACACGGGGCGGCGGTGAGGGGCGCGGGGAGCGGCACCGCGGAGCTCTGCGGGGGCACCGTCCGTGTCCGAGGGTCCCGTCCCGGGGCAGCCCCGTCCCGTCCCCCCCCTCCCGGTACCGGGCGCCGGTAGCGCGCTGGCGCCCCCTGGCGGGCACGGTGCGGCGTTGCACCCCGGGGGTACCGGGGTGATACCTGGGCGAGGGGGGGCCACGGGGAAAGGGCACAGCCGGTGCACCGGGTGCGGTTCGTCCCGCAGCGCACGGAGCCACCGGGACTCCCCCTTCCTCCTCTTCCTCCCGCCGCAACCGGAGGGACCCCCCCCCCCCCCCCCGTTCCCCCGGGACCCCGCCGGAAAAGCCCCCGGAGCCGGCGCGCAATTACGCAGAGGTGAATAATAATTAACCGCCCATTAAGGGGATAATTAACTCCCGCTCAGCGCCGCCAGCCCGGTTATTGCTGCCCGCGGGGCCGGCGCTGGGACGCCCGTACCGGGGACACCCCTCGCCCCCTCCCGCGACACCCCCTCGCCCCCCGAGGTGCCCCCCGGTGCCGGTCTCACCTCCGCGCCGAGGAAGGGCAGCGCCGTCCGGCTCCGTCTCATCGCCGTCCCTGCGGGGGGAGCTCCGGGAGCTGCGGCCGGTGAGGGGTCGGGGGTGGGGACCACCCCCCCCGGGGCGGGGGATACCCCGGGGACACCCCGGGACCGGGACACGTGGGTTCTTCCCCCCGCTTCCGTGATTTACGGGTGCCCGATCTTGTCCCCCACCTCGGGTTTTGGGGCCCCTCCTTCCCACTGCCGGTGCTCCCACCGGCTGGATGAGGACAGGGACATCGGGCCTGAGGCCACGGGGGTGGCCCCCCAGCCCGTAGCACCCACCAAGCTGTGAACCCACCGATGCCACCGTAATGATCCACCACGGGCACCCACCCCCGTGAGGAACTGGGGCACAGCGGTGCACCCACAGAGACGCCAGGACTGAGCCCCTCCACGCCCCGGCTGGCACCGGGAGCAGCCTCATCCCAATTCCCAGGGGATGCCGAGCTCCGGCACGGGGGTCCCCGCTGCCGCCAGCCCCCCGCCCTGGCCCACAGCCCCTTACCGGTGCCCGGTCGTCGCCGCCAGCCGCGGCCTCGGCCGAGTGCAGCGGAGCAGAAGGAAGGCGACGTGCGTGCCTGGCCGCTCGCTCCCTCCCATCCCACCTCGTCGGGGGGGCTGCGCGGGCCCCCCCCACCCCGGGCACCACCGCCCCGCACCCATCCCGCCGGCCTGGGAACACCCCGGGGCCTCCAGCCCGGAGCGGGGGACCCCCGAAAGCGGTTGGGCCCTCCCCCGGGAGCGGGGGTTTTCCCCGGGCAGGGCACATGGCAGACGGGAAACCAGAGCTGAGCAGCGGCTTCTTTATTCAGCAGCGCGGGGAGCCCCGGGGGGGCCGCGGTGTGTGTGTGGGGGGGTCACCTGGGTGTGGGGTGGGTGACAGGGGACTCCTCCATCACCTTGCTCTAAGGAAGAGAGAGACAGTGCAGTGAGTACCCACATCCTGGCCCCCTCCCAGCCCCCCCCTCAGCAGCCCTGGCCCCCCCACTCACCATGGGCACCTCGTCCAGGTGGTGGAAGGGGGGGGTCCCACGGGGGGTCCTGCGCCGGCACAGCCGCACCAGCAGCACCGCTGTGCCCCCCACCAGCACACAGACGAAGAGGCAGATGATGACGACCACGCCAGAGCTCAGCTGCTGCTCTGTGGGGGCGAGATGGGCACCCCATTACCCCCCCCCAGCACTGCCAAGCCTTGTGCACCATGGAGGGGCTCAGGGTGAGAGGGGGCTCAAGACTGGCTCCAGTTCTCCCCCTCCACCATCCCATATGTCAGAAACCTGGCATCCAGTTCCCGTGTCACCTCCACCCGTGGGGGACCAGCCTGGGGCCCTCCCACACCCCCCAGCTGAGGTCCTGTGACACAGAGGTGGGGGAGAAAAGGGGAGCCCTCAACACCCCCCAAGGAGGCTGGAGCAGCCTGTGGGGCTCTGGGCTCACCTGCACCCCTGAAGCCCCCCTCTGAGCATAGTCCCAAGTGGGGGGTCTTAGGGGACCCCAGGGCTGCTGTCGTGCCCAGGTCACCTGCCTGCCCAGTGCCCCCCAGCCTGGCTCTCACCTGAGCTGTTGGCCGCGATGCCGGTGGCCGGTGTCGTTCTGGAGCTGGTGGCCAAGGTGCTGTTGGGCCCAGGGCTCACAGTGGGTGTGGTGGAGTTGGGAGCAGGAGCGGGCCCAGAGGGCCTGGGTGAGGATGGGGCTGGCACTGCTGTCGAGTTGGATGGATGCCCCGTGGATCTGGGCACACTTGGGTGGGATGGAGTCGGTGCCGTGGACGTGTTGGATGGAGGTGCTGCTGGTCCCAGTGTCCTGGCTGAAGGTGGTTCCATGGTGGTGTTGGATGGAGATACTGGAGGTGCTGCTGATCCCGATGTCTTGGATGGAATCAGTGCCGTGGTGGTGTTGGATGGAGATGCTGGAGGTGCTGCTGATCCCAGTGTCCTGGATGGAGTCGGTGTGGTGGTGTTGGATGGAGATGCTGGAGGTGCTGTTGATCCCAGTGTCCTGGATGGAGTCGGTGTGGTGGTGTTGGATGGAGATGTTGGAGGTGCTGTTGATCCCAATGTCTTGGATGGACTTGGTGTGGTGGTGTTGGATGGAGATGCTGGAAGCAGTGTTGATCCCGTTGTCCTGGATGAAGATGGTTTCATGGTGATGTTGGATGGAGATGCTGGAAGTGGTGTTGATTCCAGTGTCCTGGATGGAGTCGGTGTGGTGGTGTTGGATGGAGATACTGGAAGTGGTGTTGATCCCAGTGTCCTGGATGGACTCGGTGCCATGGTGGTATTGGATGGAGACACAGGAGGTGCTGCTGATCCCAGTGTCCTGGACGGACTCGGTGACACGGCTGTCCCTGAGCTGCTTAGAGCCACTGTGGAGGAGACATTGGTGCCATGTCCTGGCTCTAGACCTTGGAGGAGAGAGCTGGTCAGCAAGGACACAGCAGGACCCTGGCAGGGGCAGGCAGGGCCCCAGGAAGGGCAGCAGCACCTGCCTGGGCTCCCGGTGCCACAGGGATCGCTTCCCAGGTGTTTTTCATCACACACAGAAAACTGGGATTTAGCCAATATGGGCTCCCAGAAACACAGGGTCAGAAAGAGCCTCCCAACCGGTTGTTGCACAAGCAGAGCAGCGTGGCAGCAGCAGGTAAGTGCCACGGCACAGGGACATGTGCCAGCCCGGCCCTCGTGGCACCCACCAGACACCCTCAGGGCCGGGCGTGATGGGGACTCCGCTGGGGCCACGTGGGACATGGTGGTGTTTTCCGGGCAGTGCCCTTATCTGCCCAAGTCCTGTTTGCACAAGAGGAGGAGCAGGTCCAGCCTGGCCCCAGGGGGACACTGGAGCAAAATGCCTCGTGGCAGAGCCAGCACCCAGCGCCAACACCCAGGGGCACAGCGTGGCCGCGGGCTGGGGGTCCCCACGGCTGCTGCACCCACCAGGACGGGCTGTTCCCACCCAGCTGCTGCCTCACACCAGGATGGTTGAACCCAGGGCCAAGCACCCTATGCCGGGAAGGGTGAGCTGAGGCACCTTGGGGTGCAGGGTGGGGGTGCTGGGGGCCCGGGCTGGAAATGGGGGGCCCACAGCAGCACAGGGTACTGGGCACAGTACAGGGTACAGGTGCTCCCCTCCAGCCTGGCACCTCTGGGAAGCAGGTGCAGCCCCTCCCTGTGCCATGAGGCCCCGGTGGGGGGCACAGGGACCCTCTCAGTTCCCCACTAAGCTGTCAGTGCAGAGTTCAGGGGAGCACATGGTCACCTCCCCGAACTTCCCTGGTGCCCCGGAGCACCTCAACCCCCCTCCCGGTACCCGGGACTGGGTGGGGGGAGGCCTCAGACCCACCCCCCGGTGCTGCAGATCCCGAATGCCCCCGGGCCCCCCCCCCGGTGCCCGTTACCTGCAGCAGCGAGCAGGGCAGCGGCGCAGCAGAGCAGGTGGAGGGCTCCCGGGAGCATCCCGCCCGCTCCCGGTCCCGATGCCGGTCCCGCCGCCTTCATCCGCCCCGGGGGAGGCGGGGGCGACCCCGCCCGCGGCGCCCTCTGTCGGTACCGGGCGGTCCCGCAGCACCGGGACCCTGCGGGCACCGGGAGGAGCCCCCTGGACCCGGGCATCAGTTTTCACCCGCGCACCTCGCACCCCGGGGCCGTGAGACCCCCACCCGCCCACCCCAGGCACCGGGAGGCAGCCCTGTCAGCATCCCGAGGTCTTGGGGGGGAGGGGGGAACAAGTGGATCTGGGAAGGTGGGGATGTCGGGATGTGAGGACTTGGGGGACAAAGGGCTCTGGGGGATGCATGGACAGCAGCATGTGGGGATTTGGGGACAAAGGGATCTGGGAATGTGGGTCATTGGGATGTGGGGTCTGAGGGACAGAGGGATCTGGAGACACACAGAGAGAGCAGCATGTGGGGCTTTGGGGACAAAGGGATCAAGGGACAAAGGGACATCAGAACGCAAGGACTTAGGGGAAAATGGGATCTGGGGATTTCAGCATGCAGGGACTTGAGGACAAGGAATGTGGGGTCTTGAGAACACAGGCATCTGGGAACATCAAGATGCAGGGACTTGGAGATGTTGGGACACAGTGACTTGGGCACGCAGGGCTGTGGTGGCACGGGGACACCAGAGCCACGGGGCTGTTGCTGGCCCTGCCACAGGGAGACAGGTGGCAGCCCCGTCCGTCTTGGTGCTGGAGCAGCGCATCCGGGGCGCAGCTCAACCACGCCGGGGCTGCTTCCACACGGCGGGGAAGGCACTTCCTCCGCCAAACCGCAGCCGGCTGGCACCGAGCACGGGGTCCCCAGGGAGCCACCCACGGCAGGGTCCCAAAGGAGCTCACACTCCTCCCGTCACCCACGGCAGAGCCCCCCCCGTGCCAGGCTCCCCTGGAGCGGGGTGATCCCAGTGCTGGAACAGGCCAAAGCTGCCTCCAGTACCATCCCTAAACACTCCAGGAGCAGAGGGTTGGTTTCTCGGGTGCTGCTCCCTGGATGGAGCCAGGATAGGGCCCCACAGGTGGGGGAGGCAGAGGAGGAGCGATGGCAGTGCCGGGAAGTCAAGGCCAGTTCCCGAAGTCTGGGGAGGAGCAGCGGAGGCCCAGCCTCGCTGGGTGCCAGGGGGTGACCCCGGGGTGCCGGGACAGGGGGGTGTCGGTGTCAGTGAACCCCCAACACAGAGGAACCAGGGGTCTGACAGGGCAGAGCCACAGCCGGGACCGGCAGCAGGTTCCCCTCACCCACGGGGATCCCCAGTAAAAGCATATCCCCCCAAGAGAGACCCAGTAACCCCAAAACCCCTCAGAGGAGCCTCAGTACACCCCCTCCAGGGAGCACCCCCCAACACCCAAATCCAGATGCGCTACTACCTGACGAGATTTTCCTGCCCCAGCACTCCCAGTAATCCCAAGCCCCTCAAGCGAGCCCCAATAACCCCACCAAACCCCCCTCCAACATCCAAACCCTCCACTACCGCCCGACGGAACTCCCCCCCCCCCACCATCCCCCGCGCTTCCCAGCAACCCTAAAGCGCCCCCAACCCCACAACCCCATAGACCCTCTAATCCCCCCTCTTCCCAGAGCCCCTTCTCCAGCACCACTCTTCCCCCTCCCCCGACTCCTCTCACCCCGAAAACTCTCCCCCCAACCCCCCCCAACCCCCCCCCCCCCCCGCCCCCCCCCCCACCCCAAGATGGCCCCCGGCCGCGCCGCTTCCTGCCCGCGCCGCCCCTTCCCTTCCTTTCCCTTCCCGTCCCCCGCCGGCGCAGCAAACAGCGAGAGGCCAAATTCTCCGTGTCGCGGGGCTTTACTGGGGCCTGACTGGAATGTGTGGGGCACGGGGGGGAAGGCCCAGGTCCCCCCTCAATCCGTGAGGGGAACCCCCGGCTTCTCCCTCCCCGCAGCCGGTGCGCGGGGGGTGCTCGGTGCCCACCGCCCGGAGCCGGTCCCGGACCCCCGCTCGGACCCCTCAGGGAGCTGAGGGGGCTGATTATCGCTCCTCTTCCTCCCCTCGGGACCCCTCCGTCCATGCCCGGCATCCCTCAGTCCGCGCCCGGGGCATGGCGGGCTCTCCCCCCGCTCCGTGCCAGGGACCCCTCGGTCCGTTCCCGGGGCGGGATTGGGGCGCTCCCCCCGCTCCCCTCAGTCCATGCCCGGCACGCACGGGCGGCTCCCCAAGTTCCCCTCGGTCCGTGCCCGGGGCAGGGCGGGTTCTCCCCAAGTTCCCCTCGGTCCGTGCCCGGGGCAGGGCGGGCGTTCCCCCCGCTCCCCTCGGTCCGTGCCCGGGACCCCTCAAAGTCCGTTCCCGGGCTCGGGCCCCCCCGGTCAGTACGCCGGCACCTGATGCTGGTGCTGGGGCAGGAGCTGGCAGCCGCTGTTGACGTGGCTGAGCACCTTCTGCTTGAGCTGGGCGACCTGCTCGCGGAGCAGGCTGGCGGTGGAGGCGAGCTCCGTGTTCTGGCTCTTGAGGCTCTTCACCTTCTCCTCCAGCCGGGAGATCCGCTCCAGCTTCCTCTTGCGGCACTTGGAGGCGGCGATGCGGTTCCTCAGCCGCTTCCGCTCCGCCTTGATGCGCTCCTGCGTGTCCATGTCGATGGGGGACAGCGGCGGGCTCTCCCCGAAACTCGGCACCTCCGGCACGATCTGCGGCTCGTCCTTCAGCGGCGGCGGCGGCGGGGGCGGCGGCGGGAGCCGCGGCGGCGGCGCCGCGAAGGGCCCCGGGTCTGCGGCGTAGCTGACGGCCGGGTAGGTGCTGAGGTTGGCGTAGACCGGCGGCTCCGGGGCCATCCCGGCGGCGGGCAGCTCGCCCGCGCCGCCGCTCCCGCCGCCGCCGCCGCTCCCTCCTCCGCCGCCGCCGCTCCCCGCCGCGCCGCCGCCCAGCTGGTTCTGCTTGTGCAAGTCCTCCAGCGCCTTCACGAAGCCCTCGGCGAACTCCTGCTCCTCGGAGGCGGCCGCTTTAGGGTAGAGGAACTGCCCGCTCGTCGGGGTGGTGGTGACCAGCCCGTTGGACTGGATGATGAGCCGCTCCAGCTCCGGCGACGCCAGTTTGAGCAGCCCCAGCTCGGCCGAGCCCAGCAGCCCCGCCGCCTCGCCGCTGGCCGCGCCGGGGGCTTTCAGCGCCGCCGCCAACTGCTCCGGTAAGGCCATGCCGAGCGCGTCCTTCTTCATCATGCTGCCGCCAGGGAAGGGCAGGAGGAGCCCGCTGCTGCCGGAGGACGGGGCGAAGCCGCTGCCGAGGCCGCTCAACACATCATCATGGTAGAAGGGTGTTTCCATCCTCCTCCCCCGCCCGGCTGCGGGGGAAACGGGGCCGGGAGGGGGGGGGGGAGGACCGGGGCGAGCGCGGGGAAGGGGATTGGGGAGGGGGCGGGGGAGGCGCCCGGTGCGCACCGGCCGCGGCCCCGCTCCTGCGCGCGCGCACACACGTCTGCCGCCGCCGCGGGCCCCGCGCGGCTTTAAATAGGAGGCGCCGCCGCGGTGACCTCACCGCGCCGGGCCTCCATTGGCTGCAGATGACGTGCTCGCCCGCCCTCGTTTGCATAAGGGGAGGGGCCGCCGCCCCGGGGAGGTGGCGCCACGCCCACTCGCCGGGCCACGCCCACCCCCGGCCGCGCCGTCGCCGGGGCAACCGGCGGGTAAACGGGACAACAGCGCGCGGGGCCCTGGGATGACGTCAGCGCGGGGGAGGGGCGGTCACGTGCACACACCCCCCACACCCCCGCCGGGACTGACGGGCACAAAGGGAGGGGCGGGAATGGGAATCGGGAACGGGCACGGGCACCGGGAACCGGGACTGCCAACCGGCACCGGGACTGCCGGGCACAAAGGGAGGGGCGGGAACGGGCACCGGGAACGAGAACCGGACTGCCAACCGCCGAGACTGACGGTCATAAAGAGAGGGGCGGGAACGGGTACCGGGAACAGGTACCGGGAACGGGAACCGGGAGTGCCAACCGGCACCGAAGAATGGGAGCCAGCCACGAGGACCAGGGAATGGGAACCGGGCATAGGGACCGGGAACTGGCACCAGGAACCAGGCACGGGGCACAGGACCGGGCACAAGGAACAGGATCCAGCCACAAGGCACCAGTCACCAGGCATGGGAATGGGAACCGGGCACGGGAACAGGCTGCCAGCCAGTGGGAACCGGGACATGGGAATCGGCCACCGGCCACTGGAAACTGGGACCGCCTGTGGAAACCGGACCGGGCATGGGAATGGGAACCGGCACCGGGAGCTGGGCACCGTCCACAGGGCACAGGAACCAGCCACTGAGCACTGACACTGAGCAGTCACCGACACCAGGAGCGATACTGGGCACAGTCACTGGCACCAGAACCAGCACCGGGCACTGGCACCAGGTCAGGCCCCGGCTGTAAAAGGGCACAACAAAGAAATAAACAGACACACCGGGTCACGGGGCCTCATGACACCCTCTGGGGACGGCCAGGCCACCACCCACATGGGTCAAACTGGGACAGGCCACCGGCACCAGGCACAACAGGGCCTGCCCGGGCCGTGCCCCAGTGGGACAGAACCAGCGTCCCTGCGTGTCCCCACACTTCCCTCATCACAGCCTGTCCCTTGTCACCGCCCCGACGTTTGTCACCGGCGCATCCCGGTGACACCGGTGCCGATGGGTCGGTTTGCCACCACACGGCGGGCAGCCAAGCACAGTTTACCAGGGGGGTCACACCACCACCGAGGGGGTCGCTCAGGCCAGGCCCAACACCTTGGCTCCACCGTGAGCCCCTTGAGGCCCCGCTCAACCGTCACCGGGGAAGGAGTTAAGCGGCGGTGGCGGCGGTGGAGGCCGCAGACGTCACGGCCGGCCAAGCCCGCGGGCGGCTGAGGGGGTGGATCGGCGTCAGCGCTTGACGTCACCGGCGCGGGGGGAGCCGGCGCCGATGGCCGCCGATAACCCCCCCTCGTGTGGGCAGGATGCGGCCCCCGCGCCGCAGGCCGAGGGTCTCGGCGAAAACGGCGCACGGCGAGGCCGTGGGGACGCCGGGGCGGGTGACGCCCGAGCTGCGGCCTAATTGCTGCCAGATGGTTCCAGGCCTGCGCTAACGAGGGCGATAAATCAGGGGGTGTCAGTGCCGGGGGGCCCCCCGAGGGGACCCGGTGGTGGGGCCGTGGCGGTGACACCCTGCCCGCGGTGCTCCTGGTGCAAAGAGCCTCTGTCACGGTGCGCCCGTCCTGTTTGCTGCCCACGGGCACGGCGTGGGACTGGGTGTGGGGATAGCGCGGCCACGGCGTGGGGCACGGCACGGGGTGTGGGGACACCATGGTGTGGGGCACGGGACATGGGGCATGGCACAGGGCATGGCACAGGGCACAGGGAATGGCACAGGACACGGGACATGGCACAGGGCACAGGGAATGGCGCAGGACATGGCACAGGGCACGGGACATGACACAGGACACGGCACAGGGAATGGCACAGGACACAGGGAATGGCACAGGACACAACACAGGATATGGCACAGGACACGGCACAGGACATAGCACAGGGAATGGCAAAGGGCACAGGGAATGGCACGGGACATGGCACAGGGAATGGCACAGAACATGGCACAGGGCACAGGACATAGCACAGGGCACAGCTCAGCCCTGGCTTCAGGGAGGCCATAGGGTACACAGGTGACACCCAGGACAGGGCTGGGGCAGCCCCTGGGGCTGGGACACACAGCACTGGCACTGGGGAAACTGAGGCACAACTGGGAATGACTGGGATCCGCCCTCCCCCAACAGCTACAGTTCATTAAATCCCAAATAAACACAGCTGATTAAAATCCCAAATACACACAGTTGATTAAATCTCAGATAAAGCGGAGCAGACCGAGCCCTGTGTCCCCCTGCTGTCCCCACTGCCCCATGGGGGGGCAGGTGCCAGGGCCAGTGCCCCGGGGGGCTGGGGCAGGGCTGGGGAGCAGCTCCCAGGTGAAGCCACAGTCCGGGTTTCCGCTCCAAACCCGTCATTAGGGGCGCGGCGGCGGCCGGACCGGCAGGTTCAGACTTTCCATCCTGACCCAACCCAGCCAGCGAGGGATGGGGACCAGGGACAGGGGGGAACAGCTCCCCTTCCCCCTGTCCTGGCCTCACACAGGGACCCCCAGCCCCGGTGGGCATCGGTGGGCAGAGCTGCTCCGGGGTACCCACAGTGCTCCCCCACCACAGCAGTGGGACAACAAGAACCAGCTTTGGCTGTAGGTGCTTTAATCAGTTCCAGGGAGGAACGAGGCAGCCCCGGGGCCTCCCGGGAAGAGCAGCTGGCCCCTGGCCAGGGATGTGAGCCACGAGCCGTGCTCCGACCGGGCCCGACCGGCAAAAACCCCACCACCCCTCTCCACAAGGGTCCCAGCACCCCGAGGCTCGTCCTGCTGCGTCCCCAACACGCTCCCAGCCTGTCACCACTGCTGCTCATCCCACACGTCCCCTGTCCCCAAGCCTGAGGGCCCGTGGGACGTCTCGCCGGTGGCAGCCCCGTGCCCCGCAGCGAGCCCGGCAGCTTCATTTGCTTAATGAGCGTTTAATGAGGGGCATGATTCAGTGGCCCCTTCCGCCTGCCGTGGGGACGTCCCCGTGGTGCACAGAGCTGGTGGCAGTGCCAGCCTCAGCACGGCTGGGTGGCCGGAGCTGCTATTCCCGGAGGCGTCGGAGCACCCACTGAGTCACGCCGTGTCTTTGCCACCTGCCAGCCGGGCTATATTTACCCCGGAGCGGGCGGTGAGGATTTGGGATGAGCCCACGCCGCCGCCGGACCGCGAGCCTCGAGCAGGGTCACCGGAGCATCCTCACGCAGCTCCTGCTCTCCCCATTTCCATGGCACCAACAGGACCCTTCCCTGAGTGCCACCAGCTCCACGGCACCGGTGGCGCCTGATGCTGCTCTGCCAGGAGCCAAGACACCCAAACCACGAAGTGACTGACACCCACAGCTTTGAGGACACGGGCTGGACCCAAAGCAAGACACCCACGAGCTCCCAGGGATGGATCCACGCACCAAGCCGGCCCCCCATGGAAAAGGGAAGAAGCAGGAGAGGGTTTGCACCCCGGGATTTACACAGGGGGCACCGGGCACGCAGGGGAAGCTGCCTCTTAGTCACTGCCACAGGCAGGGAGAGAGGAACCAAGCCGGGAAAACAAGAAGTCACCAGATGCCAACGCCTGCCCCCGAACCTGCACCAGTCCCCGAAGAACCCCCGAGGGGCCCACAGGGGCCTCCGACAATCAAAACCAAGAATTAAAAAAAAAAACAACCAAAAAAAAAACCAACAAAAAACACCACACCAGAAAGAGAGAAAGAAAACAGATTTAAAAAGGAAAAAGGAGGAGGAGGAGGAGGAGGAGGGTTTGACGTGTATTTTTAGTTGCTTAGCACAGCCCTGAAATATTTCGGCAGCCACTCCCTCCGCGTCGCTGGTGTGTAACTATTCCTGTGCTGCCTCCCCGGCGAGGCACAGAAGTTATGAGTCACTCTGGGGCGGCCAGAGACACATCCCCGTGGCTGCTGGAGCTGCCACCAGCTCAACTGCCACCAAAATATCCCGGGAAGGCAGCAGGGAGGGTTTCCAGGGTGGCCTTTGCTGGGTCTTTCCAGCCCTGCCAGGCCGTTCACCCACCCACGCCGCCAGCGAGGCTCAGACCTTTTTTTTTCCTCCTCTCTCTGCTCGTTGCTTTTATCTTGCTCCTCCCTGTTTTGTTTTAGTTTTTTGTAATTTTTTTCAGCCTCCCTGTGCTGCCACGGGGCAGGGGCTGGAACACGTGACGGCCCCAGACACCCATTTTTTGGGGCAAAAAAAGCCCAAAATCAGAGTGTGACGCTCTCCCCCCAGAACCACCTTCCACCCAGGGGTCGTGGCACAGCTGGGGACAAAAATATTCCTACAGAGGTGGAAAAAGGAAGGGGGGAGGCAGGCAGGGAATGCTGCTAAAGCCTGTGGTGTAATTAAACAAATGCAGAACTTAACGAGCTCCATCACCTGACCCCAGAGCTTGGCTGGGAGATAAGGAGCACTTGGAGGACTCAACCCTGAGCAGGAGCCAAAGGTCCCATTGTTGCAGGGGAGATTTATCCAGCCAGGCCAGACCTTCAATCCCAGCAGTGCTGGAGTTGTTTCCTTCTCTCCAGGGAAGTCGTAGCACACGGAGGAGTCTCCGTGGCTGGAGGGATCCAAAGGGAGGGAGCAGGTTGGGAAGGGAAAGTCTGACACCAGGGCTTTGTTAAAACGCCACACAGGGGTGTTTATGTGGAGCCTGAGGAGGGAGGACACATCACCCCTTTCCCATGGCCTGGATTTGGCTCCTTGGGAGAAGCTGGATCACCTGGGACAGACATGGGAGTGCTGGTTAACGCCTTGGAGAGAAGCAGGACAACACATGGCTGCTGTTAGGAACTAAAAGTGTAGGGATTTCTCCCTGATCCCAGGGCTCAGGGAAGGGTTTTGGGGTCAGGCCGCCACAGACACAGAGAGGGAGGCGGTTGGTAGAGGCTGGAGATTTATTCCCACTCACCACTGCACCCAGTTCTATAAACATTAAAAAAATAACTCTATAAAAGCATGTTCTTCACTCCTTTTCAAGACAGTGGTGATGGCAGAGAATAGGCTTCAATATGAGAAGAGAATAGGCTTCAATACAGAGAACCAGTTATACCAAACCAAACGAAAACCTGCTCCAAAACCAGCCACAACATGGGTTTTTCCCCTAAAATTCACCTATTTCACCCCTTCGAGGGGTTGAGGCTCACCCAGAGTTGTTTCTTCCCCTTGTGCAGATGTTCAATTAATATCAGCAGCCAGGATATTTTGCAGGTGCACTTTGCTCATGGGATGGAAGACTGGAGCAACCTGACCTGGGAATTCCCAGGAGTTTTCTGAGCCTACAGGAGGGTGTCCCCAAGGGGAGATAATTGGTGACTAGAGAAGGAAGTGACAGGTACATCCAGTGAGGTCAATCACCAGGTACTGGAAGAAATCAGGTTGAGAAATATTGTCAAGAGTTCAGGAACTTGGTGTCACAGCAAAAGGGGGAAGAGTTTTCCGAGTGGGAGGGAAATAAATCCACGTAAATCAACTCAGTTGCTTTTCAGAAAATTAAAAAAAAAAAAAAAAAACCCCCCAGGGGGAGCGGGGGGACCCCCCCCCCATTAAAAAAAAAAAAAAACCCAGAAAACCTGTTCCTTTAAAGGAAACTTCTAATCTGAAGTCAAGTTAGCAATGAACTAATTGGGAAACACTCATTTATCACAAAGCTCTCTTGGGAACAACCCTTGAAGGCCAATTTTCACCCCAAGTTCTCCTTTCAGCCATAGGAGAGACAGAACTGACTGGCCAGGAAAAGAAAAGCAATAGTTTAAAGGTTTGTTGGCTTTAGAAAACCCCAAACCTTTAAGACTACTCGTGTACAGACACAATATCCTCAAGTTCAGTGTTTTTAAAGCAAAAGGCTCACACATCTGTTACAAACACACGTTTCCCAAGTTTCAAGTATATAAAAAAAACCCCAAAAAATTCCAAACAATCCAGAAAGTGTCTGTTTGCCTTCGTTCTGGTACCTCTGATCAGGATAATATTTTAAATTAAACTTGGCGACCCTGAAAAATTCACTCTCAGGAGAAGGCAGAACTTCAGTCCTTAACCATGAATGATTTTTTTTCTTTTTTTTTAAGAAATATTTCCATTAATTTACTCATTACAGGAGTGAAAACTCCACTTGACCAGATTAAATCATGAGGGGCTTCCAAAATGAACATGATTGGGGCTCTGACTGACTCACGGGAGAGTGGGAAAGGGAACGTTTTTGAACACGTGGCAAATCCTGAGGTGACAAAACCCAAACTGTCCCTGGCCTGGGTGCAGACATTTCACTGCTTGGCTGATTGTCTGCCTGGCTTTTTTTCCTGCTGGCCTCTTCCACTGCCTGGAATTCCTCTGCCACGGCCACCGAACACACCTGGGGAGCAGAAAGGAAGAGCACGGATGTCACAGCACCCCTGGCACACAGTTATTCTTGTTTTACCCAAATACAGGCTTATTTTTGAGCCTTAGAAGCAGAAACAGGACTTTTTGACTTCTCCCTTTCCAGTCCCAGACCTGTGTTTAAGAGGTGCACAAATTGGTGTGGTAATGTCATGATTGATGGTAATGTCATGGTAAATTGAAGTTTCCTCTAAAAAATGGAGCCAAGGAAGCAATAAATTTAAAATCCAGGTCCCCTGAGAGCTGTGAGGGCCAACTGAAGCTGGACAGAGCAATCCATGGCTTTGGAGAGGGCACAGGACAGCAGGAGCTGGGAGGCTGTGGTGAGATGAGCATCCTCATACCCAAAAGCTGTCACAGGAGCTGCTGAGCTCAGATTTATCCCTCAAATAGGGATAAATCAGGATGTGGATCCACCCTGCCAGGCAGAGCCCAAAGGAGACTCAGTCCAAGCACCAGGCACAAGAGCCCTCAGCGGTTGCTTCATTGAGGAGACGTGATTAAATCAAAGGCAAAATATAAATTATTCCAAACCCTGCAGTGCTTGGGATGTTCCAGCTGCTCCTGGAGCAAAGACCGTGGACTTCTGAGTTTGGCAAGCAAGAAGTCAAAGAGGATGGATTACCAGTGTCAGAAACAATAACCCTTTCAACTGTGTGCACAATTACAGCTTCACTCCTGCCTGGTGGCCTCCCAACCAAATTGTCCTGCCTGGTTGTTTTGTTGTGTTTTTTTTTTTCCCCCTCCCCTTTCCCTCCTCCCTTCATGTCTCAGTAATGAGAGCCAAACCTTTGAGCTAATTAGCAAATGCTCGAAAATATTCCATCAGCGAATTCAAGCTGCACACGAAAACAGCAGGAGCTCCACCTCAGAGCTCCAGCTCTGCTCCCCACAAGGTGGATATTTCTGTATTTCCACGGCAGAGAAAAAAAAAACCCAGCGCCATGAAAATGTTTATCCGAATAACCATATCCCAAAAAAATAAAACCCCAAAAAAAACCACCCTGCCAAGTGCTCTGGACACTGCAAAGGGAAGGAGGGGGAAAATAAAGGCGCCTTCAGATTTGTAAAGGTCACTTCTTGCACGCTGGGAGCTTCCAGGAGGGAGCAGGGATCGTGGGGATTTGGGAAAAAAGGAGGCCCCGGGAATCGCGAGACGCAGCACGTCCCGTCCTGGTGTGATGGCTCTGGGTGGGTCCCACCTGTCCTGCCAGGATTCCTGGCATAGTCAAAACACAGGCAGGTCCTTAAGGGTGCTGCAAAAAGAGGTTTCACCCCTCGGTGTCCCAGTGCCCGGGGCTCCTTTTAAAATTTAACTCGGGATTTTAAGCTCCGACCAAGCCCCCGGGCCTGCGAGGTGACCACAAACCCCCAAAGGTGTGGCACGAGGGGGTGAGCAGGAAAGGAGAGAAATGGTTCTGAGGCTTCCAGTGGGATAATTTAGAGGGGAGGGGGGGGAGGAGGAAAAAAGAGCAACGTGTCCTCCAGCTGAAGTGCTCCGGGATCGCTTAACCCCCGTGAAATAGGAATGTTGTTTTGGTGACCTATTTCTTCTGAAGTGGCAACTTCCCCTTTTATCAGGAACATGAATTATTCATGTGGAGCAGGAGGAACACAAACCTTACAAACCCTTCGGTTTTTTGTTTGGGTTTGGTTTTTTTTTTTTTTAATATAAATAAACTGACAGGAGATCCAAAGCCCCATTTTAATGGGAGAGAAGATGATTTTTTTTCCTATCACTGCCACGGCTGTATTTGCACTGTTTTCACCCAGAACAGCCATTTGTTTCCCATCCCCCTGGACTTGCTAAGCTGAAAAGTTTTGTAGGGCCCTGCTGCCAAACGAGCCAGGAGGGGTAGGAACAATCACGTTCAGACTCTCTTAAGCTCCTGCCCAACCCCAGAACCGAGGGAGGCCCATCCCTGGCACGGATCCTCCCCGTGCCTTGGCAGACGCTGCCCTTACGCACTCGCTCGACTGGATCCCGCACAGGAACGGCTCCAGCTTCCCCCAGCCCCAGCCCTGGCTCGAAAGCCGAGAAGCAGGAGCTGATCCTTGCACAAGAGGTGACATTCCATAGGCAGGGGATCCCGCTCAGTCCCTCTCCCAGCTGGGAAACAAACGGGATCGTTACCTCGTCCAGCTCCTCCAACCCCACGGCCCTTCTGCTGCTTCTGCTGTTGCATCCCACCACGGCCCCTGCCCTTGGACACCACCTCCTCCTTCACCATGTCAATGATTTCGTCGGGGATCCGCAGGTATTTGATGGTGCTGCCACGGATGTAGCACTCGGGCATCCTCCAGAACTTGTCTCCATCCTGTTGGGGAGCAACACGCTAAGACACGGACCAAAACCGGTGCTTTTCTGCCACTTTTTAGGGTGTTCTGAGTGTTTCCATCACTTCTGGAGAGAGTGAGAGCTGCACCAGTCTTTGCTGAAAGCATTATTTGTAACTAGCTGTGAAAAAGGGGGGGCTTTTCCTCCCCAAAATACAACCTGGGGCCACAAACAACTGTAGTTTCAATTTCAGAATTTCACGGAGTTTTCTGAGTTAACACCCACAAAGATTTAGTTCCACAATTACCTCAAAGGCTCACAGAAGACGAAGGAGGAAGAGGGTGAGGAAACAAGCACCTCCTTCCCTTCTTGTACAAGAAGGTAATTGAAAGTGGGGCTAGAGACACAAACGTGGGGAGTTAAAATGCTGATGAACAACCAATTCTGGGAAGAAAAAAGGCAGCTGGGGCCAGGTTTCTCCTCCAGCTGGGAGTCACCCCAACCCTTCACTCCTCTGGGGTGTGGAGGCAGCAGCAAGGCAGGTCTGGAGCCAGCTGGCTGTGGGGTGTGAGCCACCAGAGCAGCTGAGGGGAAAAAAGGAGCTCACCCATTTTACATTTATTACAAAGAAAAAGAGTCTTCAGGTGCACAGTTTCAAAGCAGCCACCTCTGGATGCTGCTTTGAGTTGTTTCAGGGTTTTCCTGGGATACAAAGGGCTTCCCCCTAGGACACAACCCACCAGGGAGTGAGAATCCAGCACTGAAGCTGAACAACAACTCTCTGGCCATGATGTAACTGGGAGGAGGGACAGGGACCCGCCTCGTCCCGCTCCAGCACCGCATTCCCGGCTCAGCAGCAGCTCCGTGGGGGTCTGGCTGCAGCTGGGATCCCTCCAGCACAGCCATCCTCAAGTGGCACCACGTGGAAAAGGCATCTGTGGTGTCCCAGGAGAGGAGGAGAAACCAGAACGCCCCGTTCCTCGGAAAGGAGGATAAAAGAGTCTGTTCCCCCCCCCTCCTCACCCCGCCCCGGGAGTTATTTGGGGCAGCTCTTGCCTGTACAGGCAAGTCCAGGACAAGACAGAGAGCAACAGTTCTCTTCCAACAGACACCCGGCAAACCCCACCCTGCCTTGGATCTGCCTGCCTTGGATCCTTGGCTCGGGATGCAGGAAGGGATGGAACCAGGCTCCAGGCTCCTTCGCTTCCTCGTTCCGGCCTCCCCGGAGTAAACAACCGGCTCCCGGCTCGTTGTTCCGTGCCATCTAGTGGCCAGTGCCACCAGTGCCACCAGTACAACCCCACGGCTCCACGCTCGTCTGGGATTTGGGGGGGTTCTGGTGTGTTAAGGTGGGCTGAGGTTGGTGAGCCCGGCTGCTCTCCTGGGCCAGATCATGGAATCAGGGAAACACAGACTGGTTTGGGTTGGAAGTGACTTAAAGCCCATCCAGTTCCACCCTCTGCCATGGGCAGGGACACCTTCCACAGTCCCAGGTTGCTCCAAGCCCCGTCCAAGCTGGCCTTGGACACTTCCAGGGATGGGGCAGCCACAGCTTCTCTGCCCAACCTGTGCCAGGGCCTCACTACCCTCCCAGGGAAGAATTCCTTCCCAATATTCCACCTAAATCCACTCTCTGAGATAGTTTGAAGCCTTTACCCCTTGTCCTGTCACTCCAGGCCCTTGGAAATAGTCTCTCTCCATCTTTCTTGTAGCCCCTTCAGGCACTGCAAGGCCACAATCAGGTCACCCCAAAGCTTCTCTTCTCCAGGCTGAACAATCCCAACTCTCCCAGCCTTTCCTCACAGCAGAGCTGCTCCAGCCCTCTGATCATCTTGGTGCCTCCTCTGGCCTTGCTCCAACAGGTCCAATTCCTTCTGGGTGATACCTCCAGGTCACCCAGAGGGAACAAAACCTGAGCTGCTGCTCTTCCCAGGCAGAGCACTGAACCTTTGGAAGCGAATTTCCAAGGAGAAGGATGGTATCACCCCTATCATGGGCTTGGCTGTTACCTCCTCTAGTCCCTCTCCCGCTAAATTCAACTTGTCCCACCATGACCCAAGGTGCACCCACAAATTCCAAACAAAATTCCACCCCAAAATTCCCTCCCAAACCTCGCTCAGGGTGTTTGCTCTGTCACACTGATGTGACACCACTCCAAACTCCTGCTGTGGAGACAACAGGGACTGGGGGGTCTGCAGAGAGATTTTTGGAAGAACAAGAGCTCCAGTCTTTCCCATGGAGCTCTGATATTCCAGGGCAGGGGAAAGAGCAGTGACAGCCTGATATCCCTCCGGCTGCCACTTCCCACAGCACACAGGGAGCAAGACCAGACGTTTCTGACAGAGGTAAAAGCCCAAAGCACAAATCCCAATCTCCTGGAGCAACTCTGGCCAAGGGCAGAAGTCCCAGATGGCCTCAGAATGGGTGAACCAGCAGCTCCTGGGTTGGATGTGGAGTGACAGGGGGAGAGACAGGCAGGGAATAAAAGTGAACGTGGTGTTTGAGGCTGCTGGGGAAGCACATGACAGGGGAAAGCTGGGGTTTTTTTGGGAAACCCGGCTCAGGATCACAGCATGTGGCCCCCAGACCCTCAGTGAGGGGGGTGAGGGATCTCCAGACCCTCACTGAGGGGGTGAGGGACCCCCATACCCTCATTCTGTGCTGTGCAGAAAGTCACCCCGCCCCGGGGTGCACCTGAGCGTGTTCCTTCGTTATGGATCTTATAATTGACTATGTTAAATTTGCATTTCGGGCAGCAGTCACACTTCCACAGGAGCAACAAGCCTCTGAGCTACAGCAGAGCAGGCCTGGCTGCAGGGACAGAGGTCAGGACCCCTCGGGGATGGTTCCTGGGTGGCACAGCGGGTGGGTGACCCCTGCCCAGTGCCGGGCACTCCTGGAAGCCTGGCTGGTGGGTGACCCCTGCCCAGTGCCGGGCACTCCTGGAAGCCTGGCTGGTGGGTGACCCCTGCCCGGTGCTGGGTGTTCCCCGTGCACACAGAGGGTGGTGACCCCTGCCCGGTGCTGGGTGTTCCCCGTGCACACAGAGGGTGATGATCCCTCCCCGGTGCCAGGGTGACCCCTGCCCGGTGCCCCGGCCTTACCCGTGACGTGCAGATGACCTCCCGCAGGTTGATGTTCATCCAGTTGTCGCAGCTCACCAGGTGCCCGTTGTAGGTCTCCCCGTTCTTCAGCTCCACCAGCTGCGAGAGAACACGAGTCACGTGTGCCGCCGGTACCGGGACCTGCCCCGGTGTCACCGAGGGCGGGAGGGGCGGCGGGACCGGGGCCGGTACTCACGTACTCACCATGGGGTGGTTCTGCGCCGTCTTCAGCAGGGATAGAGGCAGCTGCGAGCGAAACAGAGGAGAGAGGCCTCAGGCACCGAGCAACACCGGAGGACCCACCGGTGCACCAAGCGGGGCACCGGGCAGGGGAGAGATGCCCCGGGCCCTCCCCGGAGCTCCAGCCCGCTCCCCAGCCCCGCACTCCCCCCCGGCTG
>NW_020884962.1:448259-453621 GCF_003945725.1 Corapipo altera
CCCCCCCACCCCGCCGCCCGCGGGCCCGTCTGGGGTTACGGTGACCCAACCGTCCCCCGCCTCGGGCTACGGTGAGCGAACGGTGAGCGAGCGGGGAAGGGCTCCCGGGGCCGTCCCGCTGCGGGACTTCCGCCGCGGCGGCGGAAGCGGCGGGCCCGGGCGCTGCGGGGCGGGGCGGGGCGGGAGCGGCGGGGCGGGGCCGCGCTCAGTGCGGGGCGGCGGCGGCGGGACGGGACGGACGGGACGGAGCCGCGATGGAGAAGCCGCGGCGGGCGGTGGTGGTGACGGGTACGGGGCGGCTCCAGGAGGGAGGGAGGGAGGGGGAGGAGAAGAAGAGATGGGGGACCCCTTGCCCGAGGTGAAGAGGAAGCTCAGGGGGGGCAGGTGAGGGACCCCTTCGCGGGGGGGGGGGGGGGTGGGGGGGATGGGGGGGGGCCCCCCGCCCGAGGGGAGTGGGGAGCTCGGAGGGGCAGGTCAGAGATCCCTTCCTCGAGGTGAGGGAGGCTTGGGGTGGAGGGTGGTTATGGGGACCCCTTCCCTAAGGTGAGAGGGAACTGAAGGGGGCAGGTGAGGGACCCCTTCTCCGAGGTGAGAGGGGCTTGGGGTAGAGGGTGGTTTTGGAGACCTTTTCCCCGAGGCGAGAGGAGCTTGGGGGGATAGGTGGGGGACCCCCACCCAAGGCGAGGGGGGAGCTCAGAGGAGCAGGTCAGAGACCCCTTCCCCGAGGTGAGGGGGGCTTGGGGTGGAGGGTAGTTTTGGGGACCCCTTCCCCGAGGTGAGAGGGAGCTCAGGGGCGCAGGTCAGAGACCCCTTCCCCGAGGTGATGGGGAGCTTGGGGTGGAGGGTAGTTTTGGGGACCCCTTCCCTAAGGTAAGGGGCGCAGGTGAGGGACCCAACCCTGGGAGGGGAAGTGGAAGAGGCAGGTGAGGAGGGGGTTTGAGGGGAGGGTAGTTTTGGGGACCCCTTCCCTGATGTAAAGGGGGCTGGGGACCCCTTGCCCGAGGTGAGGGAGGGGAGTGTGTGACCAGGAGCTGGGGGGCTGCTGTCCCATCGGGATGTGACTAAGGTGGGGATGGAGAGGGGGAAGCTGTCCCTGGGGGGCTGTCTGGGGGGGCTCTGCCCTGTGTGGGGTGATAAACAGGAGCCCTGGGGATGGAGGGCAGGGGCTGGGGAGTTTTGGGGGACGCACTGCTGCGTGTGAGGGGTGTCAGGAGCTGGGGGGGATCCCGTGCTGAGGGGCTTTGCAGCAGCTTTCCTAACACTTGTGCCCAGGCAGCGGGGACCTGGATCCCCCTTTTCCATCCCTAAACCCCCTCCAGCGGTTTTGCTGGTGGTGGAAAGACAGGAGCCGAGCCTGCAAAGAAGCAGGAAAAACAATTTAGGGGCGCAGGGGATGGGATTTGCTGGCTGACCACCCCATCCCCAGCCACCGAGGTGTGGAAGCTGCTCCCCAAATCCCCCCCCCTCAGCACGGCAGAAGCCCCTGAGGGAAGAATAAGCCAGGGAACGAGGGGCCCCGGCGCTGTCAGGCTCTTCCCCGGGGTACAAAGGCCGCTCGGGGTGATTTGTGGGTGAGGCCGTTCTGTGACAAATGGGGAACTCGCCTGAAACTATTCAGGTTCTCCCCCCCCCCCCCCAGCAGCTGAAGTTGAGGCCGTTTGAATGGCGGGGGCTCGGCTGGGGCGGCTGAAATCGGAGGCAAAAAAGTGTCTTTGCAGGGAAGAGTCGCCGAGAGAGGAGGAGCAGGTGGCGAATCCTGCCTTTCCCAGCCCCAAACCCAGCGCGGGGCGGTGGTGACTAAACAGAAAACGCGTGTCAGGGAATGTTCTGCCGCTCTCAAGGCTTCTCCGGGCTCTTTTTTTCCCCCCCTGTTTTCAGGGAAGTCTGGTTACAAAACACAGCGGTTGCCTCGTCAGCTCTGCCCCTCTTTGATAATGTCATCGATGTCACGTTAAATTCCTTTTAAAAGCGGGGATGGTGTCGTGTTCCCCCATCAGTTCCCGAGGTTGTGCCGGCCGAGGATGAGTGTTATTTGTGCACAATTTCTTTTTTAGAACTCGTTAAGGAGATAATCCCCGTCAGGATCCCTTGCAGCTGGTTTGCTGCTAATGAGCCTTGGAGGGCCCTGGGGTGGATGTGCCCACAAAGTTCCTTATCCCAGGATAAGGGATAACGCCCCGGGATCCGGGCAGGGGATGAGTCACAGCAGTGATACCCCTGTTTGTGCCCGTGCCAGTTTTTCCCTTTGGATTCGAGGCAAGGGGATCGTGTTGTGTGCCTGAACACCTGTAGAATTTCAGCCTTTGGGTGGCTGGCTTGTTAAAATACGTATTTTATTTATTTTATAAGATTGTTGCACTCGATTCAGGAATTAAACCCAGCGGGCTGCGGTGTTTGTTTTCAGGGAGTTGTGCAGGACTCGCAGAAACAGCTGAAAAGGCATTAATTTGCCCTGTCCCCCGTGCTGCAGTCGTGGATTGTGTTACAGCCTTGGGGTTTTGCTGAACGGGAGAACACACCAACGCTTTGGTTCTGTGGGAATATTTATTTTGGGGAGATACCAGCGTTGGGTTTTGATCCACGGGCGTGGACGAGCCAGGGCTCTGTGTGAATTCCTCGTGTGCAGCATCACCTCAGCCTGGCTGCTGATGGCAAACACGGCATTTCCATTAAGGTGTCACTTAATATTTGTGGTCCCTCTCGAATCCTTTCAGGAGCTGGGCAGAATTTATGCCTCCTAATTGCATTAAGCTCGGAGGGCAATGCTGACATTGTAAATTAAAGTGTATCGACATTACGCCCAGATAAATTGCTCAACCTTTGTGTGCTTGCTCAGGAGAAGATGTTATGGATCACCAGTTAACTCCAAAGTTATCCATTAGGAATTTAAGAGGGGGTGAGGAGGTATTTTTGATAATGCCATGGTAACCTTTGCTGCTCGGGGTAGGTGGGTTGTGAGCACTCCTGATTATTTCCTTAATAATTTCCTTAGTAATTAAGTGCTAATGAAGATCTTGGAGAAGACTTGAGCAGAGAAGAAACATTTGAGAAAGGCTGGTGGAGGCATCTGCTGTGGGTCAAAGCAATCAGGAATAGAAAAATCCAATTGTGATTTAATTCCCTGACATCAAATCCTCTCTTGATAACAAGTTCTCTTTCTTAAAAAGTTCTCTTTTTAAGTTTTTCTAACCTGGGCAGGAAGGGAAAAAAAAAATCTTCTTCCCAAATGTCTGTTGGGGAAAAAAAAAAATTCTTGTGGGGCAAATTCTTGGTTTCCTTCCCTGTACAAGGTTGCAGTTGAAATATTTCAATGCAGGTGTCTCGTTTGGTGCTTGGATGTAAAGAAATAAGGATTGGGTGGTAAAAGTGGTTGGGTGGGGTTTTTTTTCGGGATATCTAAACTAGGAAAGCGCTTGCAACTCGAAGTGGAGTCAAAGGTGTGAGAATGAACTTCACCAGGGTGGGTTTTTTTGTTCTCTTGCAGGGTTTGGGCCCTTTGGAGAGCACGCTGTGAACGCCAGCTGGATTGCAGTGCAGGTAACACCTCAGCTCCCCTCTCAGCACGTTTAAAACAGAGAGCAAATCCCTACAAATTTGGGTTTTGGGCTCTTTGTAACTTCTAACTTCTTGCCAGTCTAACTGAGAGCAGCTCAGTGCAGATATCCAGATGGTCAGCTGGATAATGTTTGATTCACTGCTCAGGGAACAATCCCTTGACCAGTGGAGTTTAATGAGATTGAGTTAATTTAGCTGAGGCAAGGAAGGAATTCCCAGCTTTGAACCCTGTTAAATGGGGCAGGGAGCCTGGAATCTTCCTCTGCCCCTGGAGAATTCAAAATAAACAGACCAACCAAGGCCAGAAGAATGTTTTTGGATGTTTTTTTTTCTCTCAGCTCTGACTTGGAGCTGGGTGATCTGGTTCACCTTTAAACCAAGTCTCATCCCTGAGGAGACTTTCAGCTGGTGGTTTTGTGGAGCTGAGTGTGAGGAAGGTAATTCCAAGGCAAAGCAGCCACTGCTCCCTCCTTTTTCCCTTTGGATCACCCCTCTCTGATGGAGTTGGACCTCGCTGGGGACAGGAATTGGTGGAGTGGGTCCCACCTGCTCAAATAAATCAGATTTATCCCTCTTGTAACTGTGGATCTGCACAGAATCTTGGAATATCCTGAGCTGGATCCACAGGGATCGTGGAATCCAACTCCTGGCCTTGCACAGGCCAACCCCAGATATCCCCCCCTGTGCTGGGAGTTCATCTGTGTGACACTGAGACCTCCCAAATGAGGCAAGAAGGAGGAATTAAGCTCTTTCCAGTGGAATTAAGGTTTCCTGCTGTAAAAAACACTCAGTGAGGGAGATGATCCTGCCACATTATCCCACTTCTTTGTCACTTCTGGACATGGTTTGTGCCAAAGCTGCTGGGAATTCCAGGCTACCTTTTAGTACAGTTGCCCAGGGGAATTAAATCTATTTTTCTCCCCAGCGTGTCTCTCTCCCCTTCAGAGCTCTGAGATTAATATCTGCTTTCGAATGCTTTTAAATTAAATCACAAACTCTAATCAATTCCAGCCAACTAATGTCCAGCTGCCTAATGTGTTGGCTGGTAGGAGAAGACAAAACCTTTGCCTCCAAGAGCTTTTTTTTTTTTTTTTGGAATGAATATATTTGAGTTAGGGTTGGTTTGGGGGAACATGCAGGTTGTGGATGGGGAAAAAAAAATGCAGGATATTATTAAAATTCAGGAGTGAGGCTCATTGATTTGGCTTGTTGTTGCTTGTGTAGTGGCAGCTGTTGTAAATAGCTACTTTTATTTTAGAGGAGACAGACAAAAGGGTGTTTCTGGAGCAGGAGGAGTGGTGGGTGTTGTGATGTTGCTTCCAAAAACAAACCTGAAGAGAAACAGCACTTTGTTCTTTCAGTGCAGCGGTGGCTGCTGGATGGAGTCACCACCTGCCTTTAAAAATCCATTTTTAGGGGGCTTGTTGGCTTTGAAAAGCATAAAACTCAGTGTTGGGGGTGTTTGGAGAAGAGAGAACTTGGAGTTGGTGTTTTGAGAGGGGGAAATTCGGAGTTGGGGGTGTTTGGAGAGGAGGAAATTCAGAGTTGGGGGTGTTTGGAGAGGAGGAAGCAGAGTTGGGGGTGATTTGACAGGAGGAAACAGTTGGGGGTATTTTGAGAGAAGGAAATTTGGAGTTGGGGTGTTTTGAGAGGAGGAAATTTGGAGTTGGGGATATTTTGAGAGGAGAAAACTTGGAGTTGGGGGTATTTTGAGAGGAGGAAAGAGTTGGGGGTATTTTGGGAGGAGAAAATAGAGTTGGGGGTATTTTGAGAGGAGAAAACTCCAAGTTCAGGGTATTTTGAGAGG
>NW_020884962.1:453631-480614 GCF_003945725.1 Corapipo altera
TTTGGAGAGGCGAAAACTCGATGTCGTTGCCGTCGGAGCCCCCGAGTCGAGTCTGTGCCTGCAAAGCTCGGCTCGGAGGAGGCAGCGGGGAGGATTTTCCTTCCCTTCCCCTGTCTCAGCCCCCGGAGGCCCAGACAAAAAAGGAACAGCATGTCTTTGAGCCCGGCCGAGGTGGGCATTGTGCGAGTTTCAGACGGGGGACTTCATGGAGCGGAGTGGACACAAAGGCGTGTCTGAGTTCCCGAATCCCAGACGGTGTGATCTGCATTTTAATAGAAGACAAAAATCAATTAAACAATCTTTGGAAAATCCTCCTTCCTAGCTCGAGGGCTTCGGCTGGTTCTGGTTTATTGCAGCTTTTATTTCTCCTGCATCCTGAGGGTAAAATTTGCTGCTTTTCCCCCCCCCCCCTCCCCTCCATTGGTGTTTTTGGTTTTATTTGGATTCTCACGGAGAACACGGGGTGTCTTTTCCCTGGAACTGCAGCGGGTTTCTGGTGCAGCTGTTTGGCTTTGAAGGCTGATTTTTTTACACATGGCCACCTTAAAGAGTGGCAGCAGCAATCTAATAAAACCCTGAAGTGAAATGTTTGAGGACTCTCATCCCCATTTAGGTTTTTCACACACGGGGGAGAGATTTCCCCATAAATCCAGTGGGAAGAATAACTTTATTTTAAGGCTTCCAGCAAAAATCCTCCTGTGTTAATGTGGATTTGCTGTTGAGTGTTTTCATATTTTTAGTGTTTCATCCGAAGATTTATGATTATTATTATTATTGTTGTTGTTATTATTATTGTTTTTACAGCTGCAATTTTTTGCTTGGGAGGGACCTTGGAGAAGAAATGAGTTTTCTGCCCTCCCTGGTGTGACTTTAGGTGTAGACACAGGTGTGCCCTGTGGGATGTGAAGCTCCTGGGCTGTTGCCTTCATCCCCCCCTCCCCGAGGAGCTTCTGGAGGAGGAGGAGGAGGAGAGGTCAGAGTGGGTTTTGACATCAGGAAGGACAATTGCTGTCAGGGTGTCTAGACAGACCTGATAAGGATATTAGAGGCTCACAAAGAGCAGCATTGTGGAGGGGTCAGGGAATCGGTCACACATGTTGGGTTTGCTGTATTTGTCAGGTAGACAGGGCTGGGGGGGGGAAGAAGTTGTTGGGGGGTGAAGGAAGGGAGGGGGGACTACAAATATCTTCATTATGGAGCTCTGGGTTTGGTTAAAACCGAGCTGTGGGTTGGTAAAGTTAAGGTTTAATTGTCTGGAGAGGAGGTGCTGGTGCATCTTCCTCCTGTCCATGCTGTTTTCTTTTTCAACCAGTAAAACTTTCCACCCCCAGATTCAGCCTTAGGAGCTGTTTGGCTCCTGATCCTTCAGGAGCATCACTTCTTGTTAAGAGAGGTGGTGATGAATCCCGAGCAATTAACACCCCTAAAGAGGGTTTATTCTCCTGACTGGGGTTTGAACACTCTCATTTGTAAACTCCTAGTTTTACAAACACTTCCCCCTGTAAACCAGGGAAGGGTTTGAAGGCAGATTTGTTGTAAAGGAGCTGTGATGAACCATCACTTCCATCCATCTCTGGTAATGAATGTCTGAGTGTGCCAGACACTAATCAATACAGCAAGGCTTTAATATCAGCCTTGCCCTCAGAGCCAGAGCCAGTGATTTATCATTGTTGCTCCTATCTGCTGGCCTGTGAAAAGTCTCACTCTTGCCTTTCTGGGTGTTTTACTTAATCTTAAATCTTGTTACACCGCCATGGTTTTGTCCCTACAAGTGTAAAAGGTGGGGTGTTTTTTTTCCCCTCTGTAAAAATACCACTCTTGCTGATAACACGGAAAAATGATACTAAAGCACTGCTCGTGTTTATATAGAGGAGGGGTAGGATGGTGTGGCAGTTTGAGCCACATTAGAAATCTAAAATCCAATTTCCAGGCTCCCCCCCCACCCCTTCCCACCTTTGGGGGAGGCCAAAACCTCAAATTCTTTCGTCTGCCTTTAATTTTTAATTTTTAACCTCGGGAGGAACACGAGGTTTGAAGTGAAAACAGCTGATCTGCACTCCTTGGCCTGAAGTTTGCAAGCAGGAAAAATAAAAGCCCGAGAATTGCTTCAAAGAGCAGCTCGTGGCTCTTGATCAGCAAACCTGAACCTGAATTAGAGGTAACTTGGTCTTCCAGGAATATTTTGAGGCGCCCTTTGATGGTTTGGTGGCTCTTTGTTGCTGTTTCTGCCTCAGAACCATGAGAACAACTGCAGGGGTTGGTGAGACGCAGGCCTGGAGATGAGGTGTGAGAGCACGTGGCTCCTGCTGCCCTCAGAGAGGAGGAGGCACCTGGAGAATCATGGAATCATGGAATGGTCTGGCTTGGAAGGGACCTTAAAGCTCATCCAGTTCCATGGGCAGGGATGTTTAAGGTCCTGCTGGAAAAGTGCCTCCTGGCATAGCCTGGCTCCTAAATTTTGGGCTCAGCTGATGATTTAGTTTGTGAGCATTTTTCCCTCAGACCTCAGGCCGTGTGGGTTTGTCCTGGAGTTCTTGGAAATTTGGGTTTGGTGGCTCTGAAAGGTTCAGTTCCGTGGTACCAGATGAAAAAACGTCCAACTGGAGCTTTGCTGGTGGGACTGGAGTGTCCCCAGAGGCCAAAGAAGAGCGTGGGAGAAGCTTCCAGAACCAAGGGGAGCTCCCAGTGTTGGGATCAAACAGTGCTTTCCAGTCAGGATTGCTGGGAGGAAAGAAACCACCCTTCTCTCTGGTTTTAAAGTCTTTGCAAGGTATCCAACTGACACTTTGTGTTTTAAAGGGTTTAAAGGAAATTGGCTCCGTTGATTGCCAGGATATTTGAGATGTTTTCATGTCACAGAGGCAGAAATAATTCACTATGTGAGTTGAGTCACCAGTGCTGTCACCCAGCCCTGAGAGCTCTTTATCTGATGACAAATGTGAATTTACTCTCCAGGCCAGCATGGATGATGGATCTGATCCTTCCAGTTCTGCCTTTTCCACAGAGTCACCCCTTGGAAAAAAAAAAAAAAAAAAAAAAAAAAAAGCAGGGATTATGACTTTCTACCTCTATAAATAACCGAGCCAGTCTTTCCTTGGAGTGTGGGTGTTGCTGATAACTATTGTCAGTTAAATGTTGATGTCTTTGTTCACACACATCAGAGCCCAACAAACGGTCCTGTGGGTGGAACTGTTAACACAGGTGGAGAGATGCCTTTGTTGTTCCCATTATGGTTTGGGGTTTGGTTTTTTTTTCACAGTTTTAGCTGTAAACTCCCTCCAGGTGCTGTTTACAAGTTTATACAACCCGGTGTAAACTGATGTCGGTCTCTCGCTCTGCCATTAAACCTTCCAGAAGGAAAATCCTGTGCTCATCTCCTGTCTGACCACCTTGGTTTTTTGTTGCTTTCCCGGTGTCTTTAGGAGCTGGAGAAGCTGGGCCTGAGGGATGACGTGGATCTGCACGTCTACGAGGTTCCTGTTGAATACCAGACAGTGCAACGACTCATTCCTGCCCTGTGGAAGAAGCACAGCCCCCAAGTGAGTGAGTAAAGGCAGGAAAACCACCCAGCAAAGGGTTGAGACCTACAGTGAGCATCATGTGAAGTCCCAATTTTAATGTCTTCTCTCAGACCGGTGATCCCTGTGTGGATCTTTTCATCTTTTGTCGTGAGAACATGTGAATTTGGAGGGTTTTACAGCTCAGAGTGCTCCAGTTCCTGGGTGTGAAGAGGCCACTGCAAAGGGCTGTCTAGACAGCCCGTGGTTAGTCTGTGCCACCTGGGCTCCTCCAGCAGCTGTGAACGTGCCAGCGCTGGTTTTTACCCTGATTAAATCACAATTTGGGTCAGGAGGGGGTGAAACAAGGGTTGTGCTGTACTGAACCCCTGATAAAGTGCTTGATGCTCCTGGAAGAACTCCTGCAACAGCTCCAGCATGAACTGGGAATAGAATCGTGGAATCACAGGATGGTTTGGGTTGGAAGGGCCTTAAATGTCATCCAGTCCCACCCTCTGCCACAGGCAGGGACACCTCCCACTATCCCAGGTTGCTCCTTTGATCCAACCTGGCCTTGGACACTTCCAGGGATGGGGCAGCCACAACTTCTCTGGGCACCCTGTGCCAGGGCCTCCCCACCCTCCCAGGGAAGGATTTCTTCCCAGTATCCCATCTATCCCTGCCCTCACAGAATCATTTAGGTTGGAAAAACCCTCTGGGATCACAGAATCCAGCCTGTGACCAGTCACCACCTCGTCACCCACAGAACAGCTCTGAGTGCCCCATCCAGTGCCCTGGGCAGGAATCACGGATACCCGGAGTTTGGAAGGCTCCCACAAGGATCAGGCTGTTGGTTTCCCACCGTTTTGGGGTTGATCCAGCTCGTTTCTTTTCCCTTGCAGCTGGTGGTTCACGTGGGAGTGTCGGGCATGGCCACGACCGTCACCCTGGAGAAGTGTGGCCACAACGTGGGTTACAAAGGGTTGGACAACTGTCGGTTCTGCCCGGGCTCCCAGTGCTGCGTGGAGGGTGGTCCAGAGTGCATTGACTCCATCATTGACATGGACACAGTTTGCAAGAGGGTCTCAGCACTGGGGCTGGACGTGGCCGTCACCATCTCCAAGGACGCCGGCAGGTACGGGATGCCAGGGATCCATGGGGGCAGTTTGTGGAGTCATGGAATCCTGGAATGGGTTGGGTTGCAAGGGGGGTCTTGATCTCATCCAGTGCCACCCCCTGCCACGGGCAGGGACACCTTCCACTAGCCCAGGTTGCTCCAACCTGGCCTTGGACACTCCCAGGGATGGGGCAGCCACAGCTTCTCTGGGAATTCCATCCCAGTCCCTCTCCACCCTCACAGGGAGGAATTCCTTCCCAGTATCCCCTCTGGCAGCAGGAAACCATTCCCCCTTGCCCTGTCCCTCCATCCCTTGTCCAAAATCCCTCTCCAGCTCTCCTGGAACCCCTTTAGGCCCTGGAAATTTGGTCACGTCTTAACACCATCATATCACCACGTTCATGGAATCAGAGAATCCCAGAGTGGTTTGGGTTGGAAGGGACTTTAAAGCCCATCCAGTCCCACCCCCCTGCCATGGGCAGGGACATCTTCCACTATCCAAGTTTCTCCCAGTGCTGTCCAGCCTTGCCTTGGACACTTCCAGGGATCCAGGGGCAGCCACAACCTCATGTGAACATGTCCCGTGTGTTCCCTTCGTGCTCAGCTCTTGAGGCCCCTAAAATCCATACACTTGTCATGGAATCACAAGGTTGGAAAAGCCCTCAAAGATCATCAATTCCACCCATTCCCCCAGCACTGCCAAGGCCACCACGTGTCTCCAAGTGCCACATCCACGTGGCTTTTGAGGTCTCCCACACCTCACTTCTCACAGGGTTGGCAACACCCCCTATTTTTTGGTGGTCACCCAACCATCAGGGATATAAAAAACCAGTTCTTCATGGGGTTTTTTTTGTCTTAGATTTAATTAGAACAATCCCAGACTCACAATTCCAGGCTCGTATTTCGCTTTATCCCACTAAATCCCGGGATGTCGCCGCTGTTGTGTTGATCCACAAACGGCTCGTCCTGGGCTGTATTTGTGTGATTTTTTGGGGTAAATAATCCCTCTTTTTGCATTTCAGGTACCTCTGTGACTTCACTTACTACACCTCCTTGTACCAGAGCCGTGGCAGGTCGGCGTTTGTCCACGTTCCTCCGCTGGGAAAACCGTATTCCGCGGAACAGCTGGGCCGGGCCCTCCAGGCCATCATAGAGGAAATGCTGGATCTCTTGGAGCACTCCGAGGACAAAATCAACTGTCAGCACGAACACTGAGCGTGGGCAGGGAGGCCATCCTGCTATTGCACTTCCGAAATTTTCCCTGTTGCTGAAGTACTGAGGGAAAAAAAAAAAAACAAAACAAGAAAAACCAACAAAACCCGGGGCTGAGACGTTCCAGACCCAGAATTGGAGATTCCCAAAAAAAACCCCGAACAAACAACGACAACAACAAAAAAAAGGAAAATTCCTCTTCTAGAAATGGACTTTTTTTTTTTTTTTTGTCCGAATCTGTGAGTTTCAGCCTCGGCAACAAAGGATTCAAACTCTCTTCTTTCAAGACACCTCGTTCCTGAGTGACTGAAGTGTGTGTGTGCTGGGAGCTTCCCTGTCAGCCAGGTGATGGAATCCGGCACGGATATGGGAAGTTCCTCACCTGGACTTGGCCTTCAGGTGCAGGGAATGGATAACCCAGCCCTCTACTGGCTTGTCTTTGAGTTGAAAGGTTTGCTTTCAGTCAGTTTTGGGGTTTCTTTCCCCCCTCCCCTCCCTCTCTCTTTGACCCAAATTAGAAGGTAAAAGTACACCTGGAAAGAGTTGGAATGGCATGGGACTGCCTTGGAGAAGAGTTTGGTGGGGGTTGAGGAGTCTCCAATTGCTTTGCTGAAATGGGGAATTATTTTAGGCACTGACTCCTCACCCCACACCCTCCAAACATCAGTGATGTGCTGGTTAAGCGTAGCTGCAAGTAGAAGGGCTGTGTTTGGGTTCCTTTTGCCTGGAGCAGGATTTGGGGTTTTTTGGGGCCAAACTCTCGCCAAATATTCCCAAACATCTTCTTCTTTTTTTTCCCTGGCTCCCTCTTGGCCACCTTCCTCCCTCAAGTCAACCTCAAGTGGACCTCCTGCACCGAACACCTCTGCTCCTGAGTGTCCAAAATGAACCATCAGTGGTTAAAGAGCTTTGCTAAAGGCCACTTTTCCCATGGGAGATCCTTATCCCAGCCTCTTGGTGCTCCCTGTTGGGTTTTAAGGCAAAGGTTGAGTAATTTATAACTTCCTTAGTTACAAATTTTTCCCCCCTCATTCCAGTGATGTTTAACCCAAATCCCGAGTCGCCGCCTCTGGTTTAGGGGAGGCATCAAAATACAGATTAAAAGACGTCCTGTCAAATCTAATCCCAAACCTCCAACCTCTTCCCACCGCCTGGAAAGCCGAGGCAGTGGTTTGAAAACAAGGAATTTTGCTTTGGGTGAGGATTCCAGGCTCTTTCATAGTGTCTCTTCCCCCCTCCTCTCCCAGTGGGAGGCTCCGAAGTGCTGCTGCTTGTGTGGACTTTCCCAGGAATTCTCTTTTGGGGAAGGGCACAGGCAGGATCCAGGCAGGACTTGAAAAGTGGGTGATGCCTGCTGGTCACGTGTGGAGATTTTGCTGCCAAATCACGAGATTCCAACAAAAACCAGAGGATGTTGCAGCAGGAACAGACTCCAAATTGGTGGTTGAGGACCAGTCGAGCTCCTCAAGGAGCCTTTTAAATGAAAGAAGTCTGTGATTTGAATTAATACTTTTACAAATATATATATATATATATAAACCAACTTTTTGAAACGTTTTAAACCCCCTTATTTTAGTTTTTCCAATGCTGACTGGCTCTGTTTTAGTATCTCTCAGTGAGAGCTGCCCTGGACTTGCTGTTTGCCAGGAAAAAATAGGATGGCAAAGGACAAAACCACTCCTTGTAACCCTCAAGAGAGAGAGGACAAAGACTTTTCCAGATGCAAGAACTCTCAAGGGGGCACCTGTGGATGAAGAGTTTTGGGTAGACCCAGGGAAATTCCCTCTGTTTTCCCTCTCCAGGCTCAATCAAAGGAATTCTCCTTCCAATGGAAATATTCTTCCCCTTCAAATCCGAGGTAGCACTTGTCAGACTTTTCTGATTAGTAATTTATTCTATTTAATATTTTGCTGAAATCTTCGTGGTTTGATGCATTTTATTTTTATTTTTTTTGGTGATTAGTTGAGCTACTTATCCTGTAGTTTTATCCCTTTGTTGGTGGGAATTTTTCCTCCTGGGGGTTTCTTAGCTGCTAAACTTTGGGAAGGAGGAGTATCCACGTATTCCAGGAGCTTTGGTGATGGACTAATTCCCAGTTAAACTATTTAATTTTCCCTGTAATGTAGTTGTGGATAAAATGGGAGTGGAGGATCAACAGATTAGTGAGGCGACAACAGAATTCCAAGCGTGGAATTGGAGCAGGAGCGGGAAGGGCTGGTTGGAGCTGAGCTGGGTGGGCTCTGTGGGGGATCAGTGGGATCCAGGTGAGGTGTTCCCTGTCTATCCATGTCTCCTGGGTGTTCCCACACCCTTTGGAGCCTCGGAGATCCCACTGGTGGCTCCAAATCCGCCGGCAGGGAGCACAGACAGCAGCAGTTCCGTGGGAAGAGCTTCCCACACATCCTGTTCAACACCTATAAATATTCCTGGTTTGGGTGCTCTCTGCTATTCCAGGGGAAAATCCGGAGCCAGTTTCCGTGCCTGCTGCTGTCTGAGGACCACAGTGCTTGGCCTTGGATGTGTCAGTGTTAAAATCCCATTTTTTTTTTTTGGAAATGGTTCGCTCCGAGCTCTGCTCTTCTGAAGCTCCACGGGATCATGATGTTCCTTTAGGAAACATAATTTATTTTATACTCCTTTTTTTAGGGTTTTTTTTTTGAGAATTAGTCCTGAGGTTGTGTTTGTAAAGGGTGTCATGGTCATAGAGAAATTTCCTGTAGCGAAAACTTGGGGAAAAAAATGTCATTAAACTAATTTTATGTCATCTGACCTAAATTAAATACTATTTTTTTTCTGGGAGAGGGTGGGGGATTTCAAAGCTTTTTTTTTTTTTGTTGAATTCACCAAGCTTTTCCTCTAGGTGCATATATTTTTCTTTGGGAAATAGGATGTCCAAACTGATGCAGAGCTTCAAAAAGCCGATGGTTTGTGTAATCCTATATTTCCTCCCTCTTCCAGCTCCTCAGTAAATAAGGATTTGCTAATTTGCACTGACTGGGAGACCTGTTGCCAAGCCCAAAAAAAACCCCTTCGTGCCAGTGAGTGAAAGTGTAGGGAATTCAGCTGGAGTTGTTCATCCCCCTGTGACTTGGAAAATGGGAGAGCTGGTGGAATTTCAGGATCGTGCGACTGCAAAATTGGGGATACAGAGAAATGAAGGCTGAGGGTATTCGGTGTGGAAGAGAGAATTTAGGGAGGTTCCACTGGATGGGGGTCTGATGTCATTTGTCTGGGACTGGCCAACGTGTTGGGGAGGTTTGGGATGGCAGTTGGATTGTTCCGGTCGTTCAACGCTGCCGAGGATTTTGAGGAACTCCAGGTGCTCCTGAACATCTTAATTTGGTGGTGCTGCTGTCAGGAGGTGAATTAAACGTGAGGATCTGCTTTATAACCACGGGGGGAAAAGGGAATTGTGAGCTTGGAAGGTTCTTTTCCTTAAGGATTCATGTGGGACTTGATGATCCTTATGGATCCCTCCCAACCTGAGCGATCCTGGATGTGGTCACAGGGGTTTTTTTTACCTGGTGCAGAAGCTGTTTGTGATCTTTTGGAGAGAATCTCAAAACCTGGCAGCAGTTCACCTTATCTGGAGTATCCCTCAGCCTGGTTGTTTCCTCCCAGACGTGGGAGAAGGTGGGAAAAGGATGGAAAAGGTCGGGAAGAGGGTTCGAGGTGTCGAGTGGGGTTGTGACATGAGCAGCCAAGAACTGCTGAGCTTCCAGAGTCCTTCCAGGAGGGACCTGGCTGGGGGTGTTCAGAGTTTCACAAAAACCTGAACTTGTTTGCTCTTCTTTCACCCCGAAAAGGAGGGAATTTTTGGGATAAATGCTTCCTTGGAGGACGGTGGAGGTGGTGCTTTGGTTGGAAAGCTCAGCCCGAAGGAGTTGGGGGATTCCCACAGCAGGAAAAGATTCCTTGAACCAGAGCTCTGAGCTAAGATTGGAATTATCATCTCTGTAGGGTTTGTGCTGCAGAAAATCAGGTGGAAAAAAGGGACTTTGTGTCCCAACTCACCTGGAATCAGGTGTAGATCTAGCATCCAACCTCTCAAGCAGGCAATATTTAACCCCAAAGGGGATTATTCCAGGTTTTTATTCTGGAATAAAAACCCAGGAGCTTCCAGGCCTGCACAGACAGCACAGGCTCCCAGTGTTGTTGGTTTTGGTAAGGGAAAGCCTAAAAAAAAAGTTTAAAATCCACTGAAGTTTCTCAAACAATCTTGAGTTGAGTTGGAACTGGGGGATCTTTGAGGTCCCTTCCAACCCAAACCATCCTGGAATTCTCTGACCCGTTGCCCTCGTGGGTGGATTTTTTATTTTTATTTTTGTGTGTGTGAGAGGGAGAAAAGGAATTGCAGGAGGAGGAGGGGGAGGAACTTCTTCAAACCAAAAAAAAAATGGGAAAACCCTGAAAATGAGGAACTCTGTGACTCCCCACTGCCAAAGCTGCAGCAGCAACGACGCTCTGGCCGTGGTGGTTTCCTGGTTTAATTGGTTGTGACTCGGGAATCTTTTTGAATTTCTCCCGGATTTCTCACTCCCAGCAGGTTCCCAGACACAGCTGCTGCAGGAGGGAGTGGTGGTGTCTGAAAACTGCCTGAAAATCAGGATATTTAGACATAAAAAGTACTCAGTGTGGGGCTTTTCTTAATTCAGATTTCGCCCCCCCTCCCTACTGCAGATAAAACCATCAGGATTAATTTGTACAGATCCTTTCCCAAAGTAACTTCCTCCCTTTTATCTCCTTCCCTTTAATACTTCATCCAATAATATTTTAATGATTTTAATGTTATTTTAACGATAGGAATTTCAGAGTTGCAAAGGCTCTTTATAACTTTATTGACTTGGATAAACCCCCCCCCCTTTGTTGATACCATAAATACTCGTCTTGATGTAGATGGATTTGTTATTTTTGCACCAGAATCCCTAATTTTTTGCAGTATAAAGTGCACTTTTTCTTAAAAAAAAAAATACAAAAAACTTGTATTCCTGTCTGATGAGTGTCTTATGTGCTGAAAGTGATATTCTGCCAAAGCTCCAAAGCTGAGGATGTTGTTAATTCTTCGAGGTATTAATTGGAACCTGAGACCTGCTTCTGCTCAGTCTTGTTTTGAGACAAAAGCAGAGAAGGAAATGCCTCCCCAGGGACAGGAATTAAAGATGGGGAACGAAAAACTATCACTGCCCTTAAAACAAAAACTCTGTGGTACTTAAATCCTTAACTACAAACCTTCAGGTTTTTCTATTGCACCAGCTTCTTAAATCACAAATGTTTACTTTTCGATGATCAGGGAGTGCCTTGTCCTGTGCTGGGAAGCAGAAGGGTGGGGATGGAGATGGGTTAAATCCCCCGAGGTGGGGGGGGGGGAAAACTGCTGGATTGGTGGTTCCTGAGGATGCCCTTTGGAGGTGGAGCTCTCCAGGTTTGCTGACACACCCACAGGGACCTGACCAAGGGAAGGAGAGGAGGATTCGCTGCTTCCTTCTCACTTTTGGCTCGGGGTTGGCCCAATTCCTGAGGTGTTTTTTTTTTTTTTCCCCTGTGTCTCCTGTTGTGAAACCCACGGTGTCTGTCTGGGTGTATCTCAGGTGTTCTTCCCGCCTCGTGCTTGTCAGGACTCCTGGAGCAACAATTCCAACCCCCTCGGGGCTCCCGTTCTCTCCGTGTATTCTTGCAGTGCCTTGTAAACCCCAACCCCCCCCCCCCCGTGTGTCACGAAGGGCTGTGTTGTGAGGGACCAGCAATGTGCTCTCAGCTTGTACTGCCAGACTGGACTTTGTAACTGAGGATTTAAACCTGTGTTTCAAAGGAAATAAAGAGTTTAACTCTGACTCCACCGTGGTTTTTTAACCCTGGTTGTTTTTCGAGGTTACAAACCTCTTCCCCCCGTCCCACCCTAAACCACGTCCACGCGTCCTTTAAACCCCTCCACGGGGGTGGAAGTGCTTTGCTGGCTGTTTGAAGGGTTCCATCCCTGGCCCTGCTGCCCCTGGGCCTGACTGGGAGCAAACTGGGGTGGCTGGGAGGGCTGGTGCCACCAGATGGTGCTGCCATGCAGGCACGTTGTGCTTGGTGTCACCCCAGAGTGGGACAGCAGGGGGTTGGGAGGGGGGTGACCCCCTGCACAGATCCAGGTTGGTCCAGGACATGGGGAAGGTGCAACACCTGGATGGCTCCAGCTTGATCCAGGAGAGCCAGAGGGTGCAACACCTCCACAGATCCAGCCTGATCTGGGATGTGGTGCTGGATCCTGGAAGCAGGATCCTGGATGGCTCCTGGTTGATCCAGGGCAGCCAGAGGGTGCAACACTGCCACAGATCCAGCCTGATATGGGATGTGGTGCTGGAACCTGGATCCTGGATGGCTCCTGATCAATCCAGGACAGGTGGAGAGTGCAATACCTCCACAGATCCAGCCTGATCTGGGATGTGGTCCTGGAACCTGGATCCTGGAACCAGAGTCCTGGAACCAGGATCCTGGATGGCTCCTGGTCAATCCAGGACAGGTGGAGAGTGCAACACCTCCACAAATCCAGCTTGATCTGGGATGTGGTGCTGGATCCTGGATCCTGGAAGCAGGATCCTGGATGGCTCCTGGTTGATCCAGGGCAGCCAGAGGGTGCAACACCTTCACAGATCCAGGTTAATCCAGGACTTGAGGAGGATCCAATCTCTCCACAGCTCCAAGGTGGTCCTGGGGGCTTCTCCTGGTCCTGACTCTCCTGGTGTTGCAGAGATGGCAGGAAAAGGTGATGGTTTGTGCCTGGAGGGGGGGATCAGAAAGGAAAACATCCTGGTTCTTCTGGAATCTCTGCTTTTCCTCTGTCTTTTTCACGGAAATGTTGTTGTGGTTTTTTTTTTCCTGAGCTGCCACAGTGATCTTGCCAGGTTCTCCAGCCTTTTCTGGGAGACAGAGCTTTTATTCCCCCCACCAACACCCAGCACGTGCTGGAACACAGGGAATTTGGGATCTCCCTCCCAGATGAGCCAGGACTGGAGCTCCCTGATGACATCACTCCCCTTTTAATTCCCTTTATAAGGTGACAAACGTTTCCTGCACGGTGCTCCCAGGGGTGATTTCATGTTTCGGGCATGTCATGTTTTGGGCATGTCATGTGTCCATGAGGTCATTTTGCAAACAACTCCCTGGAGGGACAGATCCAAGGTTTTGCCGGTGCTGAGGAGGCTCATCGTGGAGCATCCCACTGGGATTTCTTGGTGGAGATCCAGAGATTCACGGAGGAGATGCCTTTGGTGGACTGGCCCCTCGTAGATCTTAATTCTTTCCTTTAACATCCTGCTCTGCTCCCCCTCTCTTCCAGCCTTCCAAACCCTTCCTAAACGAGGTGGGAATTTTGGGCAGCATCCATCTGGCAGGCTGCTCCCTCCCCGTGGTTTCCCAGCTTGCAAATCAAAGCTGAGCTCAGGCAAAGGTGCCCGGGGAGAGCCCACCCTCTCCTGCAGCCGCTGCTCCCCGGAGCTTCCAGCGGAGCTTCCAGCGGCCTGGGATCTGGGGCAGGGGAATGGCTGGAATTTCCTGCCTGCTCCCAGCAGCCCTCTCTGCCTCCAGTGGGGCATGTACAGACAGGTTCCCAGGGCATGTCCAAGGGCAAATCCAAGGGCAAATCCCAAGCAGGTCCCAGGACGTGTCCCAGCGCTAATCCCAGGGCAGATCCCAAGCAGCTCCCAGGGCAGGTCTCAGGGCATAAGCCAGGACATGTCCCAGAGCAAATCCCAGGGCAGATCTCAAGCATGTCCTAGAGCAAATTCCAGGTTAGATCCCAAGACGTGTCCTAGGACAGGTCCTAAGCAGGTCCCAGGACATACCAGTGCAAATCCCATGGCAGATCCCAAGCAGGTCCCAGGACATGTCCTAGGACATGTTCCACAGGGCAAATCTCAAGCAGGTCCCAGGGCATGTCCAAGGGCAAATCCCAAGCAGGTCCCAGGACATGTCCCAGAGCAAATGCCAGGACAGGTACCAGAGTAAATCCCAGGACAGATCCCAAGCAGGTCCCAGGGCAGGTCCCAGAGCAAATCCCAGGACAGGTCCCAGAGTAAATCCCAGGGCAGGTCCAGGACATGCCCCAGCACGTCCCAGAGCAGGATTCGCTGCCTCTCCCGCCCTGGGATGGGCTCCTGGGGATGAAAAGCCTCCCAGCACAGCCGAGAATTCCCAGTATGAGCTTCCCACCGCAGGGATGATGCTCTGCCTGCCAATTCCCCCATTCCAAGGGCTCCTCACCGTGGCTTCCAACCGCGCTTCCCTTTCCCCGCTGCCGGGTGGTCCCACCTGGATCCAGCCTTCCAGGGGATACACAGGGACGTTCTCCACCAACCTCTGCTGCAGGGTGGGATTTTCTTGGCCAGCTCCCAACCAGCCTGGGGGGGGAGAAAATCCCTTCTTGCTGCTCCTCTCCAGCTGCTTCCCGCTGCTGTGGATGCTCCATGCGGGAGCAACGTGCCCTGTGTACACAACCCTTTCCCGAGTCATGCTCCGGTGACTAATTCCCTCCTGACAGGCACGTGGAGCCTGGTCCGTGTTTGGGATCACAAATAAATCCGTTTGTTTCTGCTGGAGGTCGGACTCACGGCAACTTCGTGGAATTCTCCCTCACCTTCCACCCTCATTCCTCATCCAAAGCTGTGCCTTGTGTTTCAAAAAAAACCCCATCTGGGCTCTTAAAATCCTACAGGTTTAAGGTTGTCCTTCCCTTGGAGCATCTTCCTTGGTAAAAGAGATGCTGTTCTGGGATGTGCCCAGGTTGGATTTGATTTCCTCCATCTATTTTTCCCATCACTTAAAAAAAAAAACCCAAACCAAACATCCAGACCCTTCAGTTTTAAGGAGCTTTCTGGGTTAACCTTCCCTTTTTTCCATGTCCTAAGGGTTTCCTTAGTAAAAGAGATGCTGCTCTGGGACGTGCCCACACTAGATTTGATTTCCTTCATCTATTTTTCCCATCACTTAAAAAAAAAACCCCAAACCAAACATCCAGACCCTTAAAATCCTTCAGTTTTAAGGAGATTTCTGAGTTGTCCTTCCCTTGTAGCATCTCCCAAGGGTTTCCCTGGGAAAGGAGATGCTGCTCTGGGATGTGCCCAGGTTGGATTATGTTCCTTTCATCCGTTTTTCCCATCTGCTCCCTGTTGGAAAAATTTTTGGAGGAAGGATTTAGAGCTCATCTGAGTCCCTTTGGAGCCTCGTGCTCCGCTCCTGGGTTCAACCCCACCATCCCAAGGGTGCTCCCAAAAGCCTTGGTCTGGGAATACCTCCTGGAAAATGGAGGGAAGGGGCTGTTTGGGCACACTGGAGGGCCAAGAGGCATCTCCCGCGGAACAGAAAGAGGCTCCCACCATAGAAAAGCTGCTTTTTAAAGCTGCTTCTCAATAACAGTCTCAATAACCCACATCAATCCTGCTCGGGTTGAGCTCGTTCCCAGCTGCTCCTGTAGATGATCCGGAATATCCTGAGCTGGAAGAGACCCACAAACCCCATGAAATCCAGCTCCATGAATGCCCTCCAGGTGTTTATACCTTCCGATGGGGAAACACCATCACAAACCACAAAGCATCCTCACCTGAGCACACCCGGGAATCCTTGTGTCCCGGGAATCCCCGTGTCCCGGGAATCCCCATGTCCCGGGAATCCCCATGTCCCGGGAATCCCTCCAGGAAAGACGCTCCTTGGAAGCTGAGAACATCCTGGTGGCGAGAGCATCTCCGTGAGGAAGGTGTTGGTGGCGTGACCGAGGATTTCCCAAGCCCCATTTCCATTTTCGGCGGTCGGATGGGAGGCATTTCCTGCACTTCCCAAGGCCGAGGGGGGCCGGGAATCCGAGTTAATCGTTGACTGGGAGGCAGGAATGTCTTTGTCCAAGTGGAGCAGAAGTCTCATTTTTGGGAGATGCCGTAAACTTTGGAGCAAAGGGGAGAAAAATGTGATTCCTGCTGGGATGGGGGCAAAAGCTGCTTTGTTTTGCTCGTCCTGGTTGTCTTTAGTTGGGAAACATCCAAAGGTCACCTCGGCCTCCACTTCGCCACTCCATGGTGGCAGCACCCAGCGTTGGGAAAACACTGGATGTGGCTTCCCAAACATCCCACGCTGGCAGCAGAGGGAAAGCCCCATCTCCCATCCCCCTGTGCCCATCCTCAGACCCAAAATGAGATGGGATGGAGCCGCAATCCCCCTGTAAATCGAGATATGATCCACACTGCCGGAGGCCTGGCTGGGTTCTTCCCCTTCCCCTGAGGGTTTTCTCACTCTGAATTATCCCTGGAAGTGCCAGAGGTGCCTCCAGCCCCACTTTCCCTTGAGACCAACCCCTAAAGGGCAGCTTGGATCTCCCTGTGGTGGCAGCAGCCAGGCTGCTCTTCCCATCTTATCCTTTGGAAAAATGCGCCGTGGGAAAGCATTATTTGCCTCGCTTTCAGGGGGTTTTCCTCCTCCACTGCCAAACTTGCTCAGCCCAAGTGATTTTGGGGTGCAATGAGGTCCCTGTAGGATGTGGGGAGCACCTGATCCGTCACTGTTTGCCTGGCAGTGGGAAGCTCTGGGTGCTGGGAGCTGTAACCCCCCTCTGTGGGTCCCGGGGTGATACCCCCCCTCTTCTGAGGGGCTCTCGGCACATTTTTGGGATCCCTTTGCTCAACAGCTGCAAGGAACCGAGAGACCCGAAATCCAGAGGGCAGCACTTCCCCTCTCACCACTTCTGATAAGGAACTCTACAAAAAAAACCACCCCGAGGTTTCTGTCAGCTCATGCAGCTGGGGGGAATTTCCTGCTTTTTGGGGGAATAGAAGCCCTCTGGAGCCCCCTCATCTGTGCTCTCCCCCCTCTCAGTGTCCCCCCAGCAGAGCTGGGAGGGCAGGGCAGGGGCAGCCCCTCGACCACCATCCCAAGGATCAGGGGGAACGATGGATTTTGAGGAGCCCCCCGTTGCACGTGGCGGGTTTGGGGTTTTGTTCTCGGATCCAACACGGCACCGGGAGCTTCTCCGGTCCCGCTCCAAGCCCTGCTCCAGCTGGTTCAAGCACAGGGCTGCATCCAGCCCACGTTCTGTGGGGAAGTGACTCATGCTCATGTTCCCCTTCCTGGGTTTTTTAGAAGTTTAATCTCAGCATTTGCGAAGCGGCTTCTTCCCCTCAGTCTCGGCCATGGGATGGCACCCACCACCCCCACCACGCTTCCCACCCATCCCCATCCCCTGGAGATGGAGAGAAGGGAAAAAGACTATTTACAGAGAATCATGGACTGGTTTGGCTTGGAAGAGACCTTAAAGCCCACCCAGTTCCACCCCCTGCCATGGGCCAGGACACCTTCCACTACCCCAGGCTACTCCAAGCTTCATCCAACCTGGCCTTGGACACTTCCACACCTTCCCAGGCTCAGCAGTGCCTGCTCTGAGCTTTCCCTGGACTTCCCAGCAGCCTTTCCAGCCACTGGATCTCTGTGTGATGCTTTAATCACCGAATCCCCCAATTTCTCTCCTGCTTGATGTGTGTGGAGAAGCGACAGCCCCGTGGCATCAGCTCCTGCTCTCCCTCATCCCATCTCAGGTGCTCTGAGCTCCAGGAGTCCCTGGGAACAGCAATCCCATGGTCTTTCCTGCTCTAGATCCCTGTCAGGTAGGTGGGATCTGCGCCAGCCTGAGGGACCCACAGAGGATGCACTAAGTGGAGAGGAGTCTTCATCCCACTGGGAAGAGGCGTTGGATAAACCTGATCTTCATAAAGCTGACCTTCATAAACCTGACCTTCATAAACCTGACCTTCATAAACCTGACCTTCCGAGGCCAAAGGATGTGCTAACGGCCCGGGAAGAGCTGGGAGGAAACGTGGGATGGAGTTAATCCCCTCTTGCAGGCTGGTGAGGACACGCTGGGACATTTCATCATCGCTTGGTCGGGAATCAAACCAGCTCCCAAAATCCCTGTTTTATGGCTTTAGCTGGACTGTAAATCTCCGACTTCCAGGGCTGGCGCCTTTCAGGGGGGAAAACATCCGGCTCCAGCAACCTTTGGTGCTCCGGGAGCGGCGGGACCGTGCGTCACTCCGGGATGGGGCTCGCGCCCACGGAGAGAGAATCCATTGCAAAAGCAGAACTTCGGGATTTCGGGGTTTGCCGGGTCTTGCTCAATGTGATCGAAGGGGTCGGGGCCTCTTCCCCTGCCTGGATGTGCCGAGGGCTCCGTTTCAGCTCTGGATGAGCACGTTTGGCACCATGTGGATGGTGGAAGGGGCTGGTGGCCGGGCTGGCACCTGCCGGGGCCACGGAGATGTCTGGAGTGGAGGGGGTGATGTGATGGTGATGGTTCTGCCCCAGGGTGGTAGCCAGAAATTTGTGGTCCTCCTGGGTGATGCTCCCTCTCCCTTCCTCCTTGGAGTGAGGGGGATGAAGGATTCCAATCACTCCAGCTGACAAAATCCCTGGGAGAGGGATCACAGTGGGTTTGGTGCTCTGGGAACTCCCTAAGGATCCCTGACGGGAAGATGCTCCAGGAGAGGGGTCCATCCCTGCCCAGCTGCTGGAGGGCTGGGTAATGTCCCACGCATGGCAGCAGCGGGATGGTGCCCAAATCCACACGGGATGAAGCTCTGGAGATAAACGAGGCTGCAACATTTCCCTGGGAGCCACACATGGGGTTTCACCCAAACTGGATGCCCTGGGAAGAGAAAGGCTCCAGCTCCTCCTCACCCGTCCCACTGCAAGGACGGATCCAGAGCTGGGCAGCAGAGCCAAAGCCAGGGCAATCCCCCCCAACATGATGCTGGTCATCCTGACAAACTTCTCCTTTCCCGGGTTTTAGGGTGAAATGTTTGTTCTTGGCTTTGCCTCAGGCAACCCCTTGAGAAACCGGGTGAGAAAAGCCCGAGGAGAAGCAGGGGATAAACAGCCTTAAATCACGGGATTACTGCGTGCACGTTCACCCCCTGGCAGGAGCACAGCTGAAGACCAGGCACTTGGATCAACTTCAGGACGTTTGGGAACGGCCTCGCCTGCCCTGGGAGGACCTGCCCGTCCAACTCATCCCACCAGCGGTTCCTCATCCGCCCGCTCGTGTTTTTTCGGTCCAAGCATCCCTGAGGAGAAGGCAGGAGGTGGGTGGTCCCGTGCCAACCTCCGTGGCTCGTTCCCACCGAGGATTTTTCTCCTCCCGTGGATTTTCTCCTCCCTAGCCCTGGTCTGGCACGGCCGCTGCCCGGCACCCACGTGGCCCCGCCGGATTGGTGGCAGGCTCCGTCCTGCCTGGCTCCATTTGGGGAGGATGATGATGATGTAACCCAGTGCCACAGTTGCTTCAGAAGGACCGGGACACGGGACATACCCACCCCTCTCGGCCACACCTGCACGGAGAAACCGGTGCCAGCAGCCGGTTTGGTGGGACAAGGTCCAGGGCTGATCCCACTCCTCCTGTGGGCGCACACCCGGCACGAGCCCGGCAGCCCAGCTCCTCCTCCCCGCCCCATTCCCGCCTCGGTGGGATTTCGGGAAGGGGCTGCGTGCGCCTGGATCAGCCCCCTCGTGTGATAACAGGCGCCGGGGCGAGGCGACAGGCAGGGAAGGTGGCTGAGGATGCAGGGATGGACGAGCCACGCTGGAATGCCGCACAGCATCCCCTCTCCATCTCCCCCTGCCACCCGCAGGGGGAGGTGAGGGGGATTCCCCCGGCCACTCGATCCCGTGGGGGAAACGGGAAGCGGAAGATGGTGGAATAATTGTTGCTGAGAAATAGTATTCCAGACTTTCTTGTCTCTACAGCTGCAAACCGGCTTGTAAATCACCCGGGGCTCCAGCACTGCCAGAACCTCTCGTGCGAAATCCCAGAGAGGAGAAATTCCTGCTGGGAGTTTACTCTGTCACCCACGGCAGGAGGGCGGGCAAAGTTCGGCTCCTATAAAGTCTGGTCTGGTCCAGTTCATTCATTCCCCTGGCAGCACGTCCAGCCTTTGCACGAGATTCGGCAGTAAAGGCTGCCCCGGGAGCTGCAGGATGCCGAGGAGCGCGATGCCCAGAACGCTGAGGGATGTTTTGGCCACCCTCACCTGCCTCCAGCTCCTTCTGCCCCTCGCCGCCGTGGATTCCCTGCCCCTCACGTGGGACCAGGACAGGCTCCAGCTGGAAGCCGTCAAAAAGGGGATCCTGGAGCGGCTGGGAATGCCGGCTCCCCCCGTCATCCGGCACCAGCCGGACCGGGAGAGCATCCAGAGAGCGCAGCGGCTCTACCAGCAGAAAGTGGCAGAGCTGGCAGGGAACCGGAGCCGGGAAGAGGAGGAGGAGGAGGAATCCATGTCCAGGACCCGGCGTTTGCACAGCCTGACCCCCATCCGTAAGTGACTCCCTGTCATCCCACGACCCTCATCCCCCCGGGACACACGTGTGTCCCAGCGGGTCCCAGCGTGTCGGGCACTGTCGGGACATGACCGGGCATGCAGCACGGTGGCCACGGGCATCCTCGTCCCGCGGCTTCCTTTGCCCTGGAAGAGGGGAGGAGCCGCTGCTGGGGCTGTTTTTGCTTAAAAACACCAAGAGCAGGGAATTTGGGATGGAAGCTTTTAATCGGCGGCGCGGTGGCGGCTCGGGGGGCTCGGAGAGAGGCTCGGGGTGGTTTGGGGGTGAGAGGAGGGGAGGTGCCATCCCTCGACCCCCAGCTTGAGCCCGAGTTTGGGGGGTTTATCTGAATCTTGGGGGGTTTTAGGGGAATATTCTGCTCCTGCTGCTTGGGCTGGTGCGGGGACAGCCGGGGAGTGGGGTGGGGGGTGCCCCAGTGCAGGGCACCTGCTCTGGCACCAGCAAAACTGAGACCCTCCATCTCGAGGGTCCCTGGAGATGGTGGGTCCTGAGTGATCTGAGGGTAGGGATGGATTTCCAGCGCCCCCGGGGATTTGGGGGATTCCCCGGGAGCGGCGGTTCTGCTGCCTGAGCGGAGCTGGTCACAAGCCCGGGCTGACGGGAGAACTGCCGGCTCTTACATCAGCTGTCCCTTCTGTCCCCGCAGTGCTGCGCTGGCCGGACATCCCGCAGGGAAACGGGGACTCCCAAGGACACCAGGACTCCCGCGGTCCCTACCGCTACCACCTCCTGCTCTCCCGCACCGAGGAATTCCAGCGGCAGCTCCAGGTGGTTCAGGCGGAGCTGAAGCTCTTCAAGCGGTCGCCGGCGTCCCCCGAGATGTCCCCGCGCGGCGCCTCGGTGCCCCCCCGGGTCACCATCTACGCCCTGCAGGGGGACGAAGAGACCCCCCAGCTCGTGCAGAGCCAAGAGCTGGACCCCGATTCCCGGAGCCTGGATGTGACAGCAGCCATCCAGCCCTGGGTGGCCGGTCCTGAGGCCACGCTGCGCCTGGAGCTGGACTTCACAGCCAACGTCTCGGGCGCACTGGCCACTTCAGAGGGGGAGACGCTGGTGCTGGAGGTGGAAACCCGGGAGAACGCGGCTCGGGGGGCCAGGAGAGCCCGGGGGCTGGAGGAGGAGTGCGGGAAGAGCGATGGGAAGTGCTGCCTGAAGTCGCTGAAGGTCTCCTTCCAGGACATCGGCTGGTCGGACTGGGTCATCGCCCCCCACAGCTACTACATGAGGTTCTGCGAGGGTTCCTGCCCCCACAACTACAAGCCGGCCAACATGCACGCCCAGATCAAATCCCGGGTGCATTCCCTGTCCAAGGCCACCCCCCCTCCCTGCTGTGTCCCTGCTGGATACGACCCCATGGTGCTGATGCACTACGACGGCGAGGGCAGGCTGGTCTCCAGCGTCTTCGAGGACATGCTGGTCACCAGGTGCCACTGTGCCTGATGGCATCGCTGGTGGCTCCAACTGGGATGTGTCGCTGCCTGCCCAGGTGAGGCTTCCTGGCAGCTCCAGCATCCCCAAAATCCAGACCCTCTGGCACCAAGGGCCTTCACATCGGACCCAGATTACCCAGTTCCACCCTGGGGCTTTCAGCTCCGTTTTCCAGCTCAGCCCTGGGCTCTCCAGTTCTGGATTCCTCTCCGCAACAACATATTCCCTCCTCTCTTTTCTTATTTAAATCCATATTTTATTTATTAAATCCATATTTTGTTTTATTAATCCATACTTCATTTTATCCTCCCACCTGAGATACCCCAAAGGGGCCGGGGTGGGTCTGTTCCCTGGGTGTCCACATCCCACTCCATCCCTCCTTCTCTGCTCTTATTTATTGATAGAATAGTAGAATAGACTTATTTATAGAACCCCCTTATTTATTTCTAACTTATTGTATTTTACAGCAAAGCGACTTTTTTTGAGGGAAACGAGGGGGGTTTTTTTGTCTATTTGTACTTTATATATTTCCATAAAACAGGAAGGATATAATAATGTCAATGAATAAAGTGATGGGAACAGGGATTCTGGCTGCTCCTCCTGCACAGCTGGCTGGGGGGGGGGTCTCCTACCAGAGCCCCTCAGCTCCTTTGGGATCTGACTCCATATGGATTTGCTGGTAAATCCTCGTGGCTTTCCAGTGCCATGCTGCCAACGTGTCAGTAATATCTGGGCACTGCTCCAGAGACCTTTGAGTTGTTTATGCCCTTGGGATGGGTGTTGGGCACAGCCTTGACCCCTGGGAGGGACGTCCAGCCAGGATGGGGCCGTCACCCGATTTCCAGGTGCCTCCGGCCCTGGGACCACATGGGCACCAAGGGGTGGGGGAAACCCCCCAGGGGGGTCGGGGGCACACGGTGTGTCCCCACCACGGCTGTTTGGGGTGGCTGTGCTGGTCACAGCTCCTCTCTGTCCCGTCCCCTCTCCCGCTGGGATCCGGGGGTGTCCTGGGCTTCCCGGCCCCTCGGCAGCTGCCGGTGGGGACCTGGGCTTGGGGGATGTGGGATATGGGGACCTCTGTTCTGGGAAGGGGGGCGTTGGGGACCAGGGCTTGAAGGACACAAGCTATGGAGATGTCCACTGTGGGGACATGGACTTGAGGGACCTGGGTCTTGGTCCCTTGGGACCACCACTTTTGGGATGTGGGCTCTGGGGACCTGTCCTTGAGGGTATTGGTCCCTTGGGACCCCTGCCCTGGGCAGATGGGCTCTGTGGATGTGTCCTTGGGGCTCTTGGTCCCTTGGGACCTCCACTTTGGGGACAAAGGCTTTGGGGACCTGTCCTTGAGGGTTCTGGTTCCTTGGGACCTCCACTTTGGGGACAAAGGCTTTGGGGACCTGTCCTTGAGGGTTCTGGTTCCTTGGGATCCCCGCTTTGGGAGCTCCAGGGACCTTCCACTGGGAAAAGCTCTGTGTCCTGCCCAGGGCTCCCCACAGACCACGAGTTCCATGGGTAATTAAAGACAATTAAACCATTTAATGGGCACGGTGAACCCTCACAGGGGCCAAGGTGGGGGGGGAACGGATGAGGGGACACCCAGACAAGGCACAGGGGGTCCCCCTGTCCCCCAGGCTGCCATTCCCCTCAGGGTGCCCAACTCGGGGTCCCACCAGGAGGACTAAAACCAGGGATTTTTCCCTCCATTCCCCAGAGTGGCAGATTGAGCAGGAGGAGAACAGGGGGCACAGCCAGGCCCAGATGTGCCCAACCACCAGCACAGCCCCGAGCCAGTGCTGCCCCCAGCACTCCCCATCGGCCCCAAAAGGGGAAGAGGAACCCAAGGCCATGGTCACCCCTTGGCCCTGCTCCTTCCCGGGGGCCCCGTGTTCGTCCTGGGGCCGGAAGGCTCCGGCTGCCGGCGGATGCGGCGTCCCCGCGGTTGGTGGCCACCGGCCCCGGGAGGAAGTGTCAGCTCAGCCCTGGCTGAGCCCTGTGGTGGGAACTGGGGCTGTGGCAGGGCCTGGGGCTGGGGGGTGTTAAAACCAACCCCCCCACGGGGTGGCATTCCCACAGGAAATGTCGCGTGGGAACCACGGCCGTGGGGGAAACCCGTGGAGCCGTGGGGAGCGCCCGTCCCTGTCCCCTCTGGGGTGGGGGGACAGCAGGGGAAGAACGGCAGCGGGGGGCAGAGGGTCCCCCAGTGTCCTCCCTGCCCCCCCCCAGTCTCTCCCAGTCCCCTCAGTGGTCAGGAACAATGTAAATGTCCTCAGTGGGGCCCAGAGTGTTGGCGTAGATGGGCTGGTCCCCGGGATCAGCCTCACTCTCCAGGAAATAATTCTCATCCTCCGGGACCTGGGGGCTGGGGGGGCAGAGGGGGGATCAGTGGGCAGTGAATGTCCCAGGGGTTGGGGAGGGAAGGGCTCAGGCCCTGGAATTGCCTGGGACTTGGGGATGGTGGGATGGGACAGGACAGGAGGGCACGGGGTGGCACGTGTGGGACTGGACAGCATGGCACAGCAGGGGGTGGGATGGGATGGGATGGGATGGGATGGGATGGGACGGGACGGGACGGGACGGGACGGGACGGGATGGGATGGGATGGGATGGGACGGGACGGGACGGGATGGGATGGGACGGGATGGGTTGGAACAGGATGGGAGATGATGGATGGATGGATAGATGGATGGACGGACGGATGGGATGGGATGGATAGATAGAATAAAATGGGGTGGGATGAGAGGGATGGGATGGATGGATGGGATGGCTTGGGAGGGGATGGGATGGGAGGGGATGGGAAGGATAGATAGAATAGGATGGGATGGGATGGGATGGGATGGGATGGGATGGATAGATAGAATAGAATGGGATGGGATGGGATGGGATGGGATGGGATGGGATGGGATGGGATGGGATGGGATGGGATGGGATGGGATGGGGTGCCAGCACAGCAGGATGGGATGCCAGAGCCTCACCTGTACCGCTGCTCCTTCCATCCCGGTGCCCATCCCTGCTTGGTGGCCGGGGCGGTGCCGGGGCTCACGAAGACGTTCTCGTAGTCGGGCACATCGGCGACCTCGGCGACCTCGTTGGTGCCAACCCCGTTGTCCTGGCTGATGTACTGGGGCTGCCGGACACCCGCACCGGGGTCCTGCTTCCCCCACCCTGCCCCGGCCACCGCGGCCCCCGCCCTCCTCCGCCGATAACACACCAGGGCAGCGCCCACGGCCACCAGCGTGGCCACCGCGGCCACCGCCCCGGCCACGCCGCCCACCAGCCCCGCGCTGACCCCGCACTCCCGGCCGTGGAATTCCGTGACGTTCAGGGACTCCCGGGGGGACGTGAAGCAGCGGCACCACCGGATGGCCGGGCGGGCACAGGGGGCCAGGACGGTGCCCACCACATCGCAGCGGCAGGACACGGTCAGGGAGGTGAGGGCGGGATGGAAGGCGTCGGGGGGCACGGCAGAGAGGGGGTTCCCCTCCAGCTTCAGGGTGCTCAGGGCCTTGGCGTGGGTGAAGAGCCCCTCGGGCAGCTCCCGCAGCCGGTTGTAGCTCAGGTCCAGCTTCTCCAGCCCGGGCCCGAGGCGGGATGAGGGGCTCAGGGCCTCGATGCCGTTGTGGCTCAGGCACAGCCGTCGCTTCTGGTAGAAAGGGCCCAAGTCCAGCTCGGCACATCCACGGGTTTTGTTGGTCAGGTCCAGGTCTTGGGCATCATCCCCCAGCACGCCAAAGCAGAGGGACGTGGGGACTGTGGGGCTCATGGGGGTCACAGGGTGCAGCAGCAGCAGCAGCAGCACGAGAGGAGCTGCAGGGACCCCCATGACCCCTCCAGCACACCGGGAACGCCTGGGTGGGAAACAGGAATCAGGACCCTCGTTCCCACCGGATTCCCCCTCCCGGTGCAAACCAGTGCAGCCCAGTCCGCCCCCCCCCCGTCCTGCTCCTTCTCTCCCAGGGCTGGGCAGCTCCCGGGGGTCCCAGCAGGTCGTTTCCTGCCCCCTCCTCCCCAGCCCCAGCCCCTCCCGACTCGCCTGCGCTCCGGCCGCTGCTGCTGGTGCGGGGAAGAGGAACGGGCGGGTCCAGTGGCTCTGTGTCACCCCGTTAGGGCGTAGCCAGCCCCGGAGGGGGGCAGGGGGGCAGCACCCCCCAATTCAGCACCCCCTGGCCCCCACCGGACCCCCCCCGTCCTTTCCTGGGGTGCTGAACATCCCCCCGGCACCGGCTGGGGGTCCCCTGTGCCTTGGGAGCATCCGAGGGGTGGGGGGCACACGTGGGCACACAGACTCCCCCACTGGCAGCACGGGGACCCCCCCTCTGCATGTGAAGGGTCCCCAGGGCTGGGTGGGAGGGGGGCTCTGTGCGTGGATGGGTGTCCCTGTCCCCTGGGTGTCCCCATCCGGGTGTCCCTCCCGTGGCCGTGTCCTCCCCGTGGCTGCCACTCGTGTCCGTGTCCCACGTGCGCTGAGTCCACCGTGGTTTTGTCCACTCCTCGTTTCCAAGCCCCTTTGTGCCCACCCCTGCTGTGTCCCCATCGTGTCCCCCCGTGTCCCTCTCTGTCCCTCTGTGTCCCGCCGTGTCCGTGTTCGCCCCCTGGTGTCCAAGTCCTTCCATGTCCACCCACCCACATCCGCGTCCGTGTGTCCCTCCCCGCGTGTGAGTGTCCGTGCACGCGCACGTCCGTGTCCCTCCACGTCCCCTCCCTCACCTCCGTGTCCCCCCTCGTGTCCGTGTCCCCCCTCGTGTCCGTGTCCCTGTACACCCATCCCCTCGCATGTGTCCACCCCCTCGTGTCCGTGTCCACCCTGTCACCCGTGTCCTTCTGTGTCCCCTGCGTCCGTGTCCGCCCCCATGTGACCGCGTCCCTCCACGTCCACCCTCTCCCATCTGCGTCCCTCTGTGACCTCCGTGTCCAACCCCTCGTGTCGCTGCCCCTTTAAGTCACCCCCTCGTGCCCGTGTCCCCTCTCCTGTCGATGATGCCCCTCATGTCCGAATCCCTTGGTGCCCACCCCTTTCTGTGTCCCACGCACATCCATGTCCCTCCACGCCCACCCCCTCACGTCCGTGTCCCCTGTGTCACATCCGTGTCCCTCTGCGTCCCATGTCCACCCCTTCATGTCCACGTCCCTCCGTGCCCAACCTCCGTGACCGTGTCCCCCCTGTCACAGCCGTGTCCCTCTGTGTCCCCTACGTTCGTGTCCACCCCCTCGGGCCCGCATCCCTCCACGACCCCCGTGTCCGCCTCCACCCTGTCACATCCGCGTCCCCCGTGTCCAACCCCGCGTGTCCCCCGTGTCCAACTCCTCATATCCGTGTCCCCCCATCACGTGCCTGTCCCTCTGTGTCCCCCCCGTCCGTGCCCAGCCCCTCGCGTCCGTG
>NW_020884962.1:495614-499383 GCF_003945725.1 Corapipo altera
AGGAGACCCCAAGAACCAGGTGAAAGGGACCCCAAAGCCAGATGAAAGGGACCCGAAAACGAGGTGAGGAGACCCCAAAACCAGGTGAAAGAGACCCCAAATCCAGGCAAGGAGACCCCAAAACCAGATGAGGGGGGATCCCCAAGGAACCAGATGAGAGGATCCCCGAGAACCAGGTGATGGGGACCCCGGGAAGGAGTCAAGGGGCACCTCATGAGCCAGGCGAGGGGACCCGGGGGAAGGGGCAGCAGGAAGGAGCTAAGGGGACCCCAAGACCCCAGTGGGAGCCCCCCCAGGAAGCAGCTGAGGCAGGGGGGGTCTCTCTGTGCTCCGGGTTTATTGGCGGGTAACGAAGCTTCACAGTTTGGAGTCGCCGGCGGCGTTTGGGGTGGGGGAGGAAACAACTCGTGGACCCCCCCCTTCCCCCAGGCCCCTGCCCAAATCCACCCCCCACCCCCCTAAAAAGCTGATCCCAAAATAGAAAAGGGGCAGTGGGTGTTAGTCGGCCCCGTCGACGTGCAGGGGGGTGTGGGGGGGCCCCGGCCGGGGGGCACAGGGGTGCCCGTTGAGCTGGGTGGGCACCGGGCTCTTCTTGGGGGCCAAGGGGCAGGAGGCCCCCCCGGGACAGGCACGTTTGGGGCTGGGGGCCGGTCGCTGCATCTTGTGCTCCAGCAGCATGTGGTTCTGGGGGGGCAGCCCCAGGCAGGCCCTGGGGGGGCACAGAGAGAGAGAGAGAGAGAGAGAGGAGGGGTCAGGGGTGGGCACCCCGGGGCTGGCACGGGGCACCCACAGGGTGGGGGACGCGGTGGGTTGGGAACTGGGGGCATGGGATGGGCATCTCAGGTGCTGGGAGCTACTGGTGCTGGGAGCAGTGAGCACTGGGACCCACTGGAGTTGGGCACCTCAGCACTGGGCACTGGGACCCACTGGTGCTCAGACCCATTAATACTGGGCACTGGAGTCCACTGGAATTGGGCATCCCAGGCACTGGGAACTCTGGGCATGGGGCACTGGGACCCACTGGTGCCAAGACCCACAAACACTGGGCACTGGGACCCACTGGCATTGGGAACTCTGGGCATTGGGCACTGGGACCCACCGGTGTAGGACCCCCTGGGCACTGGGTACCAGGGTCTGTGTGTGTTGGACACTCTGGGTATTGGGGCTCCACTCCCATTGGGCACCCCAGGACTGGGAACCAGGGACCCATCTGTGCTGGGACCTGTTGGTGCTGGGCATCACCAGGCACTGGGCATCACCCCCCACGACATACTGGCACTGAGACCCCACCCAGCAGCACCGGGCACTCCAGGCCTTGGGCTCCAGGACCTGCTGGATTTGGACACCCCATGGACGGGCACTGGGGCCCACTGGTGCTGCCACCTTGGGTATCCCACAACAGGACCCCTGCCAGCCTTTGGGTGCTACCGTGGGCACCGAGGTGGGTGGGACGTGGTGCCCACAAGGACGGGGGGACCCCCGGGTACCTCAGGATGTTCTCGATGCAGCTGCGCTGGCGGAAGAGCGCGTTGACCACGGGGGTGCCCTCGGGCACCAGCGGGGCCTTGCAGAGGAAGGCGAGGATGGAGAGGACGCTGTGGAAGCCCTGGAATTCGGGATCGGCCTCGGTGCAGAAGGTGATGCGCTGGCACAGCTCCGTCAGGATGGCCAGGTCCAGGATGATGGGGCTGGCCAGCAGCGAGTCCTGCAGGCACCGAGGGGTGAGGAGCCACCCCCTGGCACCGCGGGGACACCCTGGGGACACCCCGTCCGCCCCCCACGCACCTCACAGGTGTTGTGGATGACGATGGTGTTGGTGCCGCCCATCATGATCTCCGACGTGTACTCGTCCAGCGCCCGCTTGCTGTCCCCCACGTAGGGCACGTACTTGATCACCACCTGCGAAGCCACGGCCCCGTCACCCCCCCCCGTCGCCCCCACGTGCGTGTCACCCCCCGCGCCCCCCAACTCACGCAGTGGTCGGGCTTGTCCTGGGGCCCGTAGAGGACGGGGTTGGCCTGCACCGTGTCGTCCACCACGTTGCTCTTGGAGATCTCCTTGGAGCGAAACTGCTGTGGCGCCGAGAGGTTCTTCCCGTCGTTGTTGCCCAGGTGGTTGTAGCTCACGATGGATTTGGTCTGGGCAGGGGGTGAGGGCAAAAGTCACCCCCTGCCACCACCAGGTGCCCGCCCAGGACAGCTCCCTGTCCCCAACACGTACCTTGAGCCCGGCGCCCACCAGGAAATCCACCAGCACCGACTTGAGCTTGGTCTGACCCGACTTGAAGTCGTCGCCGCCGATGAAGACGCGGCGCTGGGCGGCCAATTCCACGGCCCCCGGCACGAAGGTGTTCTGGGGGGAGCCGTTGATGTAGGCACAGCCCTCCAGGATGCTGGCCACGGCGAAGAGTGTGGATGGGGACACCTCCAGGCCTTTCTGTGGGGGACAGGGGACGGCTCAGCGCCGCCGGAGCGGGGTTGTCACCCTCCTGTCCCCCCTCGCCCGCGGCCCGACCTCGATGGCCCTCAGCAGGTTCTCAGCGGTGTCGTTGAGCCCCGGCACGATGTCACAGAACCGCTCGGTGTTGGCCGTCCACAGCACGATGACTTTGTCCAGCCCGGTGATCTCCTTGAAGTCCCGGATGTCCCTGCGGATCTGCTCCACCTGGGATGTGGCCAAGGAGGGGACGTGTCACCACCGCCACGGTCACACCTCCCCATGGCCCCGCTTCCCCTCCCACCCTGTGCCATCCCCCCTCCCCGGGACCTGCTGGGCCATGGAGCCCTGGAGGACGTTGTCCGCCCGCTCCTCCTGGTTGGCGGCGATGAACTCGGGGATGTAGATGGAGGGTCGGGGCTTCATCTTCTCCATGTGGGGCCAGAGCTGCTCCTGCAGCGACCAGTCCAGCACCTCCGCCCGCCTCATGGCCTCCGCCAGGTTCAGCGAGGAGATGTCCCAGCCTGGGGGACACGGGGTGACACAAGTGCTCAGGGTGACCCCACACACACACACACACACGTTGTGGGGTGTCCCCCCGGTGTCCCACCTACCATCGAAGATGATGTCGTTGGGGTGCACCATGGGCAGCAGGTCCCGGAAGGGCACGTAGACGTCCCCGGTGGGGCCGGTGCCCAGGCACACAGTGGAGGCTTGGAGCAGGGAGCCGTAGTAGTTGGCTTTCTGGGGTGGAGAGGGTGAGGATGAGCCGCTGGCATGGGGACTGGGGGGTCCCAGCACCTCCAGACTCAGGGGCTGGGGCTGCAGAGCCCCTCTGAGGGGCCAGGGAGGAGATTGGGGTGCAGGACACAGGTGAAGCTGAGCTCTGTGTCCCCATCCCTGTGGGACAGCCCCTGGGGCCCAGGACATTGCTGGGGTCACATTGGGGACACTCAGCCCACTGAGGTCACACAGGGGACACCCCCTGTGCTGGGATCCCACTGGGGACACACCCCTTCACTGGGGTCCTGCTGGGGACACCCACCCTGCTTGGATCACACTGGGGACAAACCCCTTGCAGGCTCTGGTCTCACTGGGGACACCCACCCTGCTGAGGTCACAGTGGGGACACCCACACCACTGGGGTCACACTGGGGACACCTGCCCTGCTGAGGTCACACTGGGAACACCCCCCCTTGTTTGAGGCACACTGGGGACACTCACCTCACTGGGGTCTCACTGGGGACACCCACCCTGCTGAGGTCACAGTGGGGACATCCACTTTGCTGAGGTCACACTGGGGACACCCACCCTGCTGAGGTCACACTGGGGA
>NW_020884962.1:499393-533913 GCF_003945725.1 Corapipo altera
CACCCCCCCTTGTTGGGGGCACACTGGGGACACCCACCCTGCTGAGGACACAATGGGGACACCTCCCTTGTTGGGGGCACCCTGGGGACACCACCTCACCAGGGTCCAGCCGGGGACACCCACCCTGCTGAGGTCACACTGAGGACACCCCCCCCACACACACACACACACTTTCTGGGGTCACACTGGGGACACCCACCTTGCACCCGGTCTTGGTCATCCAGGACAGCCCCAGCCTGTTGGCCAGCACTGCCGCCGTCACCGTGGTGCCGTTGTTGCCCCCCCAGCCCACCAGCATCACCCCCAGGCGCGGGACCTGCCGCGCCGTGCGGAAGGTGAAGCGGGTGGAGCACGGCCGCACCTGGGGACACACAGACACGGGGGACAGACAGTTGGGGATTAACAGAGAGCCCCCCCCCCAGCCCCCTCCCCGAGCCCTCTCCCCCTGCCCACCTTGGTGACGCCGTTCTCCTTGCAGACGTGCACGGTGCTGTACGTGTACTTGGCCTCGATGAAGTCCTTGCTGTAGGTGACGTTGGGGCTCTCCACAAGGAATGGCTCTGCCATTGTTCCTGGAGCTGGAATAGGAGGAAATGGGTGTCAGCGCCGCTGGCCTGGCACGCCGGCACCCCCCCCACCCCCACCCCCGAATTCCACCCTCCCCACACCCGCCCCCCCGGGCCCTCCGCCCTGCCGGGACGTGGCTGTGTGGCCAGTGGGGACTCTTGGCTCCCCGCCCTCCCAGCGTGGTGGTGGCACTGGGACGGCCACCGCAGCCCCTCCCCACCCGTGTCCCGGCACCGGCTGCTGCCCCCGGGACAGGCGGGGAGCAAAGGGGGTGAGACCCCCGCCCCGGGGCCTCCTGGAGCCCCCAGCGAGCCGAGGGATGCAGGGTCCCCTCAGGGCTGTCCCTCCTGTCCCCTCCCTGGGGGTGGCAGGGGCCACAGGAGGGCGTGGGGCACTAGGGATGTTCCCAGGGTATCCCTGCACGCCGGGGTGTCCGGGGCTGTGGGGGACACGGGGACCAGGGCTGTGCTCACTCCCTGGGGGTGACAGAGGTGGCTCCCAGGTGACACGGGGACCCCCTGCACCCTGGGGTGGCACAGGGGGTACGGGGACCAGGGCTGTCCCTGCTTCTGGGGGTGCCAAGGGGTGCAGGAGATGTGGGGACGGGGGGTGTCCCTACACCCTGGGGTGCGGAGGGTGCAGGGACACGGGGACAGGGGCGGCCCCAGTTCCCGGGAGTGCAGGGAACTGGGGAACAGGGGCTGTCCCCACGCCCTGACAGATGGGGCAGGGGACACGGGAACCAGGGCTGACCCCACTCCAAGGGTTGTCCCAGGGGACACGGGGACCAGGGCTGTCCCTGCTCCTGGGGGTGGCAGAGGGGGCACGGGGACAGCGGCTGTCCCGGGATGGCACAAGGGACAGGGGCACCGGGGCTGTCCGCGCTTCCACGGGGAAAGGGGGATCTGGGGACAGGAGATGTCCCAGCACCCGGGGGTGCCGGGGGACACGGGGACCCTCCCGAGGGCACGGGGGGACACGGATCGGGGCCTGCCCTCGCCCCTGGGGGGTCGCAATCCCGAACCTCTCCGGGGGCCACTCCCGCCGCCCCCGCGGGCACTCACCGGGCCGGGCCGCGCTGGAGGCGGCGGAGCCGGAGCCGGTGTCCGTGTCAGTGTCTGTGCCGGTGTCCGGTGCCCGTGCCCGGTGTTCGATGCCCGGTGCCGGCGGCCGTGCCCGGTGTCGGGTGCCCCGGTGTCCGTTACCCGGTGTCCGGTGCTGCCCCGCGGGGACGATGCGATCGCGCTGCGGCCGCTCCCGCTCCCGCCGCTTAATCGGCTCCGCGGCCCCGCCCCGGCCCCGCCCGCGCCCGGCCCCGCCCCCCCCCGCACGTGCCCACCGGCACCGGCAGCCCCGGACCCCCCCCGAGCCCCCCCCGGACCCCCCCCGCCCCCCTCCCGCCGCCCGTGCGGGGCCCCGGTACCGGGCACGGCACCGGGGGGGGGGGGGGGCGGGAGGTGTCGGGGGGGTGTCGGGGAGGGGGGAGCGGCCGCTGACCCGGGAAGGGGAAGTGTCGCCGGGGCCGGTCCCGGTCCCGGGCCGGGGGTCCCGCCGTCGCCTTCCGGCCATTGACAGCCCCGGGCCGGCGGCTTCCTGCGCCCGGGAATCGCGGGCGCCTTCCCACGGCGCTGCTCCCACGGGGCTGCCAGCCCGGCACCCCACAGCCCCCCGGCACCCCACAGCCCCCTGCAACCCCACAGCCCCCCGGCACCCTGCTGCTGCTGCCAGCACTGGCACCCTGGCACGGGCACCCCAAAAGTCATGGCATCCTGGGACCCCCTGGCATGGGCACCCCAAAAGTCATGGCACCCTGGGACCCCCTGGTATGGGCAACCTAAAGGTCACAGCACCCTGCAGCCCCTGGCGTGGGCACCCCAAAAGTCATGGCACCCCAGAATCCCTGGTCTGGGCACCTCAGAAGTCATGGCGCCCCGAAAGTCATGGCACCCCAAAGGTCACGGCACCCCAAAAGTCACGGCACTCCAGAACCCCTGGTTTGGGCACCCCAGAAACCCTGGTTTGGGTACCCCAAAAGTCATGGCACCCCAAAGGTCACGGCACTCCAGATCCCCTGGTAGGGGCACCCCAAAAGCCATGGCACCCTGCACCCCCTGGCACGGGCCCCCTGGAGCCCCTGGCACTCTGGAGCCCCCAGCACGGGCTCCCCCCACCCCTGCAGCCCCACCCCGGGTCCCCGCCGGCGATGCCCGGGGGGCACCGGGCCCCGTGTGCGGCCGCACCCCCCTCCAACCCCCCCATGTGTGCCCGGGGAGCGTGGGGGGTGCCCGGGGGGGGGGGGATGGCACAGAGAAAGGGGCCGTGTCCGGCCCCCCGCTGGCGGCCCCCGGGGTCCCGCTGCCTTTCAATAATGGGCCGCCCCGCTTCAAAGGGACCCCCGGAGCCGGAGCAACGCCCCGGCCCCCTCCCCACCCTCGCTTCCCCGCAGACACGGCGAGGACAGCTCTGCCCTCCTCCGCCACCCACCCCGCTCCCCGGGCTCGCTGCCATCGCCACCCACCCTCCGGCACGGCACAGCGGGACGGGACCCACCGGGGCCGACCCCCGAGGGCACCTGCGGCCGGGCGGGCGGTGGTGGAGGGCACGGCGGTGCCCGGGGGGGTGGGGGGGGGAGCCGCGTCCGGCCCCCTTTGGCCGTGGAGGAACAATGATCCCTTGGTGCCGGGGCCGGAGGAACAAAACGAGCCCCGCGCTGGAATGCCAGTGCCTCAGCAAATTATTGAAACAAAAATAACATTTCTTTGTACAATAATCCTGGGGCGGGGAGGGTCCGGGGCAGCGCTGCCAGGGGCCCAGAACTGGTATTTTTCCACTGCTTTTCCTCCTTTTTTTTTTTTTAATTTCTTTTTTTATTTTTTTTTTTCTCTCCTCGCCCCCCTCCCAATAACTCCCACCATTGTTCCTTCCTCCCCCTCCCCCCCACACACACACACACTCCCTTCCCACTCCTCCCACGCTCGGCACCGCAGAAAGCGGGGCTCCCTTGTTCCCGCTCGCCCAACGCGTCCATGGGCCGGGAGCCCGGGCTGGTCGCCCAAGCGCCTTCTCTGCCCAGCTGCCGGGGGCTGGCCAGGGGCCAGCGCGGCCACGGCGGAGCCATAGCGACCGGCCCGCTCCCCCAGCAATGGTGCCCTTAAACCCCCCCTTCTCCCGCCAGACCCCCCGCCCCAGCCCCCGGGGGGGGTTTCCCGCCCCCCCCCCCCCCCCCCCCCCCCCGTGCGGTCGTGCCCTTAAAACCCCGCGGCGGTTCATTCTAAGCAGGTTAAGGGGCTGATCCCGCAGCAGCCGGGGATGCTCCGTGAGAAGTGTCCTCCTCCCCCCCCTCCTCTGCCCCGCTGTCAGCCCCGGATTGACGCCCTACAAACAGCCCCAGCGTTCCCTTGCCACGTTTTTCCTCCCTGCACAGTTGGGTTTTTTCCCCTCGTGTAACACAATCCCAGGCTCTGACCCTTCATTATCCCTGCTGGCAGCTCCTCATCCTCCTCCCTATCCCTGTGCCATCACCCTCCGGGCTGCCCAAGGCCGGGCCCACGCCTGGAAGGGAGGGAGGGAGGGAGGAGGGGGTGATTTGGGGTGTTGTGCTCGGCGCTGGAGGTGCAGCAGCTGCTCTGGGAGAGGGACCAGCACCATCGGACCGTGACAAGGACAAATTATTCTAATGAGCTTCCTCCTGTAAACGAACCGCCAGCAGAAGGTGCACAGGGAAAAAAACCACAGGGGGAAAAATCCACAGGGGAAAAAACCCACAGAGGAAAAAAAAACCCACAGGGAAAATACCACAGGGGAAAAAAAAACCTCCCATAGTGCTGTCCCCGTGTTTCCAGCATCACTCAAACCTGGCCGGGGCCTTCCCACACGTGCACGACCCCGATTTAAGGGCGGCTTGTGCCCGATATCGTGTAAAGTGACACTTTTCCCAGGTGCGACCTGGATTAATAGTGAATTACTGGAGTCCAAGGCTCCTCCTGAGCCTGCCCCCGGCTTGGCTTCGGCACTCGGGAGGGACACCTGAAACAGGAGATGCTCCCGGTGCTCCCGCCGCGCTCCCGGCCCGGTGCCGATGATAAGGAGGCGGCAGCAGGAGCCCGCCTGGCTCTGGCACAGCAAACGCAGCCAGTAAATTTCCACTGGGGCAGCTCCGAGTTAATGAGCTCAGTGCGTGACCCCGGGAGCTGCCAGCGGTTGGGAGGAATTCCCCAGGAAAGCCGGGAGGGGATGGGGACCCTTCCTGTGTGAGCGTCCCCGAGCGACAGGAGCCGGCCTTCCATCCGCTCCGAGATGGTGAAGGGAGGGCTGGGGGGGCACGGCTTGGCTCGGAGGCAACATCCAAAACTAAAACTGGAGGATTTCGGGATTTGCCAGAGCATCAGGCCCAGCTCCTGCTCCGTGAGCGAGTCCCACCAGCCCTGGGAGCATCGTCTCCCTGTGTGGGTGCTGCTGCTGCTGCTGTGTCCACCCCAAGGTCAAAGGCAGAGCACAGACCTCCCCGTTCCCCCCCAGCTTGAAAAAAATAAGCCAAGGCTGTGTAAGATCTTATTTGAGCCCTGGATTATTTTCACCTTCTCCACAGTTTGCTGTTTTGGAGGTAGAATCCTGAATCGGGCACTAAATCCAAGTGAACACAGGCTCGTTATGGACATGGGGGGATCCAGTGCCATCACCGTGGTCTCTGGCCCTGTCACCTGTTGTTTGAGGGAGCCCCCAGAGCAAGAAAACAGCAGTTATTCCAAGGATTTTACACTCCTGAGTGGTTTTGTCCTCGATTTTATTCCGCCTGCTCCGGCCCCGGGGATGCTGCCGGAGGCAGGACCAGAGCAAGGCACGGAGACAGCAGGGAAAGGGGCAGCCTGGACACAACGGAGGTGCTGTTTGTATCCCGAGGTTTTGCTGGATGATTCACACGGGTGGGCGGAGGTGGGAGCTCCGGCAGCGTGGACAGGCAGTGTCTGTGCCAGGCTCATCCCCCCCCAGCTGCTCCAGCGTTGCCATTCCTGCTCCAGCTCCTGCTCCCCAGGGATGTGACTCACTCCCCACGTCAGACCCAGCTGGGCTCCCGGGGAGGGGATGGGAGAGCCCCCTCCATGGATTCGGAGCATCCCTGAGCCTCCTGCTGCTCCAGGGTCACGGACTCCCCGGGCTCTGTGCTCCCCTCTAACCCTCTGTGCTGACACAGCCCCAAAAGCAGCTTTTCCTCCAAAAAATAAAACCCCAATGGTGCTGGAATGGGAAGACCCCCAGCTCCTGCCAGGGCTGGAGGCCGATCCCACCGGAGCAGGGCAGCATTCCAAGGAGTTGGCCCACTCCAAGCACCTCTTCCCTCTCCTCTTTCTTACCTACTCCCTGCTCTGACACTTCCAACTCACTCAAGTGACCCGGTTCCTTCCCGTTTCCTGCTTCCAAAACTCCACGCCAGCCATTTATCACCTTTCCCTTTTTGAGTTTCCTTGCAGGGAGAAGCACTGAAAAGAAATCCACGACCTTATTGTCTGCTTGTTTTCCAATACAGTGAATTTATTATATGTTGCAAAATCAGCATTCAGCTTTTTTTTTAGTGTACAAAAAAAAGGACACTAGCTCTTAAGAAAAAAAAAAAAAAAAGATTAGGAAAGCTGAAGACTATGCTGCCTTGAAATTGTAACATTTTGGCAAAGTGAAAAGCTCTTTTTTTTTGTAAACTCCAACTCCATGGCTCAATATAGTTTTTATCCACAGTACAATATTACAAAGTAAAACACAGTATCAATAAGTTAAGATCATACTTAATCACCTAGAACTGGTTTCTATTAACCCAAAAAGCACAAAATTTTGCCTAAGCTTCGTCATCTCTAAAAAGGAAAAATAAAATAAAATAAAATAAAAATAAAAAGGCAGATTCGACTACAATTCTTTTAACACAGTCCAAAAGAAAAGTGAAGCAGGAAGTTGGTGGATGCTAATTGGGTCTCACAGTTTGGATATTCATTAAATATTTTCAGGGTTTTTTCTTTTTTTTTTTTTTTTTTAATATTCAAATTTTTTTAGAAGTCCCAGAATATACATGTAAATGTACACAATACATCTTTGTATACAACTCTGTTTGCAAAAATATCTTATAGCAGATGTATAAAGATTGAGATCCATCTCTATCCCCCCCATGAGCAACAAAAAAAAAAACAAACACAAAAGCAAAGCAAAACAAAACAAAAAACCCTTTAGAAATTAAGGATCAGGAGAAGTGTTTTCCACGGAAGAATTTACTCATCCTGGGTTTGTAGCTGCTGCCTCTTCAGCCATCCCGAGTTTCTTTGCTCCTCCACAGCCAGAACGAAGCCCCCACCGAGCCCCAGCACTGGGAAATTCAGCCTTGCCCCCAAAAAACATGGAATTTGGAAGGTCTGGCAGCGACGGTGCCCCCAAAAAACATGGAATTTGGAAGGTCTGGCAGCGACGGTGTCCCCAAAAAACATGGAATTTGGAAGGTCTGGCAGCGATGGTGTCCCCAAAAAACATGGAATTTGGAAGGTCTGGCCCCGGCCAGGATTTGCAGCGACGGTGTCACGGCAGCTCCGGGGGTTGTGGCATTCCCGGCCCTCCTAAAGCCCCCTCTCCCAGATCCCCACAGCTCCACCTGGGAGCGAGAATTCCCAGCTGGGATCCGAGCCCGGAGCCGCTCCCTGCTCCGGAAACTCGGGGTGAGACCCCACGGAGCAGGAGGACAGAAGTTTACCAGAGAAAAGTTCCTTGCCTTTGGAATTCCCGGGTGTTTCCCAGCTCTCCCTGAGCAGCAGAAGCACCACCAACACCCCCTGAGCTCCAGGTGTGATTTAGGGAGGGAGGGAGGGATGAGATTCCCGAGATTCCCACTGGGAATGCCCTGGGGAGGGTTTCTGGGATGCTGGTCCCCCTCTCCTGACCAGGGTTGGGTTTGGGGACCAGTGGCTGCCCAGTGGCTCCCCGAGGGCCACCGTGTCCCTTCAGCTGTCACCTTTTCCTTGGAAAAAAAGGGGATGGCAAAGCCCCAGGGAGAGACCTCAGAATAAAGTGACAAAGCAAAGCAGTGGCCTTGGCTGTGTGACAACAATGGAATTACTATTGGTATTATTATTATTGTTAATTTTCTCTTCTTTTTTTTTTTTTTTTAATACAGCAGATGGACCCACTTTGGCTTCTCTGGGGGCAGGAAAAACTCCCAATACTCCCCGTGCAAGAAGTGTTTCCCCCCTTAACTCTGCCATTCTGCTCCTTCAAAGGGTGAAAAAGGCTCTTCAGTGCAACCTCCAAGGGAAGGAGACTCCACAGGGAAGGAATCCTTTACTTTGAGATAAACGGAAGCGGGAAGAAGTCAAATCCCACAGGCTGGCAGGATTAAAAAGGGGAGAGGGGAGAGAAAGAAAGGAATGGCAGAGTTAAAGGACACCTTTGTGCTTTTTGGAGTGTTTCTCACACCCTGGCCATACTCTTAAAATGTTCCCTTCAATCCAAAATAACGGAGGGGGGGGGGGAGAAAAAAAAAAAAATCAGGAAGCAAGACTGCAGGGAGAAGCTGGCTGGATAAAAGCACACCAGTGGAAAGGATCTGTGTGGGAAAACAGCACCTTACTGCTCTCACACTGCCTCTGAGAAGGGTTTGCTGCTGCTCCTTTGGAAGGACACACAAATAACAAAAAAAAAAATATATCCCAGGGGAAAGCAAGGCAAACCCCCCACCCCCTCCTCTCATGGATCAGGAATAAAATAACTCCCTCTGGGTGACTATTGGATAAGTTTTAGTGACACTGCAAGGAAAGGTTCCCAAACACTTGGCCTAAAAGGGAAAGGGAGGTACACTTTTAGAAAAAGATGCTTATGCTTTTCCACGCCCCCCCTCTTTTTTTTCTTTTTTTTTTGATACAAAAATAGACCCAGAGAGTCTCGTTAAGCAATTAATAAAACCTTGGCTGCCTCGGTAGAAAATTAGAAAAGTCAAAAAGACAGACAGGAGCTGGAGACAGGTCTCCACCTTCCCAGCTACTTGGGCAGGTGGAGGAGAACCGGGCCGGGCTGGGGGGGGAAATCACGCACAAAAAAAATGGGATTTTGGGGTCATTTTGGGGTCATTTTTGGGGGGAAGGGGGATCCACCTGTGCCCTGGTTGAAGGGGGGGGACCCCCTGAGCTGCCACAACAACCCCCCACCCCCCCAACCTTCCCAGAGATGACAAAGCAGGGACAGACAAGGAGAGCTCTGGGTACGTGGTGTATTTACGCGGTGCCGGGAGCAGGCGCAGCCCTCGTTCCGACGGTCGCTCGGAGCAGCAATTCCAGTTCCTCACCATCTGCAGGACAGTTTGTAAACCCCCAAGTGGAGCTGGGGAATTACACTTCATGCCAAAAAAACTTAATTTTAATTCCATGAAAAAAAAAATGAAACGAAAAAACTACAGATTCTTAACCTCTTTGGGAGCTTCGGTCACTTTTTTAGGCAAGTTTTTTTTGGTGTGTTTTTCTATTTTTTGTTGGTGTGGTTTTGTTTTTTTTTTTTTCCTTCCCTTCAGTGTCAAAGGCTGGCTTTCCAAATAAGCAGGTAAATTTTGTTTTATCCGTTCATTCCAACGTTCAGAGAGGCTTTCAAAAAAACCCAAAATAACAAAACAAAAAGAAAAAAAAAAAAAACCAACCCAAAACTCGGGAGGAGCGTGCTGGACGTGACAAGATTCAGCATCATAAGTCATCCCCAAAAGTTCTTCAACCACGAGGAATAATTAATGCTCGTCTCTGAAAGGGATTTTTGGGTGTATAAAAGGGGAAAAAAAAAAAAAAGAAAAAAAAAAGGAACGTCCAGGTGACTGGATTTTTTTGTTTTGTTTTGTTTTGTTTTGCTCTACCCAGTCCAGGGGGGAGGAGGAGGAGGAGGAGGGGGGAGTGGCAGCTAAAACTGCTGCTGGTCATACTCTGCTATGAGTTTTTTGATGTGAGCCAGTTTGTTGTGGAGGTATTCGCAGCGGTTCTTCTCTTGGCTGTAATTGGGGTTAGTCTGGAAAAGAGAAATGAAAAGGCAGAGGTGGGAGGTGGTTCTTCACGAAGCCCAGGAGGGGTCAAAACAACCACAGAGAAACACAGGGAATCGTGGAAGGGTTTGGGTTGGAGGGGACCTTAAAGGCCATCCAGGGACACCTTCCACTAGCCCAGGGTGCTCCAACCCGGCCTTGGGCACTCCCAGGGATGGGGCAGCCACAGCTTCTCTGGGAATTCCATCCCAGCCCCTCCTCACCCTCTCAGGAAGGAATTCCTTCCCAATATCCCACCTAAATTTCCCCTCTTTTACTTTGAAGCCATTCCCTGTGTCCTGTCCCTCCATCCCTTGTCCCAAGTCCCTCTCCAGCTCTCCTGGAGCCCCTTTTTAGGCCCTGGAAGGGGCTCTGATGTCTCCCTGGAGCCTTCCCTTCTCCAACCTGGCCTTGGACACTTCCAGGGATGGAGCAGCCACAGCTTCCCTGGGAATTCCATCCCAGTCCCTCCTCACCCTCCCAAGAATTCCTTCCCAATATCCCATCTAAAAACCTCCTTTCTTTCAGTCTGAAGCCACTGACATGACCAAGGAATGAAGCCCCATCTAAAAACCTCCTTTCTTTCAGTCTGAAGCCACTGACAATGACCAAGGAATGAAGCTTTTTTTTCGGATACTCATTTAAAATGGACCTACTCCTGTATTCCTCAACACCCTGATCAAACAAAACAAGGAATAAAATCCCTCTTCAGCATTATCCAGCTCCAGGAGCCTCATCCCAGGGAATGAGCTCACCTGAGTGAGGCTCAGCCTAAACTGGGAGCAGTTCCAACAAGCACCACCCGCCCTCTGTTCCCACCTGGGAGCTCTGGATCAAAGCTGAACATCCAACACCCAGGGAATCTCCCCAAAAAGCTCCTAAATCCCTCAGGACAACAGGGCTCAGGATCATATCAACAGATTTAAAAGGAAAACCCCAACCCCCTGCTGGTGTGTGGCTGTTTTTTTTGCATAAACAGAGAGAAATTTAATGTTTTTCACGAGGAGAGATCTGGGGGCTGTGCCCCAGACACTGATCCCAGCCTGGACCTCGTGTACCAGCCCCCCCCCTCCAAAAATCCTGGAGGATCCTGTTATCCCTCAGCCTGTGCATCTGAAAACACAAACTGTTCTTTCCCTGGAGAGATAAAGGCCCTGATTTCACCCAGCCATTGTGCCACGGCCACGGCTGAGCGCTCCCAGGGATCCCAGCTCCCCCCCCAAACCCTTCCTGAGCTGCTTTCTGGACGGGCTGGAGCTGAACAAAGATCTGCTGGAATGCCTCAGAGCCTGGGTTTGCACTTGGCAGGGGCCCATCTCTTTCAGTCACACCAGGGGCACCACCCAAAAGCCTTTTTGTGGCCAAGTACATTCGCTTACCTTTTTAATTTTCCGATATTCCTGTAAAATTTGATCATGGATGGTCTAAAAAAAAAAAAAAAAAAAGGGGGGAGGGGGTGTAAAAATTAAGGTTTATTATTTTCAGTTCTGCAACCTCCCGCAGCAGGAAATATTTCCTGATGGCTCAATGTACACGATTCCTCCAAATTCCAGCTGGAATCTGCTCCCTCCACGACTTCCCTGGTGGCTACAGCCAGTCTCTGATTCCATGGATATATTGGAGCTGACTCCAGAGGCACTGGAAGGATCAGGCCCCACTCCCCAGCTGTGAGAATTACCTGTAACAGGCACCTCAGTTCCAGGATAACTGACATTTCCAAAGCTCCAACTGATTTTCCCCCCCCACCCCCACCCCAAGATATTAAAAATCCAGCGAGGGATCCCCGAATTTTGCAAGGAGGGAGGGGAGGGATGTCTGAGGGAGCTTCAGCACAATAGGTGCTCTGTAAAAATCTGTTTATTACCCTCAACCAGGCTTACTTTTTCAAGCTAATGAATAGCTAAAACTCTTTAAAAATCACCCTGACAAGTCCAATAATGGTGCATTGGGAAGATCAAAGATTCCAGAGGAGCAGATGACCCCGTGCTAACTCCCCTTCCAGCCCCGATACGCTCCCATATGTGCAAATATGAGTTTTTCTGGCTGGGATACACTAATAGCTTCCAGCAGCTTTTGGCTGAGGACGCCAATTGTCTCACTGAGGCCTTTCCTTGTCAACAAGTCCCATGATGTGGCTCCAGCCTGAAAAGGGAGCAGCACAGAGCTGGGAGAAGGGCAGACCCCAAAGCTGTCGGCTGCGCGCACGTTCCCCGCCGGCTCCGGGTGGAATTCCGGCACCGACCCGCCCAAAAAAAGGGGGTTTTAACGTGTATTTAACGTGTATTTAACATGTTTTAATGTGTACCCTGCCTCTTTGTACCTTATATTCTTCAGAGCCCTGCAAAAGCTGCTTGAGCTTGGCGTCCAGCTGCGTGAAGCGCCGGGTTATCCGCTCTATCCGGGCGTGCAAGTCCCTGTACTCGTTGTATTCCGCGTTGAAGTCGTTCTTGTAGCTCTGACGCTGCTCCGAGGAGGAAATGGCCGCGTATTTTCTGCAGGAAAAAGGGGTTTGGGGGGAACGGGGTTAGGGGGAATTCCCTCTGGGTGATTGGGAAACGAGCCGCGAGCGATTTGGGATCAAGGAATCGTTTCGATGGGACGTCGGGAAGGAATCGTTGGGTGCAAGGGTGGGGAGGCACTGGAATGGTTTTCCCAGAGAAGCTGTGGCTGCCCCGTCCCTGGATGTGCTCCAGGTCAGGCTGGATGGTGCTTGGAGCGACCTGGGATAGGGGAAGGTGTCCCTGGATCCACTTTAAGGTCCCTTCCCACCTCAACCAGTCTCTGGGATTCTGGGATTAAGGTTGGAAAAGCCCTCCAAGCTCAAACCCAACCACTCCCCCAGCACTGCCAAGCCCACCACCAACCCACGTTCCCAAGTGCCACATCCACATGTCTTAATTCCCCTGGGGATGGTGATTCCCTGTTCCAGTGCCTGACCACCTTCCAGCGAAGGAATTTTCCCTCACAGCCAATCTAAACCTCCCCTGCTGCAACTCTGGGGCTGTTTCCTCTCATCCTGATTTTGCACCACAGTAGCAACTTTTGGGAGGTTAACTGTCAGGATTATTGCCTTGACCTCCCTGTAAAACAAAACCACTGTTTTGCTCCCAAAACTTCCTATCTCTGCCAGATAAGTGTGGGACACACAGGTACACAACAGCCTGGGAGCAGCTGTGGGTGGAGGAAGACACTCAGATAATGCTGCTACAGCTTTTCTAACTCCTGCTGTCCTGCAGAACATGGAGTTCTGCCTCTGTGCCAGGCACTGGAACAGCAGGAATACGATGCTTCCAGTGCTGAGTCTTTAAAGGAACATAAAAAGCATTGAGCCATCGTTGCAAAACGCTCACAGGGGTGATTATGTGGCAAGAGCACACGACAAGAAGCCACGGTGAGGAGCTGGACTTCGTTTCCAGCACCTTCTGGAGACACCCAACGTTGCTCACTGTGAGCAGATGTGCCTCTGGGGCCCTTTGGGAGTGATTCAGCTCAACAAAAAAAGCCATTAAACCTGACATTTACGGCCCTCTCTGAAGGTAAAAACTCAATTTTTGGGAGGGGATGGCTGTAATTTGCCTCCCTGACTTGGCTGCAGCAGCCCCAACTCGGTGCTTGAGCACTAAAAGGCAATTTAGGCCTCAAATTATGGGGGAGATTTCACTCTTTTAACCTTTTAAGCACTTTTTAAGTGCTTTAGCCTTCAAGAACTGACTCCTTGGTGCAGGTTGGGATAAAGAAGCATCAACACAGGACAGGAGGTAAGTCCTCTACCAGCACAAAACATTCATCTTCACGATTAAAACAGCTCTTAACATGTGCAACAGCTCCTGTAATTTAAGGATCTGACCATCAGAACAGCTGGATCCCACCAGAAGGTGAGAGCAGAGAGCTCAGAAACCTCCCACTGATGCTCTGGAGAGGGACTAAGGGGCTGTAATGTCCCTTTGTAGGAGGGATCAGCACATCTGGGAAAGAAACCCCCCCCCCAGCCACCCAAATTCCTCTGAATGGCCCTAAAAGTGTCCCCTTGAAGGGGCTGTTTGGGGTTCACAGAGCCCAGAAAACCACACAAGAACCCTTTATCTCCTCCAGTCAGCTCCAACTTCCTCCTCCATCCCTTCCCTCCCAGTGATCCCAGCTCTGATGGAATCAAACCCCAGGCTGTGACATGCACAAGGAATATCCCCCCCAGCAACACTTCCTCCCCATCCCAAAGCTTTGCCTGGAACAGGTTTTGGGGTTTATGCAGATCCTGGGCTTTGTGCACGGGGTTTTTTTTTGGAGTGGGTTGTTTCATGAACCTCGAGGGGATCTCATTAAAGAGTCAAACAACTCAACCCAGGGGTTAGAACCTCCCTTAAAGAATATTTCACTGCTTTATGCTGATGATCTTGGCTCTGGAGAGGGGAAGAATTAGCAAACCTCCCCAAATCCTTCCTCGCCTTGTCTTCCACAACATTAAAGCAGATTATTTCCTCTCCAAATTTCCAACTGTAACACGGAGATGTTTAATCCTTTCCAACCCCTCCAAGGTATAAAATGTTTCCTGAACTACTTCAACAATCAGTTTATAGGAGATAAACCTGAACACTCCACAGGGAGGTAAAGAACTGATTTGATGCCAAGTTAAGTCTCAGGAACTCTGCAAAGCTGGATTCACTCTTTTTTTTTTTTTTTAACCCACCTTACAAAGTTCTATCAAATAACATAAAAGTCCAACAAAAATCCCCAGTGCACTGTGATTTTTTTAGCCTGAAACACGATCCCAAAGTGACGAAGCAACCCATAAAAAATACTTACAATAAATAATCTGGCATTTCTGAAGTTGATGTTGGTACACTAGAATTATTGCATGTTCCATTTAAACCTGAAAAAATAAAGGCTTGTTTATAGACGTTCTGAAAACTTCAAAGCTCATTGCAATTCAACTTCAAACCCTCATGAACTCATCTGCAACATCCAGTTTATGGAATTCTAAAGGATTTCTGTTTTGCTTGGAACCGACAGAGACAGAAGAGCCACAACAAGGTGGTTGAGAGTTCAAGGCTTCTCTACTATTTGTCTGTCAGCAAAACAACCCCAACATCAGCCAGGGTGAAAAAAAATCTGACTTTAATTGGTGTATAAACATTGCCTGGAGTGGGATAACACTGATAGCACCACTGGGAATGGGAAAAACACGTTCTGAGCCCAGAGAACAGAGCTGAGCAAGGTGAACGTTCTTTTCTCCCGCTCCTACACTTCATAGATTCCCCAGAGGAATATTCCAGGTGCAGATTCCTGATGTTGGCAATCCAGAGCCCTACAGGGCACCACACAGAGGTTTGCAGGGAATGCAGCTCTCTCCTCACACAGATCCAAGTGCTCCCTGCTCCAGGAATTGGGTTCAGCATCATTAAGGGCTCAGCTAAGGATGTTCAGGAGTTTCAGGGATGGGAGCAAAGATTTCAGGAGGAACAGGATTTGGAGGGAGCCTAAACCAGACCTATCCTCAGTGTAAACCAAGCACTGCAGGGTAAATTTGGAGGAAAACAGCGAGTGGATCCGGGTTTGAAAAGGGATATTTCTCACAAATTGCGTGTTACACCCCCAAGTCCTCCTCAGAGTCAGCAACAACCTGATTAGATCTTTTTAAAAACTGGTTTTTCCCCCCCTGAATTTCTACAGAAAGGCTTTCCTGGGCAGAACTAGAGAATGGCACCAACCCAGGGTTTATAAAACCACCCCAATCCCAAATTCCCTCTGCAGACCATCCCGGTTTTCCCTCCTTCCCTGCCCACAGTGTGGAAGAGGCAGGATGTGGGCTAAGGAAGGTTCAAGGCTCGAGAAAGGGAGACAAGGAGGTTTGTTCTGCCTGTGAGTGCCACCTACTGACGCTGAGAGGACCCCAGAGGTCCCTCTGGAAGAAACTTCCCAGGAGAAACTTCCACTCCTAGGGGAAGGTGTCCCTGCCCACAGCAGGGGTTGGGATGAGATGAGCTTTGAGGTCCCTCCCAACCCAAATTTTCCATGATTCCATCCAACATTTCCCTTCAGCCCCAGGGGGGGAAGTGGGGAAGGAGCAGGACGAGGCACAAAGGCACAGAAGGAAAATCTCCCAGTGCTGGATGTCCAGGATCCAAGCAGGACTGACCACATCCTGTTTGTGACTGCTCCCAATCCAGCTCGGATTCGTTACCTCCCAAACAGCAGCAGGAACAAAACCCAACTAATTAACAGACATCCAGTCATTAAGCTGTGAGGCCAAGCAGAGAAGGTTGGTGAAGGCTCAGCAACCTCAGAATTTGGGGTATTTGGGTATTTATAAGAAACAGGGACAAAAAAATGAAGAGAGGAAAACTTGTGTGTGCCCGTCCAGAACCATCCCGGAGGTACCCGGGGAGGAAAACCCACATGGGAGAAAGCCAACACTCCCAGAAAAAAACTGGGATTGACACCAGAGAAGGTTAAAGGAGAAGAATTATCTAAAAAGCTGATCCTGCAGTGCCACACAACCATCAGACCCATGGACTGTCCTTAAAATCACTTCTGAGCCACCAAAATGCTTTTGTAGGTGCCAAAAATGCTGTGGGGAAGGTGAGAGCTGACACCAGCTCAGCCCCAGGGCCCTGGGAATGGCTCCCTTTCCAGGAATCCAGCAAATTGGTTTCCATTTCCAAGATACTGTCCTTTTTCTGAACCAAAATTGGATGATTTTCACGCACCAGGCACGAAGGGGAACGTGGAAAGCAGGAGCAGGGCAAAGGAAAATGAGATGGATTCAAAAAGAAATTTAAAAGATACTCCCAGAGGCTGCAGGGGAAGTCCCAGAGCCCTGGGGAGCTGGGACAAACAGCAGAAAACATGGAAGCAGCAGGAAAGGCAATGGATGGGATTGGCCAAGAGATATTCTCTGCTCTGGCTTCTAAGAATTCAAAGAACTGACTTTGAAACAGTGGTTTAGGGAAAATGTTTTCTGTACAAGATTCACTCTTGTGTCAGTCCTTGAATAAGTAAATTCAGAGTCCTAGTGGGATACAAGGAAGCTCTTCCAGGCTGGAAGAGCTGGTTGGATACTGCTTGGACAGCATTTATCACCAGATTTATCTATCACTTCATTTGTATCCAATATTAAAAGGTTTTGTGAGTAACTTTTCATTAAAAAAACCCCAGCAACAGTCACCACAACCCCCACGAGGAGCTGCTCTTCCCAGGCCTTGCTCCCTGCCTTTCATCCCCACGGATTATCCCGGCTTTTTAATTGAACCAGGAGAGAAACATGACACGCTCTGAGGCAGTTCCAAGACAGCACGAAAGGTTAAACAGGAAAAACCTGCTGTCCTCTCTCTGGGGAGGAAGCACATTTGGTGATTTGGAGGTAGGACAGCGCCGGCATCTCGTCCCCCGCGGTGTCTGGGAGCGGACAGGACGTGCTCCCTCCGTCCTCAAAGGATCCAGAGCGGGATCACACCCAGCCAACACCAAAATTACCTCTCGGCCCGTCCTTACCTGTGACCTGTTCCTGGGGAACACTACCTAAGTCAGCGTTTTTTATTACTTCACAGTTCTGCTTCTCCTCTTTGCACTTCTCCTCGCCCTTCTTCTCCTTCCTCTCCTTCTCCTTGTCTTTGTGCTTTTTGGATTTTTTCTTGGATTTGACGTAGGAGCCGCAGTTGTGTTTGCTGGTCTGGGGACAGTCTGTGGGCGGGGGGTGGCTCAGCCTGTCCGTGGCCTCGCTGCTCTCACAGTCTCTGCCGTTGTGAGCCAGGTCGTTGCTCACATCCGAGAGGGGGTCGTGGGGCCGGGGCAGCTCCAGCACCGGGAGGTTGGAGCTGGAGGAGCTTCCCGACTCCGGGAGCGCCGGCGGCAGGGCAGGGGTGGGGGCGGGGGTGTCCTTCCCGTTGGAGGAGCTCAGCTTCCCGTTGAAGGTGGGTTGGGTTCTGTGAGCCAAATGCGAGATCCTGGGCTTTTTGTTGGCCAGGGGGTCGATGAACTCCAGAGGTTGGGATCGTTTCTGAGGAGGGAAACGGGGAAAAAAAAAAAAGCGAGTGATGGCGAGGGCTCGAGGGTCACCACTAGGTGGTGGTGCAAGACAGGGAAGAAGGGAGTGTATTCCCGGGAAAAGCAGCTGGTCCATCCCAAGCTGCTTCCTGACAGCCTTCCAGAGACTACAGCTTGGTGGGAGAGCTTAGAGGATCCCACCATCCCATCAGGAATCACTGATCTCCCACTCTATCCAGACACAGGCCAGCTCTCACTGCAGCCTGTTTCAAATCCAGCCCTTTGGAATCCAAACCCCTGCAGCCTCCCCCTGTCCCAGAGATTGGAAATGTCCCTGGAAGTGCCCAAGGCCAGATTGGACGGGGCTTGGAGCAACCTGGGCTAGTGGGAGGTGTCCCTGCCCATGGCAGGGGGTGGGACTGGAGGGGCTTTAAGGTCCCTTCCAACCCAACCCAAACCAGTCCAGGATTCCATGATAAAAACACCTGTCCTGGTCATGGTACAACATCCAGAGCACCCCAAATCCCCTGCAAAGGAAAAAAAAATGTGCTCAGACCTGCGGGGCAGGGAGGGGGATTCACCAGTTCTGCATTTTCTTCCCTCCCAGCTCTGAGGTCACCAGCTTCACCCCTGCAACCCACTCCTTCCTCTTCTCGAGAGCCAGGCATTGCCCGGAAGAGCTGAGGAAGTGCCAACTGCTCAGTTCTCAGAAGTTCAGGCAAGAAAGGGGACATTTACAGCACTTCAAAAGCCACGTCACAGGGGCCAACGTGACCCCAGTGATCCTTTTTTTTTTATGAACAAGTGCAGAGAGGGAAGTTGTTCCCAGCTGTGCCCGTCAGCAGGATGGTCACAGGCAGCCTCTGGAGCAGCTCCACGTGCCCACAGCTCCCTGGAGGCAGTTCTCCAGCCTGGAAAAGCTGCTCCATGGAAGAACCCATCCATCAGGCAGCAGAACCCAGAGCCAGACCCACGGCTGTCGGGCTCAGCCCAGTGTGTGCCAACCAAAATCACCCCAGCCAGCCCTCTGTGTGTGCCCACCTGGCAGCTCCAGGGCTGCAGGAACTCTGAGCAGGGATTATTTAGTGCCCAGAGGAAAACAGGCGATAGTTCTGGGTATTTCTTTTGGATAATTCACTATTTTCTTTCTGTCTCAGGCAGGGCTGTGACGTGTTTGCAAATGGAAATGTTGCTCCATCGCAGAGGTGATGGCTCCAGGAGCCCCTAATTCACTCCTTTCCCTCCCTGGTTGTTCCTCCTCTTTGCTATCTCAGGGGTCTCCAGGACTCTGCTCCACGCCAGGGATCCTTCCCACCTGTCCAGGTGATTAGGAAGAGGAGCTGCTGGTTCTGCCACGGAGCTCCAGGGGCAAGGCCAGCACGTCCAACCGGCTCTGCAACATCACCTCCCAGAACACACAGTGTCCATCTCGCAGAGGAGGGGCCACCTCTCACTGCAGCTCTCAGAACAGATCACTAAAAAACCACCAAACTGCCCTATTTTACCACCCTTTCAACTCAACAGACACCAGCTTCACCTCCCTGGTTATGAGGTGGATGTACATCCCATCCCTGCTCAGCCAGGCTTCCTTAGAATTACCAGACCAATCCTTTTTTTTTTTAACACCCTCATTCCACAGCTGAACTTTCCCAAAATGTTCTGCATTCCTGACTACCAAATCCCAGTCCTCTCATGGCACTGCACCCATTAGCAGCCATCCCTTTCTAAACAGAAACTACAGCTAGAGAGCATTAAAAAAAGCGACAGCTCACAGTGCTGGCTGTGGTTTGGTGTCTGACACAACAGAATCACTACTGGAAACATTTCAATCCCCCAGTTGGTTGCCCCTGTTTCACCAGCCTTTTCTAAATCCAAACCAACCAACCACCTTTTCTAAATCCAAACCAATCAACCAACCCCAAAGTTTCAAACTCCAGAGACCCAAACCATCCCCTATAGATCTCTGAGTCTTTCAAAACAGAAGCAAGATTGATTTTTCAACCTTATTTTTTTTCCAGCATCAGTTAAAAAACACACAAGCCCAGCCTGTTAACAGCACTGTGTGTTTCCAAGCTAACTTGAAGGTGATCTTTATTCCCCAGGAACATGCCCACAGCAGAGCAGGAGAGGATTTGGAATTAGCTACCTGGCAAACAAGTTACACAGTCCTTGTTCTCAATAGAGAATTGCCTCCCTCTTACTGCCAGAAAGCACATAATTTCTTTACCTGCTAATATTCTTTGCCACTAATCCTCAGTGCGTCTGTCCAGACAAGTAGGAATTACACATTCCATTGGCAGGAGAAGAATAAATACTCAACTTGTCTGGGCTGACCCACAGTGGAGAGAGAAGGGAAGGAGACATTTCACAATGTGAGAAACGCCTGTGCTGAGAGGATCCTGGGAAAAGTGGGGACAGACTCTGCCTGACACACACACCCCAAGCACAGCTCCTTTCAGAAGGGGTGTTTCTTCTCATGGAAAAACCAGGCAAAATGTTCTTTTCACAGCTCCCATCCCAGAGCAGCCCAACCTGCCCCTCCTGGATCTGTCAGGGCCATTAGGCTGCAGAAGGTCAAGGGTTTTAATAACTCTGGAGTGTGTTTGGGAGCTGCTTATTAAAAGGCTTCGTTCCACTCAATTATTAGTAATGAGGAAAACACGAGCTCGCCCTCCCAGGAACTCCAGGAGGGATGTGGGCACTGGGGAAAAGAATTCAGCCCTAAAAACTGAACCTGCTGTGAGGGATTCTCCCCACACGGCCAGAGGAGAAACAGATGCTGAGGGAACCCAGGATCAGGCTGGAACTTAATAAAACAGAAATAAAACCCCAACGACCTCCTGACCCACCAGCAGGTGATTATGGGGTGCAGACAGGCAACAGCTCTGCCTGGACACACCTCCAGCAGGCAAATCCATCAAGAGGAGGAGGAGATGGATCTCAGGAATCACCTTGGGATCACCCACCTGAGGGGGAGAGCTGGAGTTCACCGTGTCCTTTGGAGGGCTCAGAGAAGGTGCTTCTCCTTGAAAACCGCTGCTGTTCTGGGGCTGGCAGAGCTTCCTGGAAAACAGGAGGTTGGGGATGGTCAAATCTCACACCTTGGCAAGGCAGGAGGGGGCATTTCCCATCTTCCCACGGAGCAAAGAGCCTTTTTTTGGGCTCGGGATGAGATGCCACGGAAGGAGCTCGTTCAGGCACTGCCAGCTTTGATCTCTGACAAAACCCAGGGAGGGGAAACTACTACAGGAGAACATCAGTGACAAGTGGTAATTCCTTATCTCCTTCCTGCTTTCCCATTCTGTTTGGTGATTCTCTAGGAATGGAGGGACCAACGCTGCCAGGGAGGGAGGAGGCAGGGCTGAGCTCTCAGACACAGGAGAGGATTCCCTGCTGAGGATGGAACTGATTTTCCAACATTTTTTTACCTCTTTCCTCTTGAACTTGTGATGTAAGAATTGCAACAAATTAATGATGGCCTCAGAAACACGATCCATGTGGAGATGAGTAAAACTGGCATTGAATTTTGAAGTGTAAAGGATATAATACATCATTCTTCTGACTGAAATACAGCTCAGTAAGACATTAATTGAACAAATTTCTGCTGAGATTTTGCTTTACCCAGTTAAAACTGACTTCAGGAGACAACTCAGAAAGCAAAGCTCACTGAAAAGGGGCTGAAACTCAAGGTCAGATGTTAAGGAATAAGTTCTCCCACTCATCAGCATCATTAAAACAACATTTTATGGGAACAGCAGTCCTTTCAGCAGCGAGCCCCTCTGGGTCCAGGAAAAACAGGATTATAACAGGAACTGCTGAGGTATTATTGGTCCACTAGGATTTACATTTAGGGCTTCACAATAACACTTTTAAGTTGCATCATGCAAAACAAAGCTACTCTGGGCTGTATTTGTGGCGTTTGACAAATAATAGAAACCTCTTGTAGCAAAAAAAAAATTACAATTATTATCATTTAAGTGCCTTAATTCCCCTTCAGGCCAGGTCTCTGCTCCTCCCCAGATCTTGGAGTGCTTTCCCAGCCCACCAGCTTTGCCCAGACTGTCCCTCTACTAATCACCCAGAAAAAAACCCTACTGTTGCATCAAGTTGTAGCTGACAAACTGAAAAAAATGAAAAAAAAAAAAGGAAAGAATTCAGGGTTAAAGGTTTTTAATAAAGTAGCTCTGCAGTCAGTTTGTCACCAGCTGTGGAGCCCAAATAACCCAAGTCTAAATTCTTCCACGAGAAAACTACAGTCAGCATTAAAGCACATATTTTTTAAACATTAGGAAGATTATTTCAGAGATAATGCCCATGACTTGACAAGATTTTGCTTTTAACCTGAGCTTGAACCTTGGGCTGTGTTGCAGCAATATTTAGACATCATTTAGTCACAGCCAGCCCGGCTTTGTTTAATTTTATTTAGAACAAACTCAGCAGCTCAAGGAAAGTACTTGGGGATTGTGAAAATGGGAAAGGGACAGTGACATTGCATCAACACCCCGGGGAAAGTGGCTTTTTTGGGGGCTGGGTCATCAGCCTGAGCAACCTGGTCATGTCTCCTAATTGTTAATTGTGGATTTAAGAAGGGAACGAAAGACAAATGGGTTCAGTTCAGGAGCTTTGTGACAGCTGAAGGTTCCATGGAATCCTGGAATGGGTTGGGCTGGAAGGCCCTTAAGGCCCATCCAGTGGGAAAAGAACCTTCCAGTGGGAAAAGAACCATCCAGTGGGAAAAGAACCATCCAGTGCCACCACCCTGCCATGGGCAGGGACACCTCCCACCATCCCAGGTCACTCAGGGTCCTGTTTTACACCCGCAGGAGGATGGAAAACACAAAACAGGAGGAAGAACGCAACGAGCAGGGTTAGTTACAGCTCCAACATTTGCAGATGTTCCAATTATTGCAGCTGCTGAACCGTCCAGTGGCCACTGGCCCTGAAAACCAGGAGGACACGGAACAATTGGTTGGCTCCAGGCAACGCCGGCGACGTAAATCCAACGTCTGCCGCTGCCTGTGCCCTTTTCGTGGCTGTTTTTCTCCTGTCTTCAAACCCTACATGTTTTTTCCATTTTGGAGCTTCATTACCTGCATGGGCTGAGCGGGGCTTTGTTTGTACAGTTGAATACATCCTTTCCAAGGTCTATTTTTAGACCTCCTCCTAACTGAACGCCACGATTCGAGAGAAAAAAAATTAAAGCAGCAAACGTTGCTTTCTACGGGGAGAAACTCACTTGGTTTTTTGGAAAGCCATAAAGATTGCATGGCAGTTATAGCTCTCCTTTTAATTATAATTTAACATCAAGGCCACTTAAAGGAGTTTGGTTTTACTTCAGCACACCAAAAGCACTCGGAGTGCAACTTTCTGTTGTTGGTTTAGCAAAGTCTCATCTCCAAGTCCATTGTGCTTTTAAATCATGGGAGCTGCTCGAACAGGGCTTCATCTCAACCAAAAGTGCAATAAAATAAGGCACAAGTAAAAGCTCTGTCTGCATTACAAAGGCACTGAAAACCCAGAGAGGGAAATATAAACACTCAGGGAGGAATTCTCCTGGAGAAACCTGGGAGATTTGGGCTCTTTCCCTGCTGCCCTTCCAAGCTTGGAAGGAAAAATATCTGTAGAGGAAAAAATATCTTTAGCAACCAAGGATCTTGAGTGTGTTAAGGGCTGTTTTCAGGGAGGAACAGGGGAAAAGGTATCCCTTGGACACAGAGGATCAGCAGCAGGATGCCCAGAACATGTTTTAGGGGATTTACCCCTACGGAACCACCTCTGCTTTTCCATGCATCCCTCACTCCAGTCAGATCTGAACCTCAGGGATGTGGCTGTGTGGTAACATCTTCTCCTTGCCTTTAAACACGTGCAAGGAGATGTGGGAAGAGGGAAGGAGACTTTCAGTGGAGAGTTGAGCTGGACACATTTAATCCACTGGAACTTCCCTCTGCCAGCTCTGCTCCCTATCCAGGTTTTCCTCAAGCTTTCAGCAGAATGGTTTAAAGGCAACCCAGGACCACCTGAAGAGTGGATCCACTTGGATATTCCAGTTTAGTCAACTCCTCCATCTGCCTGATGTTCAAACGAGTCAAACACTCAACTTTCAGTCCTTGGTTACCCTGATTTCCAAGCTCCAGGTGAAATTAGGGAGAACATGGGATAATTACCTAACCAGGATCCTCTTCAGCAACTGCTGATCTCCTTCTGAGTAGCCAGGCCAGTCCTTCTGCACTTCTTTGTACACACAGTCCTTCAGTGTGAAAGTGCTGTCCTTGGCACTCAAATTTGCCACCTGAAATGGAAGTAATTCGTAAAAACATCATTAGGGTTTAATTTTCTCACTTATTTTAACAAACAAGAGTTAAGACAAAGGCAAATTCTGAGCAGATTTAGCAGTTAGCAGTGTCAGAGAACAAGGACTTCAATATTTCATTTCCTAATCATTAAGATTATTTAATCAAACTGTGCCTTTCCTTCTGCCTTGTCACTGCAATAATTCATAATGAGTTCCTAAAGCACATCCAGTTTAGTGGGGAAATAAGTCATATCTAAAAAGATTATTCAGCTTGGGTAGCCTGGACCAGCACAACAGCAGTTTATGGGAACACCTGGAAATAAACCCTAATGGGAACAGGCAGTTCTCTTATCACACCTGTGCCACAGCCAAAACAGGGCAGTTTATGGCTGAGAGAGGAACTCTCGTGGCAATAATTTAGTTAACAATTGCCAGGAGATATTTCCTCACTGAATGAGCCAGGAGAAGAGGTGACAGAGAGCTGCTTTCTCAGGGAGCAGAGAGGAGAACGCAGATCCACTGGACTGCACAGAGAACTTTTCCAAGGGTACTTCAGGGCAAGAGCAGAACCTGTGATCTGCAGCCTGGGCACCGCGGGGAGCTCAGCACGCGCTGCCTGACATTTTATCCAGTTCCACCCCATGGAGTTTCCCCCACAAAACCCTGCCTGGGTAGGAAACACTGCTGGAACAGGCAGGGTTAGGATTAGGATGGAAACAACTGGTTCAGAGTCATCCCACTCGGATCAGTCTTTCCACAGCTCGACTGAAAATTCAACTTCTTGCTGCTGCTGGTTACACATGTGAAAAATCCAGTGTTGGCACAAAGCAAAGAGACCAAATGAGGCTGTCACTGATAGTGAACCTCTCTCAGGTGACTCACAGAGTCATGGAATGGTTTGGGTGGGAAAGGAACTTAAAGCTCATCTCATTCCATGGGCAGGGACACCTTCTACTAGCCCAGGTTGCTCCAACCTGGCCTTGGACACTCCCAAGGATGGGGCAGCCACAGCTTCTCTGGGAAAACCTGTGCTTGCAGAGCACTGCAAGTTTAAGAAGAAAATAAAGCCTTAAATGTGTGTTTGAGGAGGGACACAGAGGCCCAGGTGCCAAAAGCTCTGCCACAGCCAGGCTGATCCACTGGCCAAGCCAGCAGTTGCATCCCAAAATTCCCTGCCTGAGCCCCTGAGTTTGAGGGACTGTTACACCCCTGAAACTGGGAGACGTTTTTATTCAGTCCATGGAGACACTGTGCATCTGTTCTGGGATTACTCTTCTCCAAGGCTCCCTCCATTCAGGAGATGACTGTGCTTAGGGATTCCTATTATCCACACAGCAGTAAAATGCCCCAAAAACAAGAGAAGGAGTGGAAAGTCTCGAATGAACTGAAGATGCTGCTGATTCCTCTGCTTTTGCTTCAGGGAGGCTACGAGCAAATATTAAAAAAATATTAAAAATCTAGGCAGTTCAAAGTAAAAAAATGCTGCACAAGTAACACAGCGAACTCTCCTGATAAGAGAAAAATAGAAAGCCCAGTTATCAGTTTACACGACCAACACTTTGTTTTTCCTTTCAAGTTCCTGTCAGCTTTCCAAAAAAATCCTGAGCCAAAATACAAGAAGAATTTGAGCCCTGTTTTTACACCGAGGTGTCCCTGTAAACACACCCAAGAGACAAAAGCAAAGCCAGGGTTCCTTTTTCAAGAAGTCTCCCAGAATTTCTCCTGGTTCTCCTGCCTGTTTCTGGAGCCCGGGAAGAACAATTCGGGATTTTCCTTCTCTCCACGGAGCCTGAGAGCTGCTGCTACCTCCTTGTTTTGCTCTTGTGTGGGACTCTGGAAGCTCCACCCCGGGGCCCTCCCAAAAATAGAAACCTTGCAAAACGAGGCAAAAAGGCCGTCAGGAACACGGAGTCCTGCGAGAGATGCAAGAGGCCCAACGAAACCCACACCTCGACGGATTTAGACGTGTGGAGCTTTAACACACAGCCTGTAATTTTTAGCTTATCTTGTGTCTGCTGGTGGATGGGAGGGAGCCCTGGGATGGCTGAGAGGGATTAACTTTTACGAGCAACACACTGTTTCCAGCCAAATCAGCGTTTAAGGCCGAGCCGGGGCCCGGCGGCCGCACGCGCCGCTTCCCCGGCTTCGGGGGAGCATCAGGTCCAGAGGGATCCTCAGGAAGAGAGTTTCTAGTCTGAAAACCTATTTATAGCAACTCAAAAGGTGCTCCAAAGAGTCCCAGCGCTGCTAGAAAAAACAAAAAAAAATTAAGGGTTCCAGGATTAAGGTCTTAAAGGAAGGAGCGAGTTGTGCCAGCTGGAAACTGCCCGGGTTTAATGGGACCTGCCCTGTGCCCAGGGGGCAAACTGAGTCCTGTCTCAGGGTTTTCTCAGCTCTGGAAAGGAGTAGAATGAAAAAAAAAAAACCCCAAACAAACATCAGAATATTTTCCAGGATATATTCCAATACAGAAGAGGGCAGCTGCAGCACTTAAATAAATAGCCATGATGTGTTTTAGAAAGCAATAAAGGGATTTACTGCAAGGCCTAAAATGGCACCTTCAACCTGACTCCCAAGTGTTAGGAACTGATTCAGCCTGAAGACAGCTTTCACACTTGACATACAAATAATGTGCTTGGCAAGGAGCTGCATGATCTTCACACCTAACCAGTGGCACTTCCAAGCAGGAAAGGCTCAGAGCAACACACAAAAAAAAAGAGGGGACATCTTTTCCTTCACATAGAAAAAAAACATGTACCAACACAGAGGGTTGCTCCTTTACATCCATGAGGATAAAAATATAGACATTGACAGGTTATAACAAATCAAGGAAGTTGTAGATCCTCTGTCAGACAATCCTCCCCGTGACCAAGCAGAAGTGCTCCTCTGACAGGACTGATCTGGTGAGCCAAAATCATCCAGCTTGGTTGCAAACCCCCCTAACCCTGCTATCTGCAACAGCACCCTGAGCTGGGAACTGTGTCACCCACGGCCTTTAGAAACACACTGAGCTGCAGTTTGGAGATAACAGGTTAAGACTGACACGGGAGGGGTTCTGAGAAGACATTTCCCTTTACCTAAAAATCGTTGCCTCCGTCCAAAGAGTACAAACCTGTTGCAGAAGGTTATCCAGCAAATCCTTGTCCTGCTGAGAAAGTCCATCCTTCTGCAATCTGAGAATAAGTTCAGGTTTCTTATAAGGCTTTAGTGCCAGTAAGTGCACAACCCTATCTTTGAAGGGTCTCTGAGAAATGGCACTATTGCCTCTCTTTATTGCACTGGCAAGGTTGACTGGCGTTGGGCGCTTCCTGGAGGGAACAGCATCGGAAGCTCCTGGTGCAGGTTTACGCACCTGAACCTTTTTGCCTAAAATGAGATGAGAATAGTGAACTGCAGCAGTCACCTTGCAAAAAGGCCAGTGGGCTGTCAACACAGTTCAGCAGGCCCTCTGAAGTGCCACAAGATGACAAGGAAGGACAAAACACAACCAGCACAACCCCCTCCGCTCCGACACGGAACGAGCATCCCAGGAGTTTTATGGTTCATGACAAGCTCGTAACAAGTAAACAGCAACACCAAGCTCTGGAAACCTGAGTATTATTGGCCACCAGCTCACATAAAGCTCCCTTTGTTTGCTAGCTTTTCATTTATCCCAAGTGCACGTATCCCCACGGTTAATCTAACTAGTTTTTTTTTCCCCCCCCTCCTCCCCTATGAGAAGAAAATTCTGCATTATTATGTAGAAGAGTGGAAATACAGGAGTGGAAAGACCAGAACTGGTCAACGAGCGGCTCCCCGCTGCTGAGCTCAGCAAAAACGCTCCTCCAGCAGATGTTTCTGCTTTTAGAACAATAGGAACTTTATGGGGCTGGGTCCACCTCCCTTCCCCCTCCAAACACGGCCCCATGAATGGGGCTGACACTGGGCCATCAGCCTATTCATCAGGGTGCTGTCTGTGCTCATAGAATAACCCCTTCTGCCCTGGGCTAAGAGCTGCTTCAACCCTCCAGTTGAGTTTTCAGAGAACTGAGAATGTAAAGCTGCCTCCAAAGTGCACCTTGGCTTCCTCAGTGTTGTTCCTGGATGCCGACAGCACGATCCAAGAGTTCGTTTTTCCCATTCCCACCAACAAACAGACCCTCACACCAGCCCCAAATCAAAGAACTGGGCTCTCCTGAACACAGCAGGTCCCACAGCCAGGTTCCTGCTACCAAACCAAGCAAAATCTGGGAAGAAAACGGGCAGGTTCCAAGGTCTGAAGGCCGTGGAGGCACAACCAATAATCCCTCGGGCGGGAGGGAAAGTGACCTTCTCCAGGACAAACAACACCCGGCGTTTCCTGCGAGTGTCTCTCCCTCAGAGGTTTATTCCAGGATGGTACTTCTCCACTGCTAGGAAGCCACGTTCCCAACTGAGTCATCTCAAGATACTGGGGATTGTCTGCACTGTTTGCTTGGCTGAGCTCGGGTTGCGTAACCCAGGCCCCGTTTCCTGGCTTTTTTTAATCACACACCACCACGGGTTGCTCTGAGCAAACCAACCTCCTGTCAGGGCTGAGCTAAGGTGAGAGAGGCAGAACAGCAACGATTCCTGTGTTAGAACATCCCCCAAAATCCAGAGGTCAACTGGGTTTTTTTTTTTGTTTCCAGCAACTGGGACGAGAGAAGATTCGTCAGCTTTCTAGAGCTCCCTTAACTGTTTGCCAGGTCACGAACAGTAAAAACACACATTGGGAGGTTTCCACTTGAGGCTGCAGCCAAAATGTGCAGTGATAGGAAAAGAAAAAAATAAAAAAATAAAAAACAACTGAGTTAAGCCAGAACACAAAGGATCTTAAAATATTTATGCAGGTGCATGGATATGGATGCACACACACATTTAGTGTGGATGTTAAGCACACACATCCCCTGCAGCTTTACCTGCAGGCATCTATTTACACATGGATTTATCCAAGTGCCAGTTCACATCTGTGAGTTCTTGCTGCTCTCTCCAATTTCAACATTTCCTATAAATTTTTCCACATCTGAGCCGCCTGGAATGACTCCACTGCCGCTGAAGTGCTGAGCTCCGTGTTCTCATGGAAATGTGAGAGCCAGTGCTGTCCCTCCAGCCCGGCCTGCCGGGAATGGGAATCAGCTGATGGTGCTGGCACACCGGGAACGTGCGTATCCCACACCAGGACTGTCCTTTCCAGGCTCTTCCTTCTTGGACCAGTGCTCCCCCCTCCTGTCTTCAACGCTGACATCTTATCTAGGGAGCGGCCACTGCTTTTACACAGCTCCATTTTCAGGGCAGTAAAAGGTTTTAGCAGGGGTATTTTTAAATCAAAGAAGTTCTGCTCCGTCTCCCCGGGAAGCAATTTGCTTTTGAGAAGCTTCTCCCTCACGAGCCTTAACTTCATGCACTTACTGTAATGTTCTCAAAGAGGAGCTAAACAAAATAATCTTCTAGTCTACAGGAAATCAATGCATTTCCTTCCTGATTATTATCTCATTTCTCAGCCTTTGAGCACTCTGCCAGTGAGGCAGGGTCAGTTCTACATTTTGCAACTTCACCCTTCTCATCACAGATCCTCTGAGCAGAGACTGGCTGCAGATCACATGGGCTGCAGGAAAAACAGCTGCCCCAGAAAGAAAAAAATAACCAAACTCTGCTTTCTGCTTCGTGTTTGTGCCCTAAGTTTGTGACCTGAGGTTAAGCAGCCTAAAAGCTCGGTCTCTGCAGGCTCCTTGTGATATTGGCCATGGTTTTACTTCCTCTCCTAAGGTTTTCCTCCTGCTGTCACAGTGAGATGTTCAGGCTGCAGCACTGCTGTGGTCTCCCTGCTCATTAACACGACCCGTGGCACGTTCTGCTCTGGAGTGGGCACACACACCAGCTGTGTGGCACGTTTTAGCTGAGCTGGCCATGGGCACAGACACTGTGATGGGTCAGCAGGGTGCTCCCAGCGTGACAGACGTGACCTGCAGCCAGCCAGGGATGTCACTGCACACACACGGCCCCGACAGCACCACGGTGGTTTGGCTTGGAAGGGACCTTAAAGACCATCCAGTTCCACCCCCTGCCATGGGCAGGGACACCTTCCACTAAGACCAGGTTGCTCTGAGTCCCATCCAACCTGGTCTGGGACACTTCCAGGGACAGGGAAGCCACAGCTGCTCTGGGCAGAGCCCCGAGGCGATGATGGAACCGTGAAGGCGACACAACACAAGGAGAGCAGCACCCTGAACCAGACACCCCTAAGGAACCACCAGAGACTGCCATGGGCAAGCAAACAACATCAGTAATGACTCCAGAACCTGGAGAAGAGCCCCCAGAATGGAGAGGGGGCTTACCTACGTATCTCCCCCCAGGTTTGATGACGATGGCGCTCCGGCTGCGCGTCTCCTCCTCGGCCTGTGCCATGCTCTGCCTCGCCTTCTGGTAGGAATCATCAGTAGCACACACGGTGATTTTGTCCTGTATGCTCCCAAGGCAATCCAGGTGGATATTGCCATTGCTGAGAAAAAAAAAAACAACAAACCATGGAAAAGATCCTCCCGACACTGCAAATGACACCAGGGGACAACTGGGGTTGTGCCAGTTAAATATTAGTGGGGGATGCAGAGGAGCTGAGAGGGAACTCAAATGCTTCCAAAGCTCAGGGAGCTCAGGAGGGAACTCAGATGCTTCCCAAAAACATGCTCAGACAGATGAGAAAGACTCTAAAAACAAAGAGCACCTATTGAGCTTTGTCCAGGTTTGTCAGGGAAAAGATGCCACGGAAGGTAAGTTAAAAAAAAAAGGTCAGGTTTTTGGTTTTGTTTTTTTTTTTGGAGGTACCACTCACCTGGACACATACTGCTGGATGCAGTCAAAGCTCCCCTGGGGGCTGTCCTTGCCAATATTTGAAAGGTAAAATGTGAAGGTCCTCACTTCCGTCGGTCGGTCGGGCCTCGGGATCGCGATGTGCTGTTCGGGAGAGGGGAACCATCGGTCACCCGGGTGCCCCAGCCTGGCACACACCCCAGTTCTCCTGCAGCCACGGTGCTTTTAGGCATTTTGCCACCCACTGCAAGTAAAGCACCTGGATTTCTGCACAGGAGGGCGAGAGGCTACGAGGAGAATTCGAGTTATCCCACTGCGTGTGGACACACAGAGGGAAAGGGCGGCCACAGACAGCACAGAGATGCGAGCAGGGGACTTGCTGCCTCTCTAACAGAGCCCACAATAACCTTGCTCTAGGAATCTGACCCAATTCTATTGATTCAGGCTCAAAACAGACTGTTTATATTCAATTTAGAACACTCGGGGCTTGTTTCTTTCGAATTAGTGAGCCAGCACTAAACATAGCACCAGTCAGGTCACTAGGTAGCACCCTTCTTCTTTTTTAAGATATTATAATTCCATAACAAGATTTCATGGCTCACAGTAGAGTGTGACGCTGCTGCTAAATTAAATATTTAATCAAGCATTAACTGTGCTCCTCAGACAACTCCACAGCCAGCCCTGCATTGTTTTTATCTTCTTCCCCCTCACCCCGAGCCATTCATTTTTCAAAAGGGAAACTCTCTCTCCCCTCTGCATTTGGAGACCAAACGTAAATGTCAGCCTCTGAGCTCTACTATCACATCAATATTTGATAATTAAGATGGCTCCCAGAAAAACCAGACAGAGGGAACATCAGTTGCAACCTATTTTGGGCTGCACTCAACCGCACGGGTTTATATTTACCCGGATTGCCACATAAATGCAGAAAATACACACTCCCAGCAAAACCATCCCCATCTGACTGCGCTCAGGAAGGACTGCTGCCGGGACAGGAGGGGTTTTTGGGTGGTTTCCTTTTGACCTCAGATGTCTCCAGCAGCCTGGAAAAGCGACCCAGAGCATCTGTGCCCCTCTGCTAAACCACAGGGATGTTCTCGGGCTGAGCCCCCGCAGCGTCTCCCTGCCCTCAAACAGAGCTCCCTTCTTCCAAAGGCAAGCCCAGGAACCTGGGGTTGAGCCTTGTTTTATACAGAGGGACGAATTATCCCTGGGTTACATGGCTAAAAATACTTGGGAGCAGATTTGGGAGGGATGTGGGTGCTGCTGGGCCCTCCCTGAGGAGCCCCGTTATCTCCCCTGCCAAACGTGCAGCACCAGCCTGGAGCCCTTTTAATCTGGCCCTGCACCCTCTGCCCCCACCCAGGGCAGGGGAAATAAAATTCCCTTCTGCTTTACAAGAAGAAAGTCCTGGAACCAGCAGATTGGGGGTATTTTTGCAGATTAATTCAGTGGGAACGGGGAGAAAAGGTGAATTTGAGGGGGTCGTTCCCCTTCCGGAGCTGTTGGTTGGGGGGATCGAGTTGTGCTGCAAACAATTTGAGCTTGTAAAAGAAAAGCTTCCCTTCCCTGTGAGAGGGGAATATTTGCACAGAAAATTCCCACCATTAGGACCTCATAATTGCAACTGCTAAAATCTCACACCACTGGCTTTAAAAATCCCACTGCACACAAAAGTTAACGGGATTCCCCAGAGGAAGCAAAATAGGAAAGCAACCAAACCATATATTCACACACCACAGAACTTTCTCCTCCCTCCTGATTTACCATTGGGGGGAAAAAAAACATCTCCAGGAGCCCCAATCTGGGGCATTTTTGTAGAGTTTTTGCAGCTTTTTCCGAGGATGGAAAAGGAGGCAGGAGGCAGAGTCACTCCAGTACTGAAAAGTGGAGTCTACGAAACCCGGGGCCGTTATCTAGGAATTATTTTTAGCTGAAAACAGAAGGTTTCTCAAGCCACCAAATCAGCATGGGGACTGCTTTGAGGGAGCCCTAATTTTGGTGCCGAGCGCTGCACCAGTAACCAGAGACACTTAAAAATAGCTCGGTACAGATGTGACTTCTGTTTCCCCTCTTTCAAGTAACATTCATCTGGGCAGGGCTTGCTCTGAATGGAGATTTTTCACCTCCCTCTATTAACACCAGCACAGCTTCAGGCCCAGAAATTGGGGGAAACGTTGTATTTTCCCATCACAAAGCAATGGCATTTTTTCCCCCCAACAGTCAGGTTAAAAAGCTCCACAACACACGTGGTTTTGGGCACCTGAAGGGGTTTTTTTTTTACCCCTCTCTCAGTTCAGTTCCTTCCCTTCTCTCCCCACCGAGCACCTGCAAATTTCACCCAAGCTGAGCTCTGATTCTGAATGTCTTTTTGGCCAAAATAGAAGCTTTTTCAGCCTTTCCTCGTCCAGTTGTGCATAACTATCACTGCTTGCAACGCTTGGGGTACTCAGGCTCTGAAATTCTGATTTATGTGCACGTTGAAACGAGCAAAATGCTCAAGAAATGGGCATGAAACCTTACAAAACCATCCAAAATAACTCACTTTGTGATGAAAAACTAACAACCAGGTGCTGTTCTTAAGGCACAACCACAGTCCCATTTTAGCAGCTCAAAGCACAGCAACGCTCTGCTCGTTACAAGCTGGTTACTAGGACTGAAATTGTGATTATTCCACGGAATATTGCCCTGCAAAAGCCATTAACAACAGCAGCACTGCTGTAGAGAAATACATCCCAGCTTTTTATAAACTCCTGAGAGATTCCATTCAGACCAGGGCCCATGCAGGAGGGTTTTTGTGCCTTGCCACTGGAACAGCTGTTTTATTTTGGGCTGGAACCCAAATCTTCCTTTTCTAAAACACCTTCCTGACCTGGTCTTTTATTCCCAACAATTCCCTCCCCTGGTTAATTAGTGTATCAAACATGAAAGTTGCTTTTCTGTCTATTAGCAACTGAAAATAACCCTGACACTGGAATGGGTAAAAAGACACAGACACAGTAATTTAAAGGCTTCTGGAGAGTTAAAGAAGAAGCACATTCCTATATATATATAAAATATATATATACATAAAAAACATTCTTATTTTATGTCCTGCCTCCCCTAATCATCAAGTAAAGCTTTCCTTTCTTGTGAGGAGGATATTTGCACAGAAAATTCCCACTATTAAAACCTCATAATTACCAAAATCTCACCCCACTGGCTTTAAAAATCCCACGTACAAAAGGTAACGGGATTTCCCCCAGAGCCACGTTTTTTTTTGGGAAGCAAACCAGGAAGGCAACAAATGGAGGAATTAAGGAACAGTGGAAGAAACAATTTAAAAAATAAGCAGCTAAACAAAATATGTTTTAATGTCATCATCTGGACTTTGAGAGCCTGTGAAATTCCTGGAATTCTCTCCGGAGTCCAGTTGATGGAGGATCCCTCGAAAGCATTTCAAGCCTCAGTTCCTTAAAGCAGGAGAATCCTGAGAGTCCTACCCTCAAAAGCAGATGGTTCCCCAGCTGCCAGCTCCTTGTCATACCCAGGAAAAATAATCCTGAAGGGACAAAGAGCTCTTTCTCTCTCTGCTCCCATGGAGCTGGATCCCACTCCCTTCAAAGCTCTACCTTTGGCCTTTAACTCGTCAGGGCAATTAATTAACGAGCTGAGGTCAGCCCTGGGTGCCACATCCTCCCTCCCACTTCCAGGGGCTCACACAGGTAACTGGCAGCTCTCCCACCTCCCAAAAAAAAAAATCCTCTCTGGAAGTTAAGGGCTCCAATACAATAAATATTGATTTTTTTGTGAGGACCACGTAGTCTGAAAATATTCCACGTGATTTGAAAATACTACATATAATTTGAAAAT
>NW_020884962.1:533923-581586 GCF_003945725.1 Corapipo altera
ATAATTTGAAAATATTCCACATAATTTGAAAATATTCTGAATTACAACAAGAAACCACAGCCTTTTCAAACAGTGGTTTTTTTGTTAAGCCTTGTCCACCTCTGATCCACGTGGAACCCAAAGAGCCTCAGGGCAAGGGAGTGTTTTAAAGCTGTTCTCCCCTTCCTTTTGCTACTTCTCAAGTTAAAAAAAAATATATATATATCAAGGGGAGGCATTTCCAAAACTTAAGCAGCTTTACAGGAAAAGTCAGGGGCAGATCCTCACAAGGTGCTGCTCTCCAAAGGGAAAGCATTCCCAGTTTTTTATTCTTTAGGATGTGCAAAGCTGGTTTTTTTCTAATAAAGACAAATCCACATGTCCTTAAAAAAATTCCCCCCTCCACTCGCTTTTGATTTTGCCAGATTTTGATCTTGACTTCCAGGGAAGTTTAATTCTAAACAAAGTAAAAAAAAAAACAAAACACAACAAACCTGGAAATTGCTCCTTTCTGTATTTCCCAGGACAAGGAGCTCTGTATTTTACTTCTGAACTTACAATAACAATCATGTCTTTCCTGCTGTATTTTCTGTGTGCTGTTAGTGAGAATAATGTCACAAAGCAGTTATGTGGGCAAGGCCAAAGTGCTGGATTTAGTGTCTGCTTAATTCAAGCAACTTTCTGAAAGTTTTAACGTGCCAGTGGCATAAAAATAAAAACGAGAAGCTGCTCACAGCTGAGTTCAGATTCTTGGGGGGGAAAAAAAAATATTTAAAAATTAAAATTCCCCTTCTTTATGCAAAGACTAAAGCTGAATGCAGAGAGAGTTGGGGTTTTTTTATAAATAAAAGGTATTTAAATGACATTTTTCAAGCTCACTGAAGAGCTGCATGGCTTTACCAGCAACACCACCACGTAAATCTCAACGTTGTCAGCAACTGGCACCACGGAGCATTTCCAGGGGCTATAAATACCCTGGAGTTCAGGCATTGGAGCAGAAGTTGGAGAAATAAAACTCCTAAACAGAAAATAACTGCTGGTACTCACAGGAGTGGCACAGTTATGTTAAACAAAGCTTCAAAAACTCGGAATTTTTTGCTGCTGGAAATAAGTGGGACCCACAAAGTCCTGCACTGACTCTACCAGGTGTTGTTCCCTTGGGATACAGGTGAGGTTTCCATGGATTGCTGTGCTCTTTTCCTTGTCCTGCCCATCAGCACGGCCTTCCAAAGCTGGATTTCACCTCCTAAAGGTGGATTTCATGTGGGTTTAGCAAGGTAAGGAAACAAAGGGGGGGGAAAAAAGCTTTCCTTGGACCTCTCAACCTCTCCCTTTCAGCAATCAGAGCATCATCATTCCTTGAGCTGGAACAGCACAAATTCCTGCCATCAGCTGTGGAACTTCCCAAGGCAATCCAGGTATAAAAACTTACCCCTTGGCTTCCTTGAAACTGGATGACTGGTTTGGACGTCACAGCATCCTACAAAAAAAAAAACAAACAAATGAATAAACCAAAAATTACCTCAGAGAAACGTAAAAGCTCCAACATTCACCACCAAAAAACAGCTCAGCTCGATTTTTTCCACCTGTATTTTTATTTTTTTTTTACTTTATATCATTTTTAAAGACAACAGGTTCAGGGAAATACAGAGAATTCCGAGCAAGAAAAGACAAAACCTCCTCAGATAGAGATTTATACCTAGAAAAGGGATAAAACTAGGGTGACCTTTGGTGCAGGAGAACAGCTCAGAGGTGACACTTCGTTCCTCCCAACACCACATTTCGGGCACAGAACAGCTCAGCTGAGTCTCTCTCTGGTGTTTATATAAGTTTTCAGTTAAAAAATGGACACTTGAAGGGAAAATTTATTACAGATCTCGGCCCGAGGAGAGGCAAAGCAAATTTTTTCCAAGAGAAAGCTTGGAAAAGCAAACTGTTGTTACGTTGCCTGTTTCAACAATCAGCCTCTTCCTCCAAATTCATTTGCTTACATTTAAAAAGTCATATTCCTGTGAGCTCTAAAACCCCCTCAAATCTGCTCCAAACTGCCCAATTTCAGCCTTTTTGCTTCGCTGTGATTTTAGAGATCACGAGGGCTTTTGAGTTCCAACCCTCACCTGAGGTTTTAACTCCAGGGAAAGAAAGGACAGACCCAATTCAAGCCAGGCTAAGCTTTGTTTTCTTCCAATTTCAGCAGAATTGGGGCCGTGCAGGTTTTATTTCCTAAATGCCACCCAACATTCCAAGACAAGAGGTTGTGCTCCACCGGGCTCCCAGCTGCGAAGCCCTTTTTCCAAAGGGATAAAAGAATTTACAAAGAGGTCGAAGGATCATTTAGGAGTGAAAATGTTGCCATATACACACGGGAGACACAAAATAATCCCCAGGAAGAGCTTTAGGATTCCAAGTTCAAAGGGGGTGTGTTGGACTGTCTGTGTCCCAGAGCTCATGGATTTCCCAGGGATTGATTCCCAAGGGATCAACTCCCAAGGGAGCAATTCCCAAGGGATCAACTCCCAAGGGATCAACTCCCAAGGGATCACAGAAGCAGACATTTAGACTTAAGCAGCAAAAGAGTTAAACAGCTCAAAACCCCTGAAGTTTATCATCGTCTCTCACAAAACCTTTCCAAGCGTTTTCAGCCCGGGAGTGAGGAATCTCAGCCAGGATACGCTGATATCAACACAAAAAGGGATCAATTCACCAGGAAAAAAAAAATATCCTTTGAGCCCAGATGGATAAACCCAGCCCAAGACAGAGTCTGAGCCTTCCCAGAGCCCATCCAACCCCGTTGAGCAGATGTGCCTCACACCCAGGACGTTTACGACGCCGAGCGAAGCTCGGAGCCGACAGCGCCGGAGAACGAGTTTTTATAGACCCGAAACAACCTTTATAAAGCAACAATAAACAACATCTTGCTCTTGGTCCAGAGATCAGTGGATTCCTCGAGTGCCACGACACTGCATTCCACAGCAGGCTGTTCATGGCCAGCCTGGCCAGCTCTGCGTGTTCGCCCCGTGCTCTGCAGCGTGGCCAGAAAACTCCAGGAGGAACAGAGAGCAAAAGAGGCATTTGAAACACGAAAAAAATCTGGGTATTTTTAAGAAAGCAACAACCTCCCATGTGGTTCTCGTGCAGCAAATTATAGATTGGTGAAGTTTTCTGCTGGTCCTTCTGGGAAGTGAAGTGGAACAGAAAGGTGGTGAGATGCAGGGAAGTGGGAGGAGGGGGCAGGAACGAAAGTCCTGCTGCACAAATCAGGACGAGCTTCAATTGTGGAACTTATAAATTCCCCAATCTGCAAATGAACCAGGTTTGAAGTTGGGTGATGTCAAGCTTGGAGTGTTGATGCAAGTTAAATGGCAAAGTTGAGATGTGTTTCCCAAGATTCAGCATTTTGAGGCTCCCCAGCTGTCCTGGCTGTGAGCCCCAGTGCAGGAATATCGGTGTTGGAACTCCCTGCCACGCTCCACACAAGGGATCCCGTGGAAGAGATGGATACTGGAAAGACATTGCTCCATTCCAGCTTCCCTTTTTAGGCAGGGAAGGGAATCATAGAATCAGAGAATCAGCTGGGTTGGAAGGGACCTCTGAGATCATCAATCCAACCCTTGATCCAACCCCGCTGTGGTTCCCAGCCCATGGCACTGATGCCACATCCAGTCTCTTCTTAAACACCTCCAGGGATGGAGAATCCACCACCCCCTCCCTGGGCAGCCCATTCCAATGGCTGAGCACCCTCTCTGGAAAGAAATTCTTCCTAATCTCCAACCTAAACCTCCCCTGGCACAGCTTCAGACCCAGCCCTCTTGTCTTGCTGATGGTTGCCTGGGAAAAGAGACCAACCCCCCCCGGCTCCCCCCTCCTGTCAGGGAGTTGCAGAGAGTGAGGAGGTCTCCCCTGAGCCTCCTCTTCTCCAGGCTGAACAGCCCCAGCTCCCTCAGCCTCTCCTCACAGCACTTGTGCTCCAGTCCCTTCCCCAGCCTCGTTGCTCTCCTCTGGACCTGCTCCAGCCCCTCAATGTCCTTCCTGAGCTGAGGGGCCCAGAACTGGGCACAGCACTCCAGGTGTCTTGGCTTCTCAGCAACACCATCCCTGTACCTACATGGGCATCACTTCCCTGGTGTCCAATTCCTTGGCTACAGCTCGTCTGAAAACGCTCGTGGAAGAAGAGAACACGTGCACACCCTAAACTAATTAAGGATATGAACCCAAGTGCTTTTATTAGATGAAATTAAATCCCTGCGTAGACACCTTCATCCAGAACACAAGCAAACAGAGGAATTAAGTTAAACCAAATTAAAACTGTATTTGGATTTATACCTTCATTTGGATTAACCTTCTTGGATGTTCTTGTGTGGAGGAACCCCAATTTTAATGAGTTTTTGCTGCCACTTCCAAAATCCCTGTGTCATCTCCTGAAGAGTCACCATAGAGTCACCTGATTCTTCTTCCTTGGTGATGCCATGAGTGAACTTCCTGCCTTGCAGTTCCCAGAAATGTCATTCCATCCACCTTTGGCGGGAACAATGTCCTTCCCTCTTGTCTTTCCAAGGAAAACAAGTCATCTCCTGAGCCCTGGGGTGGGACCACAGCACTGCTGTGGGTACAGCTCTGCCCTTCCCAGAGCACACCAGCTCCCAGGAAGCAGTAAATCCTGGGTAAATCAAGGATGCTGATGAGACCTCACCCTCGTGGAGGGAAAACAAGCCACATCTGCCCGAGCAACGGGGCCACTGCACAACCTCACCCCTGGGATTCCGGCTCTATCCCCCCACGAGACCTGCAGGGACTGGGAGCTGGTGAGAGACAAAATTCCAAGCAAGGAAAGCACAGTTCAGGTCCCTTTCCAGCAGCCACCTGCCAGCTCAGCAGCTTTTCTGCTGTGCCAGGTACCAGATGTTCCAACCCCACAGCACTGGAGAGGTGCAGGTGGGAAGCAGCACAATTCCTGGGATGCGTGTGAGCGATGGAAGCCCCTTTAAACACCCCTCAGAGGCAGGAATTCCACTCCTGCTCCCCCCTATTGTTCCAGCCAAAGGCTTCCTGAAGCAGGGCTGGAAGGTTGGTGCAGCATTCCCGGGGCTCTGCTGGTTGCCAGGTCCCACAAGGAGCTGCCTCGAGTTTCCTCCCCGGTTACCGGAACGGCAAAGGAGCTGCTGGAACAAACCAAAGTCCTTCCTGCAGCTCAAACTCACTGGTGCCCCAAAGCTCTGCAGGAACAGCTTCCAAAGGAACATCCAAACCACAGCTTCCCCCAGATCTACCCAAACTGGAATTACCAGCCCTGCCTGACTGGAAAGCAGACCCTCAAAATGGGGTCTGAGCAGACCCCGGTGTTCTAATCCGTAAAATTTCATTTATTTCCTATCCAAAAAGAGCATTTCCACACTTCCATGCCCAGTTCCCTGCCTCCCACAGCTCCTTCTGGATTCTTTGGGAAAGGTGGAGAAATAAAGCAGCAAGTTTTCCAACACCAGAGCTCTGCTCTGGGATGCCAACACAAACCAAGCCCCAACAGACCCAAGCGCTTTTTGTCAGACATGCCATAAGATTATTTCCAAAATCAAGAGATTCAACCAAAAAAAACCCCCACAACTCATCCTCAGAACTCCCACAAGATATCTGGTTTTTATTATCATGATTTTATGCTCGTCCTCTGGTTTCCCTGGGACAGAGGGGAGTCAGCAAACCTTTCTAGAGACTCTGAAAGCTCTCAGAGGTGGTGGCAACACACAGAGAGCTCCTCACACTTTAAATACTCCACATCTGGCACGTGGAAGCTGAGGAAAGAGTAGGAGGAACAAGAGAGTGTCAATAAAACACAGAAGAATTGAATTAAAAGTTAATAAAACACTCTATTAGGGATGATTTCCTACACAGGACACTGGAAATCCTCAGGTCAAGTAACCAGCTGGAAACCTTCCCATTTCTTCGGGGAAATACAGATAATTAAAGAAGATGTTGTTTTGGGAAGTTCTGTCATGTATTTACTGGAATTCATACTGGAGGCAGCGTTCTATGGAAAATATTTGCCCAAACTTAGTATTGGTGTGTTTTTGTCCTGTTTTGTGGAACCTTCAGAGGCACAAATGCCCAGAGTGCAACTGAAAATTTACCCTTATTTATGTTGGGACTGGGAAGGGAGGGGAGGGGGGTTATTTTCAGAATTTAAAAGCTTCTTGCAAACAGTTAAAATTAGCAGCAAGAATTCCAATAAACAGAAACTATAAAATCCTGTTAACCAAGGCTGGCATTAAGGGGGTATTTTGAACCATCACGTGCAATTCCAGGTAAAACGAGTGCCCAGGTAAAGCTGCTGCACCTCAGGAGCCAGGGACAAAAATGAGAACAAAATGCACAAATTTCAGACTCTTAATACCCCAAACTCCAAGCTCCTCTTTAATTCTTTGGTTAGGACCAGCTTATGTTTGTTTTGCCCAAGCAGGGAGGTCCAAATATAGGGAAAAAAAATCCCTCCCCTACTTCCTCTGGGAATAAAAGGGGTCAGATCCCAATCTGGGAGGATTCCTGGTTTGAGCACACCTGGATACTCGGGAAAAGCTCCTGCAGGGCTAAATAGAACCTCAAGATCTCATTTTCCACTCCCATTTTTGTTTCAAACACACCCCACAGGCCCTGCAGAGCAAAACTCCCCAGTGACAGACTCCCAGGAGACGCCCCCCCCCCCCCCCCCCGAGTTCATTAACAGAGAGAAATTTGAAATCCCAGGGGAAAAAAAAAAAAAATCCCCTGGAATACACCCACAACTTCTGGGTGAAGTTTCCTTGGCAGTCAATTAGCCAAGGCTGGCCCAGGAGAGAGCCACTGAATATTAGGGAGAGACAAAAGGCTTCTCTCCCAAGACATTCCACTATTCCAGGGCTTCTATTTCCCTCCTACCACAAACACAGCAGTAAAAAGCCTCCTGAATATCCCTTTTTTGTTTTAATGTCCCATCTATTGCTTACAGAATTCAAAGGCAACACAATTTCCAGCTGCAATTTAAGGCCTCCCAAGGATCCCATTTGGAAGTTGAGGCCATGGACAGATGGGACTGAGTCTGCTGAGGCTCCAAAATTACAGCTTTGCCATTCAAATCCAACAAAGAGCCTTGGAAATTCCATGTAAATCCACCACTATGGAGTAAAAAGCCCAACTTTTGCTTCAGGGGGGAAAAGGGCAGTCACAGGGGATGCTGGGGGAGGAGCTGGGATTCACCTGCAGCCTTCCAGGAGCTTTTCAAACAGATAATTTTTTTTAAAAGGTGCTTTAGATGGAGTTTTAGGAGCTGGAGGCTTCCCAATTACTCCGAGCTGTAGTTTGTATTTATTATCATTTATCATTTGCCTAATATGCATTAATGGGCACATTATCACTGGTAACATTAAAGCAAACCCTGCCCAGAAGTGCAAAAAGCAGCAATAAAATGCTCCAGAGCTTTTATGTCAGCCAAAAATGGCAGGCTGTGCATCTGAAAGTTTTTAATTGCTAAAACTGCAAAAAAGACACACCAAGTTGTGACTGCATCATTTGAAGTGGGCTGTTACAGCACAAATGTTGCTGCCTCAGTACTTTTAACTTTCCAGGCTCAAAAATCAAGTGTTTCTCTAAGATTTAGAAAATAAGGGGGTTTAAGGTGTCACCTCAAAAAAAAAAAACAAAAAAACAACAAGTTGATATTACTGAAATCATTGGTTAAGTCACAGAATTTCACCATTCTCAGCTCAAAGTTACATAATTTCCCCATTCCCAGCTCTTTAAAATTACAGAATTCACCATTCCAGCTCCCTGAAGTTACAGAATTTCACCATTCCTAGCTCCTTAAAAAGTTACAGAATTTCACCATTCCCAGTTCAAAGTTACAGAATTCACCATTCCCAGTTCCTTCAGGTTACAGATTTTAACCATTCCCATCACTTTGAAGTTACAGACTTCACCATTCCCAGGTCCTTAATGCCACAGACTTCACCATTCCCAGGTCCTTAATGCCACAGAATGCACCATTCCCAGCTCCTTAAAATACAGAATTCAATATTCCCAGCTCCTTAAAGCCACAGAATTCAATATTCCCAGCTCCTTAAAGCCACAGAATTCAATATTCCCAGCTCTTCCAGGTTACAAAATTCACCATTCCCAGCTCCTTAAAGCCACAGAATCCACCAGTTCCAGCACCTTAAAATACAGAATTCAATATTCCCAGTTCTTCCAGGTTACAGAATTCACCTTTCCCAGCTCCTTAAAGCCATAGAATTCAGTATTCCCAGTTCTTCCAGGTTACAGAATTCAATATTCCCAGCTCCTTAAAATACAGAATTCAATATTCCCAGCTCCACCAGGTTATAGAATCCACCAGTCCCAGCTCCTTAAAATACAGAATTCAATATTCCCAGCTCCACCAGGTTATAGAATCCACCAGTCCCAGCTCCTTAAAACACAGAATTCAATATTCCCAGCTCTTCCAGGTTACAGAATCCACCATTCCCAGCTCCTCAGGCAGGAAGCACCACGAGCAGACCTCCCCACCACCACACACCTGAGCATCTAAAGACACCGTCCCACTGAAACACAGAAAAACTCAACCTTTGAGTAAGTTTAGAGAGGGGAAGACCCACATGATTAAGTTCAAAACCAAACTGTAGCCTAATGGGAATGCTTTGTGCCGTCCCTAAATGGACAACAGCCTGGATCAGCAAAGCAGAGAGCAATTAAACTCCCCTGTCATCAAGATGTCACCCCACAGGCACGAGAGCTGAGCCAGCCGTGCAGCCCGTTCCCTCTCGCATGCCTGGAGCTCCTGAGCTCAGCTAATCCACGTTTAAAAAGATCCTCCTGGATAAAAGGCAGCGGGTTTGGGGGATCTTGGCTGCAGAATCCAGTGGGGAACTCAAATCCAGCCAGAGGGAGCTGCATGGGAGAGGCAACCCCCTCACACCCCTCTGGCAACCCCCTCACACCCCCTGGCAACCCCCTCACAACCCCTGGCAACCCCCTCACACCCTTCTGGTAACCCCATCACACCCTTCTGGCAACCCCATCACACCCCCCTGGCAACCCCATCACACCCCCCTGGCAACACCCTCACACCCCTCTGGTAACCCCCTCACACCCCTCTGGCAACCCCCTCACACCCCCCTGGCAACACCCTCACACCCCTCTGGCAAAACCCTCACACCCCTCTGGCAACACCCTCACACCCCTCTGGCAAAACCCTCACACCCCTCTGGCAACACCCTCACACCCCTCTGGCAACACCCTCACACCCCTCTGGCAACCCCCTCACACCTCCCTGGCAATCCCCTCACACCCCTCTGGCAACCCCCTCACACCAACCAATTCCACTAAAACTCACCCCCAGCCACCATTTACGTCCAAGATGGTTTAAATTTTACACTCAAGCCCAGCAAAACTGTTTTGTTTCAGGTTGGTACCTCCGAGTGAAACGCTCCAAAGGCCTCTTTGCCTCCTAGCGCAGAACTAAGCCATGTTTTTTTTCTGACCCTGTATTTGCGAAAATAAAGCTTTCAACTCCCAAAGAACAGATGTCTCTGACACAGTCTGATGCTCTCTGGTCATCTTTAGCATCAGAGCACAAACTTTGGGAAAGGTGGCTTTGGGAAGGAAGCTCCAACTCGCCGAGAGACTGAAAAATCCCAGGACAAACCCGACGGCTGAGCCAAGATGTTTGGCCAGCACAAGGTACAGTAGTTTTCCACTAGAAAGGAAAAGCTGGGCACAGATGCAGTTTAGGCAATGCCTTTCAGGAAGAAAATTAAAAGGAGGCTCGAATCCTTGGAGAAATAATTAAAGTATTGTGAATTGGGCTCGAGTTTACTCAGATCGCCGCGGAGCGGGAGGCCTTGTTTGGCTGGAGAAGGCGGCTCTGGCAAACAGAGCAGCCCATCGATTGGGTTGAGTCCTTCCCAAGAGCAGGAACCACCAAAGGAACTCCTGCAATCCCTGTTCCTCAACTTCTGTGGCAATGGAGAGGGTAAGAGTAACAGGGTAACACCCCAAAATGGAGAGGGGGTTGTAAATGCACTCCAAAATGGAGAGGGGGCTGTAAATCCACCCCAAAATGGAGGGGGGACTGAAAATCCACCCCAAAACGGAGGGGAGGCTGCAAATCCACCCCAAAACAGAGAGGGGGCTGCAAATCCACCCCAAAACAGAGAGGGGGCTGCAAATCCACCCCAAAATGGAGGGAGGGCTGTAAATCCACCCCAAAACAGAGAGGGGGCTGTAAATCCACCCCAAAATAGAGGAAGCTCCAATCCCACCCTGAAACAACGTGAGGGGAGCTCCAAACACACCCCAAACCAGACAGGACTCGTGTAAGGCCAGAAACAGGAAAAGATCAAGGAGGGGGGGTTGTGGCTCCCAATTAACTCCGGCACAGCCCTGGATCCCCAGCGGAGCCCGGAGTCGGCCTCCCTCAGGAATCCAAGTTTGGAGACTAAAGGCACATTTCCCAACGGGATAAGGCTGCTTTTTTTAATTCCCTGTTTTTCCTCTTTGCTTTTCTGGGGAGGGAAGGGAGATCTGCTCATTAAGGAGCAATAATGGTGAGGTCTCATCTCCTGAAATGATGATTTATCTGCAGTTTAGTCGGGACAAACTCCCACCCAAATTCATGATTAACCCTTCCCTACTCAAGGAGGGTTTAATTGTCACAGGGCCAAGAGCCAAATGCCACCATTTCCAAAGGTTTGGGAAGGAAAGGCTCTTTTTTTGGGAGGGAAAAAAACCCAAACCAACCCTTTGCATCCCTGTGCAACTTTCAGCCCCCAGAACTGATCGGAGCAGTCGGGTAATCAATTAAAAATGTCTTGTAATGAAAGAACAGCGTGCCCAGTTTTTAGTGTAATAACCCAGGAGGGTTTCCTTCCTTCAAGTAAAAAAAAAAACCTCCCAGTTTTGATACAATTCCTGCATCTCTCTGAAAAGGAAGTTTCAGTTTGTGTTAATGGGTTTTCTGCATCCGTGACTTGTTCCAGGAGGGTGTTCCAGACCCTCCCTGCCACAGAACCCTCAGAGCTATTTTAATTTTATTAGTCAGGGTTGGATTGAATCTAAACTGCCCATTCATTCAAACACCTTCACCTTTATCTCAGGGTCTTGTCCTGTTCTCCCCAAGACAGAAGCTGGAATATCCCTCTCCCTTCTCCACAAGCACAACAGGAATCAGCAAAACCCTCAACTCTTTATTTTTTTATCACCGTTTTTTCCTGAAGGGGATTTTCCTCCTCTAACTCAGACTAAAAGCAATAAAAAGGTAAAACCTGGGGAAAGCATAAAACAAGTTGCAACAGCATTTCCCAAAGCTCTCCTACAAAGATAATGCTGTGCTGGCAGATTCACAGTGAGAAAAAAAATAAATTTAAGTACAAACCTAGAAAAAATAAAGTTTTACCGTTTTATCACTCTCAGGTAATTTGGGGGGAGAGTTAAATCAGCACATCCCAAAGCTCATCCCTTATTAAAAATAGCAAATTGCTCGCTCATGCAGGAGGAAAATGTGTTTTAATCAAAATTAAGGCAGAATTTAAGCCTGTTCATATCTGGCCCTCTCTTGCAGAGCTGCACTGCGTATCTTTTAGCAGCTACAGTAAATTAAAGACAGGGCACAAAAAAAAAAAAAAAACAACAAAAAAAAGGAAGGCAAATATTGGCATTTCTAAAGTGCAGGGAAAGGAAAGCAAACCTTTAGATTTGTTTTTTGAACACGTGGATTTGCTTTGAAACACTTGTTTTTTTTAACAGTATTCCAGAGAAAGAAGCTTCCTGTTCTGCCTCCACACATTGGAAACACTAATGGTGTTAAATATAATATTAAATACTCCTCTAAGGAAAGTTCAGCAGTGTCTGCAGCACCTGCACACATTTGCATTATGAGACAATTCAGAGAGATCTCAGCCTGGCAAGAATCCCATTAAGATATCCATGTCCAAAATTCCCTGGGCAATCACCTCTTCCATGCAACAGAATTTTACTGGGGCCATCAGATGATCTTGTTAAATTAGGAAAGGACCGAGGAGAACAAGAAAACACAACAACAGCAACAACAAAACTGGCAGAAGGAAAGGGAATCATCCCAAATTCCCAACTCTGCTAAAGGGGAACAGCAGTTCTGCTTTTCCCTGGAGGATTCACTCAAACACTTTTACGAGCCAAGAATTAAGAGGGAGTCAGGTTTTCTCAGATTAATATTTTAAGGGTCATTCCTCCAGCACGAGACACCTCAAATAAAGGTGTCAAATAAAGCTTCTTTGCTCCCTCTGGAAGGAGAGAAAGGTTTGTTGTTCACCAGATGCTGGAGATGTGGCCACCTCTCCAACAAAGCCAAAAAAAAAAGCTCATGAAAATGCTGAGAAAAACAACTTCCAGCATGGAATTTGCTGGGATTGCTGCTGCCTGCCTTGGAGATGGCACTTTTCCCCCATTAGCCTTTCTGAAGCAATGCAGCTTTGGGGCTGTTTTGACAACCAGTCTGTGAAAGACAAAAATAAGGAGGCATTTTGGGTCTTGGTTGCCCAAAAAGAATCGCAGCAACTGCCCGGGGTTTCTATTCCTGACAATTCCCACCCTCAAAGGGCTCAGATCTGACCTGTGGACACAACTGAAAAGTAATGATTTTAAATCAACTTCACTGAAAAGATTGAGAATTAGTTATTAAACCTCGGGAAGAGCCAAGATTTGCTTCCTTTCCCTGGGGAATGGGAAGCAGGAGTTGGCTGATGACCCCCAATTCCACAGGGTGAACCCTCCCTGTCTGTGCTGCTCAGAGCACAACACCCACCATGAGCACTCACCCACCCTTCTGGCCTGTTATATTCTCTTTGAATCTCCTCTTGTTTCAAACTCCACATGATATTCTGCTCCCCTGAACTGCTCTGGGGATCAGCAACTGAATTCAGGGAGAGCATATCCCACTGCACAACTCACCTTCAGTCCTACATAAACAGAATATTAAAGTTTTCCAGCCAAGCATCTTCCATGAGAGTCATAAAAATCATAATTATTATCCCCAAGACGAGTTAATGTGTTGTGTTTTGTTTTTTTTTTTTTCCTGAACTGCTACCTTACAAAAGCTGTTATGGACAATTCTTTACCTTTAATGACTGTAAAGCACAAACATTCCCACTGCAGAGGTGGATGAAAAACTCACCCTCACATTTGGAGGGTTAAAGAGTTAAAAGCTTTCCCACAACCAGCTGCAGCAAGTGTATCTGCTTACAAGCATTTTGGATTTTTGCAGGAGAAAAACGTTTCCCAAATTAACAGAGAAAAAGTGTGTCACGACAGCACATCTTAAACAACTCCCCCTCATCCCCACCATGTATAAATAAAGTTTCCATGACTGATTAAAGGCACCCAAGCTCCTCCACGCTCTGCAAGTCATGTGAAGTGACTACAAAACCAGATTTAGGGTTGAAATTTGGGTTGTTTGCCCTCCATCAGAAGTTTTCCTTGAATAAAGCGTTTCACCTCTGGGTTCAAAAGTCCTCCACCTGCCAGACCCAGGTAGGAATTCCCATATTCCCATATTTCATGGAGACCATTCAGGTGTGTCAGGAAGAGCTGGATCACTCTTGGTGATCCAAACCCAAGGGTTTCCAGCCCAGGGATCCTTTGATCCTAGAAAATCACAGTCAATGAACATCCTCACCTGGAAGAGACCCACCAGGATCACCAAAATCCTGGAAAGGACATCCCAGGAATTCCACCACGTGCCTTGACCGGGATCCTTTTCAAGGAGCAGCAGGAAACACACAAACCCAAGAAAATTAAGTGTATTAAGAACAGCTTAATAAACAACCTGCCATTCTGGAAAGCTTTTTAGAGACGACAGCTCGGGCAGAATTTTAAATCCACAGCCCCTAAGTTATAAGTGAAAAGTAAGAATTCATTTAAATCCCATTTATGCCAGAATGCCCAAGTATTCCAATACTGCTGGTTAGCTCAAAGTCTGCCCAAAAGGAAGAGTAAGGATACTCTTGAATTACACCAGGTGGATTTTACTGAACACTGAGGCACCACTTCAAGCACCAGTCCAAGAAAAGTCTTATAAAAACACTGAATGGGCCCAGTCAGCTACAACTCAGTTAAAAATAAGTATTTTAAATGACTTGCAGCACACCTGCATTGCTGCTTTCCTCGCCAGTCCATGGCTTTCCAATTATTATTATTGTTTTTAAGCTATTTTCTTTCACCCATCAGGTTCAAAAGCCACCCAGACTCAAAGAGAAGGTGGCTGATTACAGCTAAAAAACCACCAGCAAATAGTTAAGAGAGAGAGAGAGCTGGTGAGGGGAAACAACAAAAAAAATCTGTCAGTTTGGCATCTCTGGCATTATATTTAACAAACAGATAATTCACCTTTTCAGCCCCCATGGAGGTAAGGTGGCTTTTCCACCCGAGATGTTATTTGGAGCAGTTTTACTGTGTCAGGCTGAGCCAGATGAGAGACTTTTAATGTGTCAAAATTAAAGCGAGCGATTAAACGCAGCACAACAGCGGGTTACAACTTATAAAACAGGAGCAGTGAAATATCAGAAGCTGACAGTTTTGTTTCTGACCTAGTTTTTAACTGGAGAACAGTCAAAGAGCCGAGGCTGAAGGTGCTGAAATTCCAGTAGTGCTGGGGAACAGGATTAGAGGAAAAGCCTTCAGACATTCAAACTACCCAGGGAGCGTCAGCAGAACAAGGAGCCCGAGGTTCAAGAGCTTTGGTTCAATGGCAAGTGACAACCTGAGGAGGAGGAGGATGAGGATGGGAGGGTTTTAAAGGTGGGGATGAAGTAAGAGGTGTTGCAGGACCTCCTAGTCACAGCAAGAAGCCAAGGTCAGGGAGAAAACCTCGAGCTGTGAAACACAAGGAGGGGGGGAAAGAACAAAAGAAAGAAAAAAAAAAATCGTTTTAAACCAGAATTTCTGAAGGTATTTTAGTTGCTTTTCTTCTGAGAGCACAAATGTGCTGTCAAACACCTGTGCTCATTTGAATAACAAGAGGGAAAAATTAAAGCCCCTTCAGCAAGAGAACTGCAAGTACCAAGGGCACTGGTACTGGAGAGATCCAGGGGGGGGGCTGGTGCAAGGAAAGCCAGGTGATCCCATCCCAGTAAGCTGTTCACATGTCTCCCTGTGCTCTGCAGCTCCAAATTTATTTCCACCAGGCAGCTACACGCTGGTTTAAGCCTCATTAAGAAGCAGTATGTTCCTGGGCTGACATGTCAGATTTTTAAATGACCTTTGTACCGACAACAGCATTACCAAGCTGCTAAGAACGGGGGGGGGGGGGGAAAGATAAAAAAAACGTGGTTTTCCATGATTAGGAGAGGTACAACTTGTGGTTGTTTGCGTTTATTTGAGTTCTAAAAAAACCCACCTGTCAGTAAAGCAAGCCATAAAAAAAATAATAAAAAAAAGGGGCAATTCTCTCTCTGAAGGGCAGCTGTGACATCAGCACTGCTGGCCATTCTTAATTGGGACTTATCACCCAAGGTAAACAGGAGTGACTATCAGTTAATGAACAACACAACCCCCCCCCAGGCTGAATTTTAAAGAGCGTTTTCTCCTGCTGCAATCTCCTAATGAAAACACAGCAGTTCAAACCCACCGAATTCGCTTACGAAAGTCTCCTTTTATTTTAGGATGTATTAAGACACCAGGGCTGATTCACTTGCCTGTGTGCTCATAAGGTGGCTTAAAAGGAGCTGCTGAAACATCACAACGATCCTTATCTTCCACAGGGCTTTTCTTTTTAGTCCTTTTCTTGCCAGAGAAAAATATAGAAAGGCAATTGAGAGATCAGATGGACGAACGAGTTCAACCATCCCGGAACACATCTCGCCTCACAAACACACTGCTGAGCCCAGGAAAACAAGCCTGGACCAGTTGGGTTGTTTTTTTTTTTTTCCTTGTGCCCAGCTATATCCTATTGACACTTGAAGGGAAGAGTAATTACTGGTCTGACAGAGTTGTGCTGAAGATGATCTTCGGACGTCCCTCAGAGGCAGCGAGGAACCAAAAGCAGCGCCTGGATCCCAAAGGAATCCCAAGGGAATCCCACCAACACCCCATGAGCCAGAGCAGCCTCAAAAGGTAAAGGCAAGATGCTCAGACAGCTGATTCTGGCAAATAGAGGTGCTCCAACACCGACAGGACACTGGGAACACAACCCAACAGATCCTGGGAATCCAGCAGGGATGTCACCGAAATTTCCTACCATCTCCACGGGGGAGAAAGCTACAAAATAATCAATAATTCCAGGGTTTTTTTTTTCCTATCACCCACGAAAAATCCAGCTGAAAATATTGAGCAAGACAACCCCATTAGATTTTCTGTCATGATAGAACCTTGTGTTACATACCCTCTGCTAACACAGCACTAACAGCCTCCTCCAGCTTCCAGGGGTGCTTTCTCTGGGAAAAATAGTGAAGGCAGCTGCCTGATGAAGTTAAATTAGGTGCTCCCTCTCCTTCAGCAAGCAGCACAGAACCCACACTGTTTCAGCTACCTCTTTATTTGCACTACCAGGCTGGTTGGTAACAAACCTGCTCCAAAAATAAAGCGACAAACAGTAAAAAAGAAAGAACATACTCTTCCTTAAACTGGCCAAAAAAAAAATAAATATATAAAATCTATCTAAAAAATAAGTCAGATGTTTCTCTGCTCCCCACGAGGACACCTGAGAAAGTTCAGGTTACGACGAATTCCAAAAATAAACGTGAAAAATGTTCAGATAAGAGGAGGAAAATCTTAACCCACGTCTGCTGACTGAACACAGCCCCGACCACGGCGCTGCGAGAACGCTCCCCGGGTCCCGGCCCGAAAACCCCCCGAGATTTCAGGCATTCAGAGAGAGAATCTCTCTTGCCTGACAGAGGCAGCCCAGCTAATTCACACATGCAAAAGAAGTGGTGTGGCCACTGAGCCGGCACTTCGTTGTCTGACCAGAATTTGGGGGCTAAATATAACGAGCCGTAGGTGGCCGGAGCGTTTTTGCTTTCTCAGCCGAGTGGGGATAAATGTGTTTCTTCCTGCTGTCAGCGTCCATAAATTTAGTCTTAATGACAAGTAAAAGGCCTTTAGATGGAGTTAAATGGCTCTAATTGTACGAGAGAGCTCAAACTTGCAGCGCAGTGCAGGCAGCTCCTACATCAGGTCCAGCTCCAGCGCAAATTGCTGCGGAGAGGTCGTGGAAACACGCCTGGAACTGCAATAATCAAACCTTCCAGGTAATAAATCTGGGGGTTTTTTTCTCCCCCCTTCGTGTTAAGAAACCCCCGAAGTGTCCTGGATTTTAATGCCTTAAGAACAAAGTCCTTAATTCATAAGCAATTTGTGACCCCAGAAAAATGTTTGCGATTGGTTTTTAATCGCCGCTACGTTCCGGGTCGACCGATTTCCAAACGGATCCAAGATATCCCCGTCTACGTCCGGAAAGGTTAAATATGTTTTACTTTATGCATTATCCATTACTACCTCCCTCTTCCCTACTTCCACACTTGCAAAGATTAAACACCAAGCCGCTTCCCTAGCAGAGCTCTGTGTGTTTTGGGACTCTCCAGATCAGCACCGGGAGAACTGGTTTATGACAATGCGCTCGCTCACCTGCATCGCTCTCCTCTGGAAAACCAGGCTTTATTTCTGGAATAAAAACAGGGATTGGTAGCCATTACATGTGTCAGGAACACAGCAGCTTTCAGGCACTGTCCCTTAGCCATCATCCTCTTTTAGTGGCATTAGGGAATGGGGACCTCAAGGAGGCAGGAAGCGTTTTGGATTTACAGCAGGAAAAGCACCAGCAGCTTCCCACGAGGCAAAGCACACAGATGACTAAAGGCTCTTTTTATTATTGATTACCTAATGGGAGAGAGGGAAGTAGAGCTTGTGGCCGGGACCACCACGCTCCCATCAAAACACAGCTGCCCTGCCAAGGACACGGAGTGGGAAGAGTGACCAAGGTCACGGCCACAGGTGTCACCGAGAGCACTTTTCAAAAGAAATTGGCCCCGGAGCTCCTACGCACTTCTTAAGGGACTATTTATGGGAGCAGAAGTTGTTCTTAATTCTGCAAGAAGCAGCAGCAGCAGAGGTCACGATTGGAGCTTCGGCGGCTCTGAGGGCTCAACATCCCTGGAAGCGGGAGCAGGTGTCACCAGGCTTTTCAAAAACCTATTTTAACGCCGCAGGAACCGGCGTTCCGGAGCGACGTCCCGCTCAGGCCCTGCCCGCGGGAGGAAAGGAAGACAACCCTGTGACAGAGGCTGTTCCTCTCACCCAAAGACACCCCTGTGACAGAGGCTGCTCCTCTCCAGCCTTCCCAGCTCCACAACCCTGTGACAGAGGCTGCTCCTCTCCAACGAAGACAACCCTGTGACAGAGGCTGCTCCTCTCCAGCCTTCCCAGCTCCACAACCCTGTGACAGAGGCTGTTCCTCTCACCCAAAGACACCCCTGTGACAGAGGCTGCTCCTCTCCAGCCTTCCCAGTTCCACAACCCTGTCACAGAGGCTGCTCCTCTCCAGCCTTCCCAGCTCCACAACCCTGTGACAGAGGCTGCTCCTCTCCAGCTCCACAACCCTGTCACAGAGGCTGCTCCTCTCCAGCCTCCCCAGCTCCGTCACTTCGCGGCGGTTTCGCTCTGAATCACGAATTTCCGCCTCCGTTTTCGGGGGGAGCCCCACGAGTCAGGGAGTTAATGAGCTGCTGCGACCTAATCAGGGCGGCCACACCACGCCAGCCACACCTCCGGCGAGTGTCAGAGCACTTCAAAGGCCCAGCAGTCCTTAAACTCTCCCTGTGAGCAAGGGCTGCTCCCTTCCCCAGCATCCTGGTGGAAAGGTGAGCCCAGCCAGAGCCGGCTGACTCGCCTTATATGGCTTCCAAGGCACAGTTTCCGCTTGCCCAAGCTCGGGCAGGGTGGAAAAACTTTGCTTCCTCGCTACTACTCCGCCCATGCCGGGCTCTGAAAAGCATCCACTGAGCGCTGGAGGTGAGAGGAATGGAAGGAAGGAATGGAAGAATTTACACTCGGCTCCTTGGAAGAGGTAAAGCCACGGCTTTGGCAACGACCTGGATCACCTCGAGCACCGGGATGGGGGGGAGAAGTGGGAGCTGAGGAGCCGACACAGGCAGGGATGCAGAGGGAAGCTGTAACCACAGCTTTTATTCTTTGCATTCCATACGAAAAAATCCGGATTTTTCTTGCTATTCAGATGCACTTAAGCCTCTCCCATTTGATGGCAGCGAGCTTCCCGAGGCAGGAGCATTATTTCCTTTCACTGATTTAACCATCACACACTTTGGTTGCACCAGGAGGTAGAAAACACCCTCAGCTCAGTTTTACACACTTATTTTCTGCACAAGTCGATATTGCTGCCAACAATTCTAAAGCCAGTTCTACCTCCTGGTCACAGTGAGGTTCATGTCATCCAGCTCTGCGTCATTATCAGCTTCTCTGAGCATCACAAACAGCCCAACCCTCCTGTTCACTGAACAAACAGCCACCTTCATCATCCTGAACATCCACAAGTGCAAGAAAACCGCTGGCTAGAAATGAGGCCCAGTGGATGCAGGCAATTAAAAAGCTGCCTCATCTTCAATAAATGCTCTTACTTTGTGGATGACAAAGTTGTTTCATTTCTAAAAATGTGTGCACGCTCACTTTTTCTATCCTTGCTGGCCCGTATCAAGATCATCCCTTTTTTTCCCCAGCAGATTTCCCTCAGTGCAGGGAATCAGGGAGAGATTTATCTCCAACCATCAGTGGGTTTGTCTTTGCTCTCATCTGCTGGTCACCAAATGGCAGCACCCGGCTCGTCCACGCCACAGATTCTCTCAGAAGAGAGAAAAATGGTGGCAAAGGAGCTTATAAAACTAAGTTCTGCCAATTCCCTTGTTCCTCTCTTTTTTTTTGGGGGGGGGGACTGGGGAAGGCAGAAACACAGCCCGTTTGATTTTCTCACAGAAACCAGGAGCCAAAACCAACTGAAATCAGCGCCGGAGCTGGAAAGGTACAACAAAACTCACACAAACATAAAGTCTAGACACTGAAATGTGGAAATATGATTCAAATAACCACAACTGGCACTCACAAGGCACTGATTGCAGCCCATCGCAGGACGGGCCCTCAGTGGGGAGGAACACAGAAGAAAGATTAAATTAGCTCTTGCACCTCAGTAGTAGAAAATATGGATCCTGTGGGCACAGTGATATGGATTGAGCTGGAGTTCCTTCCTTCCTGCTGGGCTTTTTGCTGGGATTTAAGTAACACACGTCTGCTCTTGCTAAATAATGACAATTAGCTTAAACTGCCATAGAATGGTTTGGGTTGGAAAGGGACCTTAAAGCTCATCTTGTTCCATGGGTAGGGACACTCTCCACTAGCCCAGGTTGCTCCAAGCCCTGTCCAACCTTGCCTTGGACACTTCCAGGGATGGAGCAGCCACAGCTTCTCTGGGCAACCTGCTCCTGTCCTCGCATCCCTGATCCCGTAGGAACAAACCCGTCCCGAGTGTCAGGTGGCTGCTCTTATCAAAGCACGGCTGAACCACATGGGGCTCAAAAATATACAAGCCCAGGAGTCAAGAGAGGATGTTTGTGCTGATGAAATCTAAATACTACGAAGATTTGGGCAACCAGTGGCTTTCAGGAAGTTTCACGGTACCCGCTGAACCCGCGTCATGTGGGGACACCAACCCGAAGGACAAAGTCTGCGTCTGCCACGGAACCCAACGGCACAGAACGGGGCTGAAAACATCTGTTTTCCAGGAAAACATCTCAGTTTTCCAGGAAAACTCGGGCTGAAGTGTTCCCTCCTGAAGTGTTCACTCCAGGGAAGTGCTGCACAGAGGGAGAGCGGAGGGTTAACTGCGATCAGGCCGGACCAGATCAGGGAAGACTCCAGGTGGGTGGAGGTGGGCAGTTCAGGCAAGTCCTGCTTGCCAGCAGTGACCTCTTTTTGAGTTAAACAAATGCTGGTTTCTTTAAATTAGAAAAAGGCACTAGTCCAATGTAAAGAAAAGAGAGAGACCAAGCGCACGGAGCAGTGTTTTTTCTAGGCTGTAATGCAAAAAAGGATTGGATTTTGGAAGCCTGCTTTTCCCAGTGCACCACCACTCTGCAAACCAACTGCTGAGGGGTTCAGCACGCTCTTTGAGTACGTAAATGCTTGAAAAAAAAAAACCAACACCAAAACCCACACCAAAACCCCCAGTCAGAAGGCAACACCAGGTTACCATGGTGTGCAAAAGTTGCCTCACGTACATGGGATGTTTCTAAGCAACACATGAGCCACTACAGAAAACTCTTATCAGCAAATCCAAGCTCCTTTCCTGGGTAATGCATCTAGGTCAAGCCAAGGCACACGGAGCACTGAAGCCCAGTTTTGGTGATGCCTCCTCTGTATCCACCCTGGATAAAAATATTAGCATAGTTCAGGTTATCAGGCTTTATTTTCATCAGCATTAAACTCACTGCAGAAACAGCAATAACCTTAATTATTCACAGGTAACTCGATCCCAGCCTTCCTGGTGCTGTGACGCTGAGTTGTGACCACTTCTTCCCCCTCTCAGCTTCAACTCTCCTCACCCCAAAAAACCTCAATAAACCTAAATAAAAATAAAAATACTGCACATGACTGTGATCCCCAAACGAGGGTGTCCAGCACAGGACCCCAGACACAGGGTATCTCTTCAAACTCTACCTAAACCCGATGCAGCCACTCCATCCATTCAAACGCATTCCCCTGTGCATTAGCAGCAAAACCACTAACTCAGCCAAAATGTATTCTTCTCCCATGGATTAGCTGGCACAAATTAGTGCGGGAGTGACGCATGCAGTCTGTCCCTTCCCATTTTTCAACATGCACAAACACCAGGGATTTGGAGACGCTTCACAAGTTTTCTGCTTACAAGTTGCGGGCAGAGTTTAAATCGTCTGAAATGCGCAAATTGTTTCGGAGATAACACACGTTCATTTTACTGACCAGACCTCAGATGCTCTTTTCAAACCACGTTTTCCCCTCCCCTCGGCAGCGATAAAGGCTCTGCTGCTGTCCCAGCACGGCGAGGGAACTGTTTCAACAGCCACCAGCCCTCTCTGCCAGGCAGCACCACCAACAAAAATCAACTGAACAGGGCAGAGCACTTCAGACAGGCTCAGAAAAGCCCTGATGTTGGAGGATCACTCTGAGCTGACCAGCAAGTGCAGGGGCCACTCGAGGCAGGACACGCTGGCCGGGTCCCCGGGAGACTCATTGCTCTGAAGAGACTCTTCAGATCTGTTACATTTCAGAGAGAAATAAAAAAAAATATTGTAACAGCTTTCCTTTCTCCCTTTGCTGCTGTTCGAGTGGAATAAGAAACCAAGTACAGAATATGCTGAAAAGGAGCAAGGGTTTAGTCTTGACACAGTCACCTGAATCCAACTGCAAGAGCCATGGACACAAGTCACCATCTATTCCACTTAAATCACCTTAAACTAAAAAAGGAGCAACCCAGCCCCATAGAAATAACCTAAAGGGTTAATGCTCGAGCTCGTTTCCCCCAGTACCGCCAGAGAGCAAAAAGTTATTAATTCAAATTCAACCTCTCTGATTAATGGCGGTGAACGATTTGCTGATAAAAAGCAGATCACGTTTGATAAAAACAAAAAAGGCACCATCCCTCACAAGAATTCTGTCACAAACTTTTCTGTTCTCCCTTGGCACGTCACCAATTAGACCTACTCCTTTAGCCTGCTACCACCAGCATAAAAAAAAAAAAAAAAAAAAATAAAAGCATAATGGGTTTATAATTTGCCACCGAATCCCATAGCAACTGTACGTCACTTCAGATGTAAATTACAGACAATTCCTTCCAATGCCGTTCGAAAACTATAGAGCTGAATCTATAATTTGAGCAGATCCAAGCGGCAGAGGGTTGAGAGAGAGAGAGAGAGAGAGAGAAAAAGCTACCCTAAATAATTGAGAGGAAACTGCCACGGGCCAAAACATTCAGTGTCTCTTTGTCCCCCTTCGCTTTCGAACGGGAGGTGCCACATTGGGGTCAGCGTGGAGAACACTGAGCAACAGGAGTTGAGCAGTTCAGGGCGTTCTGCAGATCCTGTCCCATTTTTGCTGATGAGGAGGAGACGTACGTGTGCGATGAGCTTCCTCTCCAGCCTCCTCTGATTCATTTGGTCGTGTCACCGACTCATGTTCCCGATGTCGTAAGAGCCTCAATTTTGACGGACTACAGCATCAGTGAATTAATAGGACAGGAAAAAACAGGTTACAGGGGAGGAGGAATGATGCAAAAAAGCTTTAAAGATAATTCAATGAATTTTGATTCGAAAGGCGGATTGTTCTTCTCCTCCTGACACCTGCAAGCAGCTTTCAATTCCCAAGTCAGCATGAATACGCATTACCCTAAAGACCCTGTAATGACAGCACAGCCTTCATTTTGTGTTTCAGTGCTTTGAACACAGCAAGATGAAGGCATCTCCACCAACTGCTCCAAAAGGCAAGGCTGAGAAGTTCTTTCAATAAACAGCCACTGCAAGGGGTCGGGTTAACCCTGATCTTCACGGAATCGCTTCTCTCACAGTCGGGGAAGGTGACTCGGGAAGCCACATCTATCAGACCACGGCTCCAAAACTCAGCTCAGCTAGCTGAGCACGGGGACAACGTGCTTTGGTTATCTCAGCTCAGTCCCCAATAAATATTTGTGCATCTGCCAAAGTTCACCAGTGAATCAACCAATGGCTTCAGTTCAAAACACTCCGGGGTAGCCGGGGCAGAGAGGAACAACAGGAGCAGGAGGTGCTGCTCAGCTGCATCACACACGGACCAAGGGATGCTACAACCTACTTTACATCCTCCTAAAACCACCATGCAAGCCAGGACCAGGGCTGGGAGCTGAGGTGAGCCTGGCCTCCATCATTAGGTCAACACATGAGCTCCAGATAACAGGGAAAGGTGTGGAATTGTGTCACTTCGCTCGTTATCAAATGACCACCCCTCACACAAGCTCCAGCCGCAAAGGGAGGTTTTAAATAACTACGTGAAAGTTGGGAAATTCCCAGGTAAGGGTTCCAGGAACAGCCCTAACACTGTTTGCCTGCTGTCAGCACCTTCAGCACAAGAGACAGACCCACTGCCAAGGGGCACTCAGGTCTGCCGTGTGGCATTTTCAACCGGGCACGAAGAGCGGGACTTACCCAGAAACCCCTCGTGATGCTGCTAAAAAAACAGGTGTGAACATCAAAGGATGAGTGCTAGGGATGGAGATGTATCTAAGGGTATCAGGTGGGGATGGATAAAACATCTTGTCATCAAGGATGGGGTTCAGGAGAAGGAATGAAAGAAGAAAACAAGGAGGGGCGTAAGGAGTTCCCTTGTACCTCGACACGGGCAGCAAGAAAGCTGGAGACAAACCAGAACAGATGTGAAAAAGCCACAGAATCATCTAATCCCAGAGTGGTTTGGGTTGGAAGGACATTAAGGCCCATCTTGTTCCACCCCCTGCCACGAGCAGCGACACATTCCACTATCCCAGATTGCTCCAAGCCCCGTCCAACCTGGCCTTGGCCACGTCCTGCTTTTTTGGGAAGGCCTGAACACGACCCCGAAGGGAAGGCAGCAAACTGAAGGTTGGTCTAGAATTACACCCCTGGGAGAACCCAGAGTTGTTTTAGGGGAACACACCAGACCAGTTGCATTTCACCAGTGGACAAACCGAGCTGGGACAGCCTCGCCACCGCTCGGCCCTCGGAGCTGAGCCGCCGGAGCTCGCGCTTTCACAACCCCGGGGAAGAGGTTTCAGGGACAGCAAGTTTCACAAGGGGCAGCCAGGTGACATCTCACAGTGTCCCCTGTGAAGCCAGTGCTACCTCTTTTTTTTCAAGACTCTTATTTCTGTCAGGTGAGCCACTGGAGAAAAAAAGAAACCCTTTTCGGGATCGGGAAAAGCCGGAGCCCTGTGGAGCTCCTCAGCAGCAGCTCCACATCCTCTGAACACGACACAGGAACAGCTTGCTGGAACACAAGAGTTGGGCATCAACAGCACAGAATCCCAGACTGGGTTGGGTTGGGAGGGACCTCGAAGCTCAGCTCATTCCACCCCCTTCCACGGGGCAGGGACACCTTCCGCTAGACCAGGTTGCTCCAAGCCCCATCCAACATGTGGACCCACGACCGTTTTCCTCCCTGGGACACAGAGAATTCCAGCAGAGACCCAAGAAGACAAATATCTGCTTCTCCACAGCCCTGCTGCCTGATGCACACACATGGTGCAGCTCCACACCAAGCCTGCAACTGCTCTGGCACAAGGGACACTCCAAACAAATGGCAGCTCGCCCGGCTGGGTGATCATTTTTGGATTATGTAATCCCAATACATTATTATTAGACCAAGAACAAACTCAAGCAAGGAACTGAAGACATTTCCCTGCCCGTTCTGGCAGAGGGACAGAGTCTTGTCGCAGGAATCGGCACGGATGTGCTACCCCGGTGCCCAAAACAGGTCAGACTGCACACGTTGGACTCCAGGTAACACAAACAGCAGGATTGGATTCCAGGCCATTATCCATATTACACAACGCCGCCGTCAGCTCCACCACATTTCAAACCAAACCGAGCAGAAGGAGAGCCTGAGCAAATTTTTTCCATTTAACTGCTGCAGCCCGAAATTAAAAGCGGAGCTGGGCTGGACAAACACAGGCTGCAAAGGTGTGTTGGAGGCGGTTCCTGGCGTGGCCGTGGCCCGGCGCTTCCGAGGAAGCCGAGACGTTCCCCGAGCTGGAGAAACTGTTTATAGAACCGATGCAGAAGGAGCATATGTGTTTAATAGCCCACTAATTGTTGCGTTATTCACTACACAAACAAGCAGCTCTTCTGCCCCTTATCCCTTCCTGCCCAGTTAATCACCAGGAGCCTCTGACTATTTCTCTTTTGGGTGGTGGTGAAGGAAGCAAAGTTCATTAGTGGCCGTTGGCCACCAAACAATCCAGAGCCCAGGCTTCATTTAGAAAATAAACACCACTATTCATGTGTGACACGGACTCAGAATAGCTTCCCAAAATATTTAATGCAGCTGCCTGTAGCCTTCCTACTCTCCCTCCCCCCCCCCCCCCAAAAAAAGGCTTTCCTAATATATAGGAAAGACTTATATGGATTATTTGTTTCATTTTCAGACCAAAAAAAAAAAAAAGCTACTAATTCAGTCTACCCAAGTCACTTATTGCTACTGACTTCTCATAATGCTGATAAACACTCATTAAAATATAAGTTGATAAACCCTGGTACAGTCATTACCTTCGTCCTCATACAGAGATTGCCCAATTCAGTGATGTGATGTAACCAACACCCTAAATTAAAAATAGTGTTGTGACAACATATGGTTTATCCTACAGAAGCTGGCAGGCAGGACGCTCCTAATGACAAACGGGTTTAGGCTCCCAGCTTCCCCCAGCAAGGTGAGGAGACAGAAATGTTCGTCACAGGATCAGAGGCGGAAAAAAATAAAATAAAATAAAATAAAATGACACCGAAAACGACAGTTTTGAACCCCTCTCCGGTCCATCCCAACGCCTGCCGCTGCTGCCGAGTGCTGCCATCATTCTTTATTTACATGACTAATAAGCTCTCTGGATGCATTTCAGGGAAATCGCTCGGAAAAGACAATCTGGAAATTTCAAAATACAGCCCCAGTCTGAACGTGCCTCCCCCCCCCTTCCCGGGGAGGGAAGTACTGGGCTATGGGGGCGGCAGGGGGGTACAACCGGGTGCCCCGGGGAAGGGGGGGACCCCCTACCCAGTCCGGGATGGCAGCACCGGGGGTGAGCCCCCCTTTTTCCCCCCCTCCCCGGTCCTGGAAACCCACATCACGTTCACCGGGGGAACGGGGAGGGGGGTGGGGGGGGGCATCGACGTCCCTCCATCCCCCTCCCCAGACACTCCCGGGCACTGACGGCAGTTCCCGTCACCTCCCGGGGGGACACCGAGCGCCCACCCCCGCACCGAGACCGCGGGGTGTGGGTCCCCATCACCCACGGGGGGGGCACATTGGGGTCCTTCCTTTACCCACCGGGGGGGGTACACTGGGGTACCTCCATCACCCACCGGGGGGGGTGAAGCACATTGAGGTCCCCCCTTTACCCACCGGGGGGGGCACATTGGGGTCCTTCCTTTACCCACTGGGGGGACATACTGGGGACCCCCTTTACCCATCGGGGGGGGGGGCACATTGGGGTCTCCCCAGCAGCTACCGGGAAGTGTGGTGGGGGTACGACACACACCCCCCGACCCCTCCCGGTGCCCCTCGGGCACTTACCGGAGGATCACGACCCCTCCCCCGGTTACCCACCGGGGGGCCCATCGGGACCCCTTAAACGCCAGTGGAGGGACACACACACACACACACACACACACGACACCGGGGGGCGTTCCGAGCCCCCTCGGTCTCCCTCAACCCCCTGGCATCGGGATCGCCCCCCACCCCCCCTCCCGCCTTCCCCGCTCACTCACGGAGCGGGGGGGTCGGGGCAGGAGCTCCCGCACCCCCTCGGTGTCTCACCGCGGAGCCCTCGCACCACCACCGACCCACCTCCCCTCTCACCCCCGCGGGGGGCTCCCTCCCTCCGGGGGCCTCGTGGCGACCGCCCGCCCTCTGCCTCCCTCCCTCCCTCCCCTCCGCGGGGCCGTGCCCGGGGCCCCGCAGCCCCCTCCTTACCTTACAAGCCTGGTAGCTCTCGAAGGCGCGCAGGGCGCTCTCCGTGAGCTTGACGTGGAAGACGGAGACGCGGGTGCCGCGGCCGAGGCGGCCGCAGGACAGCCCGTACCCGCGCTCCGCCTGCAGCGCCGCCATCTTGGGACCGTCTCCCCCTCCGCGCCTGGGCCGCCGGGGCCGCCCGCCGCCGGCCACGCCTCCCCCTTATGAATTATTCATGAGCCTTTCCCGCGCCGCCGGCCACGCCCCCTCCCGGGGCGCCTGTTGCTGGGGCGAGGCGGCGGGCAGCGCGCGCGCCCATTGGCTGAGGGGAGGAGGGCGCCGCGCCGGATTGGGCGGCGCGGAGGGGGAGGCGGGGATATGTAAATGAAGGGGGAGCGGGGCATGCTGGGGAGGGTGGTCTGGCGCGCTGGGGGAGCGCGGGGAGGGGGCGGCGGGGGGGGAACCCCCGGCATGAGACCCCCCCGGGTATGAACCCCCCGATCCCTGACATGAGCCCCCACCGGGGTATGAAACCCCCTGGGAACACCCTGCAGCTCCCCCCAGAGCAGGATTTGGGGTCCCACGCCTCCCCCTGGGCATCCCCCCCCGGCCCAGCCCGTGGGCTCCATGTGCCCCCCACCCAAGCTGGACCCGTGGTCCCCTGGTTCCCCCCGGCCACCCAGCAGGACCCCCAGGCAGAGCTCTGTGCTCTTCAGGCCTCTCCAGGGCCAGGCATCCCCCCCCCAGCCATGGGAGCTGCTCCCTCCTGCTTTATAGCTGTGTGGGGGCCATAAAAATTTGCCTCCCCAAATGAAACAGAGCCACTCCTGGCCCCCACTGCAGCCACGAGTGTGTGTGGCAAGAGGGGGGACAGCGACGATGAATGTCTGGGTGGCAATAAAAAGGCCTGGACATGAAGGAATTGTCCTTTATTTGGGAAGTTCACAGTCAGTTTGGGGTGGGAGGACAGTGCTACAAACCCCCCTGCGAGCAGAGCTGAGGCAGCGGCAGGGCAGAGGGGGACCCCCAAAAGCTTGGACCCACAGGAGACAGCCCGGACAGGGGGTCTCCGACGCTCCCCTCTCGCCATCCCTCCCGCCACGGGTTTCTTTGGCTTCCTTTGGACATTGCACGCTCTGGGGATGTGCTGGGGAGGGGAGCGGGAGCCTCTGGGAGGGCTGAGTCCCCCAGGACACAGGGAATGTCGCTGCACCTGCCCCTGGGCACATCCACATGGCTTCCCTTCCCTTCCCTTCCCACAGCTGGGCCCAGCTTCCTTCCATGTGCCTCCCCCAGCTGAGGGGGGACAGGACCCCCCGGGATGGGGATGGCCACGACCGTACCGCTGTGTGGGAGCTCCCACTCCCCCCGACACGCTCGGGGCCGGGGGCTGAGCCCCTGATTGCCGGGAGGGTGCCTGGGGGTCTCCGCTCTGCCCGCGGCTCCATCCCTGCAGCTGCACCCGCCTGCGCCGGGAGGGATACGGGGAATGGCGGGAGGGAGACCCGGCACCTCCGGCAGAGAAAGCATCCGTGTTCCTGCAGCTGCCAGTCCACGGGAAGGGGTGGGGGAGCCCCTCAGCAGAGAGAGAGAGAGAGGCACAGGCCCGCCGCTGGTCCCGTGCCCAGGGGCCGCCCCGGCGCCGCCCTCAGTTCCTCGCCGCGATGACCACGGACAAGGCCACGCCGCCCAGCGCGATGGCCGTCGCACCAAAGAGCCACTTCCAGGGGATGGACTGCGGAGGAGGGAGCCAGGGAGGTGAGGGGATGTGCCACCCTCGCCTATCCCCGGCTCCCGGCATCCCAGACGGGGGCGTCCCAAAAAGGCAAGTGCTGCGCCGGCACGTGGCCGGAGCGTCCGCGGGGACAGCGTGTGCCGCCGGCTGCCCAGCTGACAGCTCAGGCTCCCGAGCGCAGCAGCTGGGAGCAAAGTCCGGACCCTCCAGCTGGCACCACCGGGATCCGGCGGACGGAGCCAGCACAGCCTGTTATCAGTGTTTTCCTGGCACGGCTCCCGGAGCACGGCCCCCCGTTCCCAGCGGGATTGCTGCCCGGACACAGCCCACCCACGTGGGTCACACCCGCAGCCCGGGAGCAGCGCTGTGTCACCCCCCACCCCAGGGCCTGGGGGACAATGACACATCCCCTGCGGATCCCCAATCCCCCCGGGATCCCAGCACCAGCCCCTACCCAGGGCAGCTTGTCTTTGCACTTCCTGGGGGTGCCGGAGGCGCTGGGATTCCCGAGCATCTTCCTGTACATCTCGGTCTCCACGTTCCTCTGGTCCGCGTGTTTCTTCACCAGCTTGGAGAGCTCAGCGTGGATGGTCTGGGGAGGAGAGCGAGGTGTTACCAGCCCTGCACCATCCCTGCCTGTGGTGTCACCAAACAGCAGCTCCCACCACGCCTGAGACGTGCAGGGACTTGGTGGAAGAGCTCAGAAGCAGCCGAGGGGGTGATGGCCTCATCCTGCCCCACTTCCCAGCACCATGGGCCACCCTGTGGGTCCGAGTGCCCCTCTGTCCTTTTTGGCCACTCTGTTCCCTGGCAGCAAGGAGCAGAGCCCAGGGCTGATGCCAGACATCGGGAAATGGACTTTTATCCTTTAATCGAGACAGGAAAGCGTCTGCCTTGAGGACAGACGTGCCCAAGCTCTCCCACTTGTGTCTGGAAAGCAGGCTGGGAAAGTGGGCTTAAACTCAGCCTGGTCTGAAGTGGGATTGCAGCAAGACCCAGAGCCAGTCTGTACCTGCCCAGCTGGGGCAGGAGAAGGCTCCGAGTCCTGTGTGGGGCTCCCAGAAAAGCCACAGGAAGTGCCAGGGAGCCGAGCACGGAGGGTGGCAGGAAGGGCAGGGTGGCAGGAAGGACGTCGAGGTGGCACGGCCGTGCTGTGCCCTCTGCTGGGGGTTCCCCAGGCCGTGCCACGCTGGGAAACGCTGCCTCCCACACGAGAATTTGGACGTCTGGAGGACTGGAAGCTCCTGCTCGGAGCTCCCCGGGGCTGGCACATCCCAGCAGGACGAACATCAGCATCCCACCCTGGCTCCCCAGAGCGTGCATTTTCCAAGGGGTGGGGAGAAGGGATGCCTGTGACGCCTGGAAGGTGTGACAGCCTCAGAGAACCTGTTTCCTCACGGGAGGCAGGTGGAGCCCAGCATTTCGGGAGTGTTTTCAGCACCGGTAGCCGTGGCCTGTGAGTCACCAGGGCTGCGACTGGAGAGGCCCCACCACTTCCCCGGCAGCAGCCCAAGAGCCCAGTAATTTGCTGTACTTGTGGTTTCACCGGCAACGTCACTGCAGGGCATTTGGATTTTCCAGCCCTCTCCAATTAAAAGCTCCATCAGAACAGGCTGGTGAGCAGCTGCCCTGCCCAGTGACGTGCTGGAGACGTACAGAGAATGGCTCCTGCTGCTGCTCCCTCTCCACCCTGGCCTTGCTGGGAAGTGAAGGGTTTGGGATCCTGCTCGCCCTTCTGTGGGTGCTCTCAGATCACACCCGTGGGTGCTGCTTGTGCCCCATCCAACCCCTCACCTTCAGGCACTGGATCACGACACAAATCCTGATGGTCTGGTGAAATTCCCAGAAAAGGGATGGACACAACAACGGACCCAAGCCCACCTGGAGAGCCGACTCCAAGCAGGCAGCACCTCCCTGTCTCTCCCCAGGCTCGCTCCTGCTGGGAGCCACTTCCTGGCACTGGTTTTTTGATTCCTCCCAAGGCTCCAGTCCTGCAGCTGATCATTAACCGACAGGAAATTCCTGACCCAGAGCTCGCCCTGCCCAGGCGCTGGACCGAGGTCTGGCTGCTCCCACCACCCAGTGAATCACACCTGGGGCTGCTGAGCGAGTTTGTGGGGACTCAGCTCTGCCCCACTTCCCGCAGCAGTGGCATGAGCTGCCAGAGCCACCCAGGAGAGCTGGAGCAGCCAGGACCATCCACAGCTGACAGCTGGAGCAGGGATGGGTTGGCAGGGCATCCTGCCAGTGCCAGGAGCAAAGGTCAATGAGGGAATCTTGCAACATGGAGATAAAGGACCTGCCAGCCCAGCCACGCTTGGATGTTGCACCTCATGGGGCATTGTCCCCCAGACTCTGGGGCTATTCCCAGCCTTCCTTCATGGAGCTGGGAACAGCTACAGGGGGCTTCAGCCTTCCACGGGAGACACTGAGGTTTGTAGGGACACAGACGAGAGAGGAGCACCCCACAGACTCCCAGCTCAGTGGGATTATGGGCAGCACACACCTCCAGCCTACCTTGTTTGAAGGCTCCAGCTTCAACGCTGCCTTCAAGATGGGAATGGCCTCCCTGTATTCACCCTGCTGAGCCAGGACCTGGAGAGCAAGACATGGGTTGAGCAGGATGGCTGAGGTCTGTCCCTCTGTCCCCTGGCTGAGATCTGTCCCTCTGTTCCCTGGCTGAGTTCTGTCCCTTGATCCCCTGCCTGAGGTTTGTCCCTCTGTCCTCTGGCTAAGATCTGTCCCCTGGCTGAGATCTGTCCCTTTGTCCCCTGGTTGAAACCCGTCCCTCTCTCCCCTTACTGAGATCTGTCCCCCGGTCCCCTGTCACGCCACGGACAAGGGACCCCAGCCTCACCTTTCCCTTTCGGAAGAGAGCCTTGATGTTCTCTGGCTGGTGCTCCAGCACAAGGTTACAGGACTTGAGAGCCGCCTTGTAATGGTCCAATTTGAGCTGCGAGGCCGCCAGGTTGTTGAGACATTTCACCTTCACATCCAGCAGCTCGGCCTCCTCATCTGGGCTGAAATCCACTGCCAAGACCCCGGAGCCAGGTTAGGGCAGGACAGGAGCCTGGGAGGACCCTCACTGGGGGAGGAAACAGGTACCTTTGGAGTTGGAGCCGATGATCCTGAGGGCGATGTCGTAGGAGTTGATGGCCAGCACGTAATCTGCCTGCTGGTAGAAGTAGTTGCCCCGCTCCCGTTTGCGGTTGGCCAGCTCGACCTTCTCCTTCCCGCTGAGCAGCTCCAGGTCCGGAGCGTCCCGAGCCTCCAGCAGCTCCACCTCCAGCGTGAGGGACGCGTTGGGTGGGATGTCAGGGCTCCTGCACGGAGACAGGCACAAAGCCACGGGACCACTGTCGCCTCTGTCAGCCCCACCAGGAGCTGGGCCACGCAGATTTAGCGCCGTGGCTCAGAAATCAGAGCCGGGGAAGCTTCCCAGGGGCAGGGAACGATGAAGACCTTTCTTCATGGCAAGTGAGCCGGGTGTCCCTGCCTGTGGAAGCTGAGGTTTGCCAGCTGGGCTGTCACCAGGAGAGCAGAGGCAGCTCCCACAGGCCTGTTTGGGACCACTCTGCTCCACCCCGTGCCCTCCCTGCTCACCTGCCCTGAGTGCCGTAGCAGTACTTGGCGTCCGACACGATCAAAGCCGTCTCCCCCATTTCCAGGAGCTGCACACACAGGTCCAGAGCCTGCAGGGAACAACATGGAATCATGGAATGGTCTGGGTTGGAAGAGACCTTAAAGCCCGTCCAGTTCCACCCCCCTAAAGCCCATCCACCTTCCACTGGACCAGGTTGCTCCGAGCCCCACTAACTTGGCCAACATCAGGGAGAGGAGCACGAGGCAAGGGCAGAGGAGCCACTTTGGCCAGCAAAACAGGACATCACTGACCCCCTGAGGTGAGGTCCTGCCCCACAGGGTGCAAACACAGCAGTGATAAAGCCAGACGAGCTCCCTCCCAGCCCTGACCTGCAGGACATCGCAGTCCCCCAGCGTGAAGGTGAGGGCAGGGTCCTCCTCCACCACGGTGCCATCCTCCAGCGTGGCCTTCAGGCGGATTGTCACGTCCTGGCCCTTTCGGGGACGGGTGTCCACCCCCTGGCCCGGCACCAGCGTCTTCTTCTTGAGCAAGCCGCTCCCTGGGCACGGAGAAGGACACGGTGGGGAGGGAAAAGCCCGAACCCCCCCCGCCCTGCCCTGGCTCCTCCTGGCCGGCCTTCACGGCACCGGGAGCACCGGGGAAACCCCGGAGGCCTCAGAATCAAGCGCCCTCCCGCCCCCGGGGCTCTCACCCAAAACATCGAGCCACTCCTGGGGGTCCCCGGGCGCGTCCCCCCCGCCCCGCTCGGGGGGCTGCGCATCCTCCCGCGGCGGGGCCGGCGGCCGGGCCACGTCCTCCAGCGGGGGCAGCTCGCTCAGGTCATCCTCATCCTCCTCCTCCTCCTCTTCCTCCTCTTCCAGCACCTCGAAATCCTCCGCCGTGTCCAGCGGAGACGCCTCAGCCGCCGGTGCCGGTTCGGTGCCGGTGCCCACCCGGCCCGGGCAGCCGCTCCCCGGTTCCTCCCCGCTGGACGCCATCGCGGCGGAGCAAGCTGGAGCGGGGAGAGGGGACGGGGGTCGGTGGGGCCTCGCTCTTACCGGGGGGACACGGGGAGCGCCGGGACCCACCGGGAGCAGGGGCTGCGCCAAGGGGGGCACAGGAGTGCGCGGCGCGCCGGGGAAGGGATCGGGCCCGGGGGTGGGAGGGATGGGCCCGGTGGGTTTGGTGGGCCCGGCGGGATCGGGGGGGTCGCGGCCCCGGTCCCCGTCCCGGGACTCCCGCGCCCCCCGCCCGCCCCCACGTGACCGCGGCGCGCGCCCCCCGCCCGCTCTCACCTGGCCCGCGGACCCGCGTCCGCCGGGCCCCGCCCCTCCTCTCCCATTGGCCCGGCACCGCCCACCGCGTGACGCCATTGGGCGGGGAGCACGCCCGTCAGCGCGGCCCGGCGCCGCCTTAAAGGGGCCGCTACACGCGCGGCCGCCGCGCCCCCGGCGGCGCCGGGAAGGGGTCTCCGCCGGTCCCATCAGTCCCGCCACCGGTACCGGCGCGGCCCCGTGATGCCCGCGGGGGGCCCGACCCCCCCTTCTGCCCCCCCCGCCGCTGTCCGGCACTTCCGTCCCTTCGCGGTGACGCCGCGAGGTCGCGCCCCCACGTGACGCCGCGGCCGCCGCACCCGGAAGCGGCGCGGAGCGGCCGCCGGTGCCGCCCCCGGTGCCGCTGCCCCGTCATGTGAGAGCGGCGGGACGGGCCCCCCCAGGTGCGCGGGGTGGGCTCCGGGAGGGGCTCAGCCCCGCGTGTCCCCGGGGGAGCCGCGGGAGCGGCGGCGCTACCGGGCGCGGGGGGGCGGCGGGCGGGCGGAGATCCCCCGGTACCCCCCCCGGTACCGGCGTGCGGGGCTGCCCCGGGAGCGGGCAGGGCGGTAACTCCGGTGCTGGTTGCATGGCGGGGCGGAGGGGGCCCCGGTATCGCGGATGTGGAGGGGATGGGGGGGGGGGGGGGTCCCCGTTCCGGGGGGGGGCGGGGGGGTCTCCCGCCCGCCCCCCCCCCGGCTGAGCCGCCCCCCGCGATCCCGCAGGCCACGATGGAGCCCACGGCCTCGCAGGTGTTCTGCGGGCGGGTGCTGGGCATGGTGAACGCCGAGGACGTGAATGCCATCATCCTGGCCCAGAAAAACATGTGAGTGCCCGGCGGGGGGGGGGGGGACCGGGGGGGGGGGGGGGGGAGCCCGGCACCGGGAGCCTCCCCCGGGAGAGGGTTTGGGGGTCTTTGCCGAGCTCCGCGTGCTTCCCCTTCCCACCCCCCCTACAGGTTGGATCGGTTCGAGAAGACCAACGAGATGCTGCTCAACTTCAACAACCTGTCGAGTGTGAGGATGCAGCAGATGAACGAGCGGTTCCTGCACCACACCAGGACCCTGGTGGAGATGAAGAAGGACCTGGACAGCATCTTCCGAAGGATCCGGTGGGGAACGGGGCGGGAAGGGGCAGGGACACAGCACAGTGGGGCTGGGTGGGGTGTGGGGGTGTTAAAGCAGGGTACAAATCGGAGTTTGGGGGGATGCTGGGAGTGGAATTTGTTGGAGAGGGGAAAACACGTGGAGAGGAGCTGCGGAGGCTGGAGCTTTGGGATTCTGTGATTCTGGTCTAGCCAGGATGGTCTGTGCTCCCTGGGGTGGTCACAAAACCACTCAGAGGTGGTGTGGAGGGAGAGGGGAATGGGGATGATCAGGGAGGGTGGGGAGGGAGCCCTGAGGAACCCCTTGGGATTATCCATAAATGCTGGAGAGTGGAGGGAGCTGGTGGGGCAGCTCAGCCCCGGATCCCTGAGCTCCCCATGGACTCAGCTCAATCTCTCCTCCCCAGGACACTCAAAGGGAAGCTGGCGAAGCAGTACCCCGAGGCTTTCAGCAGTGAGTGATTCCTGATGTGTGGATTCATAGAATCATGGAATGGTCTGGGTTGGGAGGGACCTTAAAGCCCATCCAGTGCCACCTTCCACTACCCCAGGTTGTTCCAACCTGGCCTTGGACACTTCCAGGGATCCAGGGGCAGCCACAGCTTCTCTGGGCAACCTGTGCCAGGGCCTCCTCACCCTCAGAGGGTGGAATTCTTTCCCAATATCCCATCTAACCCTGCTCTCTGGCAGTGGGAAGCCATTCCCCCTTGCCCTGGCACTCTGTGCTCAGTTTTCCTCCCTATTCCAAAGAACACATGAGGTGTCTCTTGGGAATGGGGAGAAACCAATGAGACATCCAGGCATGTGCTGGCCCGTGGCTGCCACTCTAAAAGTCTGGAAAACTCCTTGGTTCTATTAAATGCAGTTGCAAGAAGTTAGTGATTTACGTGCTGGTGTGTTTTTGATTGATTCCTACCACATGCAGAATTAGGGAGCTGCTCCCCTGGGGTATCTCTCACCACTGGTGTCACAGAACTAACGTCTGCCTCTTCCCTTCCAGACATCCACGAATCTCCCATCCTGGAAGACGACGACGATTTCGACCCCGTCCCCAAAAGCACCACGACCACCATCGCTACCTCTGAGCAGAGCACGGAGTCCTGTGACACCAGCCCTGATGTCATCTCTCCCACCACGAGCCAGGATTTTGAGGATTTATCCCAAGGCCAGTACGACGTGCCGGCCGTGAACGGACAGAGTCTCACAGACGAGGACACGGCCAACGGCCTGGACTAGGAGGAGTTGGGTCCTGCCCCCAGAGAACTTTCTATCCTGTATATTTATATTTGTGTGTTGCTTTTTTTTTTTTTTTGCCGCCTTTTTTTTTTTTTTTTTTTGGGAAGAGGGAAGCGAAGGCTGGGAGAGAAGCCGAGGGAGGAAGAAGGTGCTGCCCTTCCTCCTCTAAACTGCCACTGAGGTGTAAACCCACCACTCGCTTCAGGGGGAATCAGTAAATCCTGGGTTGGAAACGCCTCTTGTCCTTCCTCGTTTCTGCCCTCAGGAGAGCGGCCAAACCCCGCCAGCCACGTAGATTTTGGTGCAGGAAAAGCCGTTTTGGGGCACAGCTGGTTGGTTTTTTCCTTAAGGAATGCGTTCCCACCATCGCTCCGGCTCTCCCGGGGGTCTGTCCGTGCTGCTGATGGACTCGTGCTGTGTTTCACACCCGTGGGAAGAGCCAGAGTAGGGTTTCCTTTTGGCTCTCACGGCTCAGCCCCTCACGTGGTGCTACTGGGCACCACACGGGTGGACTTGCATCTGTTCCCTCCCAGGAAGATGTCGTGCAGGTCCTTCTTCATTTCCACCAGTGTCTTGGTGTGGTGGAGCTCGGGCCTGGGATCTTCATGGCCTGTGAGGGGCTGAGGGGAGAGTGGGGGGCTGGAGCCCTGGGGTTTGGGGCTGCTCCTGGGGCTGCAGGGTCAGTGTGGGGCTGATCCTGTGGTCATGGGGCCAGTTTGGGGCCAGGCTGAGGTCCATGGGGTCAGTGTGGCCACGGTCCTGGCGCCGTGGGGCTGGTTTGGGGCCAGTCCTGTGGCTGTGGGGTCGGTTTGGGGCCGGCCTTGGGATGGGCCCCGTGGCCACGGGGTCAGTGTGGGGCCAGCCTGGGGTCCATGGGGCCAGTCCCTGGGCCTTGTGGTCGGTGTCAGCCCAATCCCGGGCTGGTTTGGGGCCGGTCCGAGGCTGCGGTCGTGGGGTCGGTATGAGGCCGGTCCGGGGTCCGTGGGGCTGGTCCCGGGGCCACGTGGGACCGCCGGTACCGGGACAGGCAGTCCCGGTGTCACGGGGCGGTCCCGGGGGCGGTCTCGGTGTCACCCCGGCAGTGACGGGGCGGTCCCGGGGGCGGTTCCGGTGTCACCGCTGTCACCGCCGGAAGTGACGCACCGGCGGGTTCCGGTCCCGCCTCCCCTTTCGCTTTGCAGCGAGGCCGCGGGTGCGCGCGGGGCGGCGGGGCCTGGCGCGGGGAACGGGATCCCGGGATGGGCCCCGGGTCCCGGGAGGGGAGGGCGGGATCCCGGGATGGGCCCCGGGTCCCGGGAGGGGAGGGCGGGATCCCGGGATGGGCCCCGGGTCCCGGGAGGGGAGGGCGGGATCCCGGGATGGGCCCCGGGTCCCGGGAGCGGGGAACGAGATCCCAGGGTGGGGCCCGGGAGGGACGGACTGGATCACAGGTTGGGCCCCGGCTCCCGGGAGGGGCGGGCTGGATGTCGGGGAAGGGACCGGATCTTGGGATTTGGGGATATTAGAGCCCGGGGAGGGGACTGGATCCGGAGGGAGGGGAGCCGGGCCCCGGAGGAGGGGGACTGGATCCCGGGATGGGGTTGGATCCCAAGGAAGGGACCCTGGATCCTGGGATGGGGCTGGATCGCGGGATGGGCCCCAGATTCTGCGAGGGGGGAGCTGTGTCCCGGGATAGGGGCTGAATCCCAGGTGTGGCTGGATCCCGGGGTGGGGGACCGGAGGCTCAAAAATGGGGATTCAGGGACTGGGAATGGGGGTTTGAGGGGTCAGTCCTTTCTGGGGGTGGGCACGGGGACCCCAGGACCCCCAGGCCCACCCAGGGGGTGACGCAGCTGCCGCTCCCACAGACAAAAACGGTGCCAAGATGCAGATCTTTGTGAAAACCCTGACGGGCAAAACCATCACCCTCGAGGTGGAGCCCAATGACACCATCGAGAATGTGAAAGCCAAAATCCAGGACAAGGAAGGTACTGGCAGTGCCAGGGAGCAGCGGGGCAGCCCCGTGGGGGTCCCCCAGTTCCCCCACCACGGTGATTCTCCCCCACAGGGATCCCCCCCGACCAGCAGCGTCTGATCTTCGCGGGGAAGCAGCTGGAGGACGGCCGCACCCTCGCCGACTACAACATCCAGAAAGGTGCTCCCTGGACCCTTGGGGGATTTGTGGAGGGGGGGGGGGATGTTTTTGGGGTACCAGGTGCTCCCTGACCCCGCCATGACACCAATCCCTCCTTCCAGAGTCCACCCTTCACCTGGTGCTGCGCCTGCGGGGCGGAATCATCGAGCCCTCCCTGCGCCAGCTCGCCCAGAAGTACAACTGCGACAAGATGATCTGCCGCAAGTACGGCCCCCTGTGTGTCCCTCTCCCCTTCCCACAGCTCCCTCCCTGCTCCCTGTCCCCCTCCTCGGGGACACGGGGCTCTCCTGACCTGTGTCCCCCCCCCCCCCCAGGTGCTACGCCCGCCTGCACCCCCGCGCCGTCAACTGCCGCAAGAAGAAGTGTGGGCACACCAACAACCTGCGCCCCAAGAAGAAGGTCAAGTAGAGCCACGGGCCCTGCCTGTGCTGGCCAATAAAGTGTTGCAGTGCTCAGCCCTGTGTTCTGGTGGTTTTTTTACCCGAAGTTGTGTGGGTTTGAATAAGGGAGAGGGAGGGGAGCAGGGAGGGATGGAGTGGCAGCGGTGCCGGGTGGTGCCTGCCTGCAGTCGTGGACTGGACTGGCGCTGGGACACCCCTGTTACTAGTGCAAGGTCCAGACTAGCACTGGGACCACAAAAAAACCACTCTGCTTGCCCACTGGGCCCCCTCACCATGTGCACACAGCACAGATGGGCACTGGGACCTACCCCAGTCCCTGTGTCCAACTCGGTCCCAGGCCCTCCCCACTCCACTGGCCACACACCAGGAGCCCCCAGGCCACGTGTATGTGGACCAGCACCGGGACACCCCGTCCATGGTCTTGGGCCTTGCCTACACACCCTTGCCCACCCACCGGGAACCCTGGCTGTGTGCACAGCGCACAGACGAGCACCGGGACCCCCCATCCACCGGCTGCACCGGGACCCCCCTAAAACCCCCTTCCCACCCACCGGGAACCCCCCGCACACAACACAGACGGGCAGCGGGACCCCCGCCGGCTGCATGCGCACAGACCGGACAGGGCACGGGGCACCGGGGAGGGGGCAGCGGGCACCGGGGAGGGACCGGGCGCTGCCGGCCGGTGCCTGCAGGTGGCGGCGGAGCCGCGCTCCGCCCCGCGGCCCCCGGGCCTGCGCCGTTCAGCCGCCACCGGGCCATGGTGAGCGGCACCGGGAGCGGGCGGGGAGCGGCCCCCCGGGCACGGGGAGGGGGCGAGGGGGGCTCTGGGAACCGAGCAGTGAACCTGTGGTCTGGGGGGGGTCACGGGATGGGGCCGGGCTGTGGATGGGGGGGGGTCCCCGGTGCCCCTCTGCGTTGTTTAGGAACGGACGGGGCGCTCCCGGTGCGCGGGCAGCGGGATGGGGGGGTCCCGGTGCCCCTCCGCGTTGTGTGCACATTGGTGGGGGTCCCGGTGCGTGGGCAGAGGGATGGGGGGGGTCCTGGTGCCGGTCCGGTCCGTGCACGAGTGGACGGGGTGGTCCCGGTGCCCGTCCGTGCTGTGTGAGCGTGGCCGGGGGGCTCCCGCTGCGTGGGCACCGGGATGGGGGGTCCCGGAGCCGGTCCGGGACGGGACGGGGTGGTCCCGGAGTGCAGCGATGGGGGGGGTCTCGGTGCCGGACCGGGCGTAGGTAGAAGGGGGTCTCCTGGTGCACAGGCAGCAAAGTGTGGGGGGGTCCCTGGACCGAGCCCGTCCCTGCACGAGTGGAATGGGGGTCCCAGTGCCCGGTTGTATTGTGGACACGTGTCTGGGGGGTCCCGGTGCATGGGCAGGGTGGTGTTGGGGGGGTCCCGATGCCCGTTTGTGTTGTGTGCACAAGGCTGGGGATTCCCGCTGTGTGAGCAGTGGGATGGGGGGTTCCCGGTGCTGGTGCTGGGCTGAGCTCAAGAACCGCGGCTGGAATCCACCCGGGTCCCCCCAGGACGGGCACTGGACGGGGGGGGGGGGGGTTGTGTCTTACCCCAGCACAGGGGTGAGACCCCCGGGCAGTGCCGGCTTTGCCCAGAGCCCCTTACCGGGTCACCGGTGCCATGATGTCCCCAGCTGCCACCGTCCCCTTGTGTCCCGCAGACGGGCGAGGCCGTGCAGGCTCTGCTGCAGCGGCTGCAGGTGCTCCAGGGCGAGAGGGTCGAAACCTACCGGCTCTTCGAGGAGTGAGTACCGGCACCGCCGCGGGGACGGGCACGTGGGGGCACACGGGGCACCTCCCAGGGCAGGGGATCCCCCCAGCAAGGCACTGAATCCCCAGCAAAACGAACTAAATCCCCCATCCTGATTATTTTGCATCCCTCCGGGACCCGGCGGTCGGGGCGGCTGATGAGCTCCAGCTGGCAGCAGGACGCTGTGCTGGACACCTGAATCTTGTTTTAGCATCCAGCAGGGGATGATGGGCTTCACGAGTGAAAGGGATTAAAAAAAAAAAAAAAGCAACACTCCCTCCAAAAAAAAAGCAGTTTCCAACCTTTTCCCGTGCGAGGCCGCCTGGTCATGGGGGAGCTGCCAAATCCAGGCAGGAGGAGAAGGAAGGCAGGAGAACCCTCCTGGTGCTGCCCGTGGCGGGTGGCAAAAGGAGCTTTGGCAGAACGAGGATCTCGGGGTGTTGCCATCCCGGTGGCCCCCGGGTGTGGTGACAGTGGCTTTCCAGCCCCCTCACCTGTCCGCAGGGGCCACCAGGCGTACCTGAGCAGTGCCCCCCACTATGACTTCCCGCGGTACCGGCAGCTGGTGCACGAGGTCACCGTGGCCTTCAGCGGCATCTCCCGGGAGGTTCTGGGCATCGCCGGGCGCCTGCGGGACGAGCTGGGCCGCCCTGACCTGGCCCAGCACCTGGCCCGGCTCCAGGAACGGGAGCAGGAGAAGCTGCAGCTGGTGGGTGCCGTGCTGGGGGGGTCCCTGGGGCTTGTTTGGGGGGTGTTTCTGGTCTCTGGGCTCCCATGGTGTCCCTCCCGCAGACGGCGCAGCTCCAGCTGGCCCGGCAGCAGGCACAGGACCAGCCCCAGGTGGACGTCCATCAGCAAGAGGTGCAGGAGCTCAAGCACAAGTAGGTGGTGGCCCCACTGCTCTCCCCGTTCATTTTGGGGTGGCAGCAGCCCCCCCCCAGCCCAGGAGCCCTGCTGCCATCCCCCTTCTCCCCCCATTCCGGGGTGGCAACATCCCCCCAGCCCACAGAATCACGCGATGTCCTGAGTTGGAAGGGACCCGTTGGAAGGGACCCACGCGGATCGTGGAGTCCAGCCCAGGAGCCCCTTCCCTGCGTCTCCCCTCCCTCCCCGTGGCCCAGGGGGGCCCAGATGGTGCCTTCGGGGTCTGGCGGTGCTGCGTGGCCGCGTCCCCTCGGCCTCCCCGGGCTGAGTGTTTCATAAACAGCGCGGGGAAGGCGAGGGCGGCCCACATAATACGCTCCATATGGGTTTTATTTATAGTTTCCATCCGCTCTCGTAGGCTAATTAAAACCATTGAGGCAATCAGCGAAATTCTCCAGGACCTCAAGTACGATTCGGAAGAAGCTGAGTGATGGGTGTCCCCGTGGGAACGGCTGGAGGGGCCGGCTGGTGGAACGGGGGCCCCGCTTGCCCCCCACCCGCTCCCAGTGCAGCCGCCCAGGCACCTTGGCAAGGTGGGCATCGTCCTCTCGACCCCTTTTCTTGAGCACGGGCTGGAAGGGGTAGAGAAACCCCCTCCTGGGAGAAGTGGGGTGCCCCTAAATCCTGAGTGTCCCTCAGCAGAGGGGTCTGGCATGGGGTTGGTTCCCCTCCACGGGGCTGTGCCAAAGGAAAACCACGACCTGCAGTGCCAACGGGCTGTCTTGCTTTGACTCCCATCGAGGTGGGCACTGCCCGTGCTGCCCACTGGAGGCCCACGGGCAGCAGCCTCCCCCCTCCAAACCACATCCTGGGGATCAGCTGTGCCCCCAACCCCACGGCGGTTTCGGTTCTCCACAAGCGCCTTTTTTTACGGTCATCCAAAATAAACCTGTCCCCGTGGAGCTGGGCTGAGTGGTGTGATCTGAAGGGGTCATATGGCCCCCCCTTGCCACAGTGCCACCCCTTCCAGCTCAGCTTGGTCCCCTGGGAGCCCCGGGATGGGGTGACAAGGGCCACGGGCCCCATTTGGCTGCCCGCTGCATCCCCGTCCCCGCGCAGCGCTGCCGCTCCGCTGACGCAGACCCCGGTGGGGTTTCAGAGGTTTATTGGCATTAAGCTTAAATCTGTTCCTAATTGACTGAAATGGAACCAAAATAAGGCTGGTTTGAATCAAAATTGGAGCAGGCACTGGGCAAACCCCAGCAGCCTCCAATCAGCCCGCGTGGCTCCCCGAGGATGGAGCCCTCCCCGTGCACCCGCACGTGGATCCCCGGGGAGAAAATGGCCAAAATCGCTTCCCGGGGGGGGCACTGCGGCGAGGCTGGGGGTCACCCGGGAAGCCCCCGCTGCCCCTTTCATCCCAGAGGCTGCCCTGGCTGGCGGTTGAGGAGCAAAGTCCCCGTGTCCCCCCTGGCTGGGCAAGGCTGAGGGGTCCCCTCGCTGCCGCGGGGCGCGGGGGGCCGCGGTCCGGGGCCAGCAGCACGCGAGAGGCTCCCGGGGCTGGGCCAGCCCGGCCCCCCAACCTCACCCCAGCCCGGCCCCCAGGGCTGCAGGGCCGTGCTGCGCCCCGGCCGCCTCCCTGCTCCCCCACGGCGGGGCCGGGGCGGGCGCGGGTGGTCCCGGGTGGGCGCCGGGCGCCCCGTCCCATCCTGCCGGCGCTCGGTCCCCCGCGGGCTACAACTTATCGCCGGGAAGAACCTGCAGAGAGGAGCAGAGCCCCGCGTCGCCCCGGGGTCGGCGTCACCCCCCAGCATCCCTGGGGTGGTTGGGGGGTCACCCCACATCCCACCCACCACCCCTCCCAGTCCCCACCCAACCGGGGAGAAGAAAGTGCGAAAAGGCTCCTTACCTACCTGGTTGCGTGTTTTGTGCGATTTCTGCAGCCACACGCGCCACTGGTCGTAGAGCTTGATGCCGAGGTTGGAGCAGCCGTAGGCGTGTTTCTTCACCCACCCGAAGAACTGCTTCAGCTCCCGCCGCAGCGTCGTGTTCTGCTCCCCACCTTTGGGGTCGCAGCCCCCCGCCCCTCGCTCTGCGGGGACAAGGGGGTCAGTGCAGGGACAAGGGGGTCAGTGTGGGGACCAGGGGGTCAGTGTGGGGACGAGGGGGTCAGTGTGGGGACAAGGGGGTCAGTGAGGGGATCAGGGGGTCAGCGCCACGGGGGGGAAGAAGTGCCTCAACCTCCCCCTTGTGAGTAACGAGGGGTGAGAGCAAACCGAGCTGGTTTTGGCTCCCGGCTGGGAAAGCCACGCTCCAAATTGGCTCCTTTGCAAGAAATCCAGGTGCTGGGCACGGAGCGGGAAAGGGCCCCCCTGCACATCCCGGTGGGGGGAGCACAGCACCGGCGGCACTCACCGCTGCGTGGGGTGGAGGCGGCGGTGGGATTGCTCCAGTCGCTCCAGATCCCGGCTTTCTTGGAGCCGTAGATGCCGAAGGGATTACAGCGCACCTGGACGAAGTAGACGGTGCCGGGGCGCAGGCCGGCCAGGCGGCAGGACGTCTGGTTGCCCACGTCATCCACCACCTGGGGAGGGAGGAGATCAACGGGAGCACCCACGCGGGGTCGGCGATCCCGCGCCCGCACCGGCGATGCCGACCCACCTTCCACTCCGAGCTGTCCTCCACCCGGTACTGGATCTGGTACTTGGCTTGGAAGAGGAAATCCTTGAGGGCCGGCGGGGAGCTCCAGCGCACGCTCAGCTGGTCCTCCAGGTCCCCCACGCGGCTGACGTGCACGTCCGACGGCGGGTCGGTGGTGACTGCGGGGACAGGGCAGCGCCGCGGGGCCGCGAGGGTTAAGGAGCCGCAGATGTAAAACCCACTCGGAGCAAACAGCCTAATTCGATTAGGAGCAATTCTGCTCACATATCGCCCATTTCCTGCTGCACCCCCCCCCCACCTTCCGCCCCATCCTGGCGCTGAACCCTCCCCGCTCCCCTCCAGCTCCCCGCGGGGTCACCAGTGACACGGTGACATGGTGACATGGTGACACGCCCGGCGTGGCTCACCCACGTTGAGGATGTCCAACATGACGACGTCAGACACGGCCACCCCCAGCCGGTTGGACGCCTCCACCCAGATCTCGTAGGGCGTGAAGAGGGCCAGGTCCTTGGGGATGCGGCAGGAGTAGGGCCCGGCCGTGTGATATTCCTGGCAGGTGTTGTCCCGGCCGTACCACCTGCGGGCAGGGCGTGAGCACCGGCACCGCCGGGAGCTGTGGGTGCTCACCCATCCCCGGAGGAGCTGCTCCCATGGCCCGTTTATCTGCCATTCCACACTGCTGGAATTGTGTTACCAGCCCCCACGGCTCACCCAGCGGCGCCAACTCAACCAGGGCCACGGCAGATTCTCACCCTCCTCCTCCTCCTCCTGCCCAGCACCGTGAGACCCAAAAAACTCCTCACACCAGCACCACCCCCAAACAGGGGCCAGCTGGGAGGCCTCGGGCACCACATTCCCTGTTTCCCATTAAATCCCACGCCAGCCTTTTTAACAACAACCGGAATTAAGGTGAACACCCACCTGAGCTTGTACTTGAGGGTGTAGTTGGTGTGCAAGAAGGTCTCTCCTTCTGTCCCCGGCGCCCACTTGCAGGTCAGGTCCTTCATGTTTTTGGACCAGCAAGTGATGTTGACCGGTTTTTCTGGGGGTACTGGGAGACAAAAAAAAAAAACAAAACCAAGAAGTTCCAGAGCCCTTTTTTTTTTTTTCAGCCACGGCAACCCAAAACCCGAGCCACATTCCCATCTAAGCCTCTGTGTTCCCCGGGACGTAGCGACCCAAAAAAAAAAACAAATCCAAGAGCCGCATTCCCCGTTCCGATTCTGTACTCCCGGGGCGTCAGCATCTCGCCCTTTTATTTTAAAAATAGCCCCGGAGATAAAAATCTTACGATTATTGATTCGGACAAGCGCGGGTTGTTTTGTTGGGGTTTTTTTGCCAAAAACAGCCCTCTCCTGGCCTGGGGAGCTCCAAGAGGAGCAGCTTTGGCGAGAACCAAGGAGGGGGCATCTCGGGGAGCCCCCCTAGACCCCGCGAGGGGAGGCCGGGGTGGGGGGGATGACGCGACCGCGCCGCCGCCGCCGACGTACGTCCAACGTAAAGGCAGGAGCCGGCCAAGATGCCGCCGTCTCTGCTGTGACACACCAGGTTGTCCCCCGACTGCTGCCTGGAGCCGTTGAGGCGGGCGAGGGCCACGCTGAGCGTGGAGGGCCCGAGGGCGGCGTAGGAGGCGGCGGGAAGGCGCCGCCCGTTCAGGGTCCAGTACAGGTCCTCGGCTTTCAGCGGAAAGTCCGGGCTGACCGTGCACGTGGCGACCAGCGAGGAGCCGATCAGCAGGGTGGGGTCTTGGGGGGAAATCACGGCGGGGTCTGCAGCCGGAGAGACAGGGGGGAAATGTCAGTTATGGGGGAGCTGTGTTGGTAAATATGGCTTTTTGAATGCCTTTTGTGTCTGTTTGAGATGATTTAAGGGCGTTTGTTATCTGTCTCAGGTAATTTAAGTACATCTGTGTGTCTTCTGTATTCATTTAAATGCATTTTGTACCTATGTAAATGCATTTTATACCTATTTAAATGTATTTGATACCTATTTAAATGTATTTGATACCTATTTAAATGTATTTTATTCCTATTTAAATGTATTCGATACCTATTTAAATGCATTTTATACCTATTTAAATGTATTTTATACCTATTTAAATGCATTTGATACCTATTTAAATGCATTTTATACCTATTTGAATGCGTTTCATACCCGTTTAAATACACTGTTTATCTATTTAAATTCATTTTTTATCCATTTAAATGCATTGTTTATCTATTTTACATTTAGCTAGATCATCCTATCTGTTTTATATAGATTTCAACTATCGCATATCTAAGGTCAAATTAAACCACTGCATGTCTATCTTAGGTCAAATTAAACCACTGCACATCTATCTTGGGTCAATTTGAATCATCACGTGTCCATTTCAGATCAATTTAAATCGTCGCATATCTGTTTTATATTGATTTAAATACATTTTATATCTGTCCTTTGTCTATGTGCATTTTATATCCATTTTATATCTGAAGGCATTTGATATCTCTTTTATATATATATTTAAATAGGTTTTATCTCTATTCTATATCTTAGCACACATCTTGTCTATATCTAAATACACATCTATTTTTATCTATTTAAATACACTTGATATCTACTCTGATACCTAAATACATTTCCCATCTACCTAAATACTTTTAATATCTATTTTAATATCTATTTTAATATCTATTTTATGCCTTTCTAAGTGCTTTTTATGCCTATTTTAAGCCCTTTTTTTCTTTTTCCCCAGGGCTGGGTTGTGGCTTTGGAAGTTTGTCGGGACAAAAAGATTTCAAAAGCAGCTATGGAAAATCGAAGGGATTTTTTTGTTTTTTCCCCCCCTCCTCCTTTCCCAAGGGCCGACATTCCCGCCTGGATCACACCAGCGAGGGCCGGGAAGTTGCTTCATCCCGCTCATCCCAACCATGCGCCACCAAATCCCCTCCCTATGGGAACAATTCCCCCCCCGGTTTATCCCAAAACTGCTCCACCGCGAGGCTTCCAAAGGCTCCCCCGGCCGCGCTCCGGGGTGTTCCGTGTCCGTCAGCCTTATCGGCTCCATCCGCACGCGCCGGGCTAATATTCCCAAATCACCTCCCGGAAAGTGCCGCGACCTCCCCTCCCCTCCGACCTCCCGGCCCCGATCGGCTTTCAGCGCCCGCCGCCCGCCCCGGCTCCCACCCGGCATTCCAAGGTCCTTGTTGTGCCGGAGGGATC
>NW_020884962.1:581596-589660 GCF_003945725.1 Corapipo altera
CCGGCTCCCACCCGGCATTCCAAGGTCCTTGTTGTGCCGGAGGGATCCTGAGGAGGGGTCCCCAGGGCTTCCTCCGGCTCCCACCCCGCATTCCAAGGTCCTTGTGCTGGAGGGATCCTGAGGAGGGGTCCCTGCCACTTCCTCTGGCTCCCACCCCACATTCCAAGGTCCTTGTGCCAGAGGGATCCTGATGAGGGGTTCCCCCCGCCCAAACCGGCTCCCACCCAGCACAATTAATGCTCCAAGAGCCTCGTTACGCCCGAGATACTTAATTAGGGGTTCCTGCTCTGCCTGGGGGGAGGCTGGGGAGGTGGGAGGAAGGGAATCCAGGGGGAAAAGCATCTGGGAGATGGTGGTGTGGGGGACCCCAATCATCCCTGGGTTGGTGCTGGATACTCTGGGGTACCCCAAACATCCATGGGTTGGTGTTGGATACTCTGGGGTACCCCAAACATCCATGGAGCAGTGCCAGGCACTCCAAGGTGCTCTGAGCACCCACGGATTGGTACAGGCACCCCAAACATCCATGGAGTGGTGCCAGGTACCCCATGGGTTGGTGCCGGGTACCTTGGGGTACCCTGAGTGCCCGTGGGGTGGTTGGGATACCCCGAGCATCCACGGCTGATCCGGATCCACCGCCCAAACCAAACCCTTCCCAAGGCCAGCGAGGCCTCCAAAAAAACTCATCCCCGGGCTCTGCCAACGAGCCCATCCTGCTCCAACTCCTCCACGAGCCGAGCCCGGAGCTGCTCCGGGCTCTGCTCGTAACAGACCCGCCACTCCAAGCCCTAATTCTCCCAAATCTTAATCTAAACAGCCCCAGAAACACACACGAGCACCGAAAACCAGACACGTTTCCCGTCCTCCGAGCGGGACCCTCTGGAGGGGCCAATTGTCACTTTCTATTTATTTTTTTTTTTTTTTCCCCCTGGAATTTTTCTTTTTTTTTTTTCCCCCTCCTTCAAGCAGGAGCCTCTGGAGGGGCCAATTATATATAAATATATATTTATTTTCTTTTCCCCTGGATTTCTCCCCCCCCCCCCCTCCTCTGCTCTGCGCAGCCACGGAGCCGAACATGTGTTTTAAAAGGGAAAAGTGTGAAGTTTTCCGATCGGAGGGGAAAAGGGCCGGGGAGAGACACAGGCAGCCTGTGGAATGTGCAAGTTGCGAGGAAAATACCTGCTTGGGGGGTTTTATGGCTTCTCTATTGCAAAAAAAAAAAAAAAAAAAGAAAAGAAAAAAAAATTGCTGATCAGGTGCTAAGTAATGCTATAAAGTAAAACCACATTTCCAAGGTGTCGGGAACGTTTATGCTTTTCTTCCGAAGGGCCGGATTTCATTTCAGTTTTATATCGGAGGGTTTTTTTTTTTAAGGAGTTGGGGAAAGAAAAGGGGAAAAAAAAAAACCAACCCAATCCTCTCCGATAAGTGTCGGAGATCACGCAGTTAAAAAAGATTTATGGAGCTGTGCAGGGGTCCAAAGAAAAAGGGAAATAATTGCCTTGAAGAACAAAAGGGAATTTGGGAAGCTCTGAATTCCACAGGAAAAATAAATTTAAATATATGTATCTTTAGAGCTCTTCTAAAGCCCGAGCAACGAGGCAGACACAACACGCAGAAATGCTCTATCCCTCTTTTCCACCCCACTCTTTTTTTCACCCCCCCCTTTCTCATCTCCGGCTGGCATTTCTCGTGCCCATCCCTGGGCTCGAGGAGGGATTTATAAAAAGCCCAGGCATTCCAGCGCGGCCGAGCTGCACCGAGGGGAAACTTTCACTCTCTAAAAGGACATTTGGCTTCGCCTTCCCCAGCGCCGCACGTCGAGGGGGCCGCGGGGCGAGCGCTGCCCCGGACCCCCGTGGGGAGGGGGGGAACGGGGGGTCCGGGGAGGGCGAATCCGGCACCGGCTGCCCCTGACCGGGAGGAGAAAGGTGCGGGCTCACCCCCAACGAGGGGCTGGCCGCGGCCTCGCCTTGTTCCCGGTGAGATTAAACCCTCCAGGCAGCGGGGTGGGCACTGGGGTGGGCACCGCTCCCGCTGGAAACCCACCGGGGTTCGGCCGCGGGCGTTAACGGCGCCCCTGAAGGGATTTTTGGAGCGATTTTTCCTCCCCAGCCTCCGTCGCTCCGGCAATTCGTGCCCCCAATTAACGCTCTTAAGACTCCCCCCGCCTTGAGGACGCGGGTGGGTCCGGGGGGTCCGCCCGCGGTGTCCGGGACCCCGCGGTGTCGCCGGGGAAGGGACGCGGGAGCCGCGGTGGCTTTTTGTTGGCGGGTCCCGTTTGCGCGTCGGGGCGAAGAACATCCATCGCCTTGAGAAATTCCCATCATAGGGAGGAAGCCGAACTTCCTGCTGCGGGGAGCGGGATTTCGCCTCCCCCCGGCTCGGGCCGCAGGGGTTGGGGGGGGGGACGGGGGGACGAGGCGGCGGGTGGTGGGACGGGGGGGCTCGGTCGCGTTTTAGGGTTCCGCGGGGAGGGGGGAACCCCCCCTTGTGTGTCCCCTCCCTTGGCGAGGGGGGACCCGGATCCCCGCGGGGCTGAGGCCGCCCACAGCTCAGCCCACAGGTGGCACCTCCCGGACCTGCCACCGCCCGCTGGGACCCCCAAATTGGGCATCACTGCGGAGCCCCGCCGAGGGATTTTTTTGGGGGGAGGGGGGCTTGAGGGGTGGTCATTGTTCTCCGTGGGGGAAGGAGGGAGATCCCTATTGTTCTGGGTGGGAAAAGGGGATTCATTGTTCTCTGGGATTGGGGGGGGGCGGCTCTCCGGGGACAAGGGGGGACCCCGTTGTTTTAAGCAGAAGGAGGGGGGGGGGTCTCAGAGGCTTTGGGGGGAGCAAAGGGGGGTGACGGCTCCCGGGGGTGGGAGGGGGTCGCGTGGGGAAGGGGTTCGCTATTGTTCTCCGGGCCGAGGCCGGGGGTTTCCATTGTCCTGGGTGGGGAATGGAGCCGCGTTGTTCTGCGGGAGGGGGGGTCTGGACGCCGGGGAGGGGGCACAAGGGGGGACCAGCCCTTCCCAGGGAGAGGGGTCCCTCTTCTCCGTGAGGAGAGGGAGCACTCGCTGCTCCGGGGGAGGGGGGTTCCCCCGCTGCTCTCGGGGATGGGGGGGGGGGGGCAAAAAAAAGGTTCCTCAATTTTCTCTGCGGGGGGAAGGGGCGGGGGGGTCCCCGGCGGGCTGCGGGGACGGGGAGGAGGGTTCCCGGCTGCCTGTCGGGGGGCGATGGGGGGTCTTGGCCGCCCTCCGCGGGGGGGTCTCCGTTCCCCTCCACAGGAGGCGAAGCGCAGCCCCGAGGTGCGAGCGGCGGTGTCCCCGCGGCTCCCGGGACCGCTCCGCATCCCGGGGCCGGGGGGGACGGGACACCACGGGAAGGAGCGGGGGAGCCCCGGGGGGCTCCGCACGCCGGGGCCGGGGAGGGACGGGCCACACAGAGCGGAACGGGAGAGCCCCGGGGGGCTCCGCGCAGCGCCCGCTTGGCCCCGACGGGACCCCCGCCCGCCCCGCGCCCACCTTGCGAGAGCCGCCCGGTGCTCCCGGTACTCACAGGCGAGCGGGTCGGCGCGGGAGAGGCGCGGGCAGAGCAGGAGCAGCAGCGGGAGCATCGGGAGCAGCGGCGGCGGCGGCATGGTCGGCTCCGGTGCCCGTCGGTGCCCGGGGCGGCGGAGCGCACCGGCACGTCCGGGGAAGTCCCGAGCAAGTCTGAGCAACCCCCGGTTACCAAAGCCCCAACTGCCGCCCTGGCCCCGCCCCGGGACCGCCCCCGGGGGGGCAGAAAGCCACCGGCCCCGCCGCCCCCCCCGCCCCGCTCCGGTACCGGCCCCGGGACCGGCCCCGGGACTGACCCCCGCCCGGTGCCCGCTGTCGCCGCGGGATGCCGGACCCCCCACCCTACCCCGCCCCGGGGCCGGTGTCCCGCTCCCCCCGACCCCCCCGGTAGGTGAGTAAGAGCCGCTCCGGGGCCGCCGGCCCACGGGTGACTCACGCGCGGCCGCCGCGGACCCTCCCGCGCCCCCGGGGCCGCTCTCGCCCCTGTACCGGCCCCCCCCTCCCGCGGGCTCCCCCCACTCGAAGCGTCTCTAAGATCCAAACCCTTGTCATGACTTATTTTTGGGGTGAAAACGGGAATATCATCCCATAAATCCCGGTGTTTTCTATCGAATCCATCATCTCTGTTTTTTCCTCCCCCAAAAACCCCAAAAAGCGGAAAAAACACCCCAAGTGGCTCCAAGTCCCCCCGGACCGTGTCTGCATTTGTCCCCGGGGGTCCCAGGGGTGGTGGCATTTCCGGTTGTGCCACCAGCACCAGGGCAAAGCCACCCACTTGGGCATCCCCCAGTGTCCCCTCCTGTCCCCCTGCCCGGGGTCTCGGTGGCACTGAGAGCTTTGCAGACCCCCAGACGGGTCACAGACCCCCGGGACAGCAGGTCCTGGTCCGTGGCAAGGCCACTGTCCCCAAGCGTGGCATGTCCCCAGGTGTGAGGACAGGGGACATCATTCCCTGCTGGACACGGAGTGTGGAGGGTGGCAGGGGACACCTGGGTGGCCTTGGATGCCCCACAGACGGGGGCGGGGGGGGGGGTTGAACCCCACTGTCACACGAGGAAGGGGAGGGGTGACACTGCGTGGGGCTCCGAGGTGTTGGGCACCAGCAAGGGATTGCAGGGATTAGGAAACACAATAAAAAAAACGAGAGGGGGAGGGAGCCCGAACAATGCCTTTTCCCATCGTCCTGTTTTTTGGAAGCTTCTGAACTGTTTTTGTTGAAATTTCCCAAAAATGTCAGGCTCCGGGAGCCACCCAGCCTGAGAAACTTCAGCCCCAGCGGCCGCAGTCTGGCCGAGTGAATCACGGCCGCCCCGGGGCTCTGGCGGCCGCCCGCGATCCCGACCCACCGCCCCGATCCCCCCGGGAAGCCACCCCGGGACCGGAGCCAGCGGTGGGTGCTGGGAGCGGGGAGAAGGAGAAATCCCCCTCCCCGGAGCTGGAATCGGGACCAGCAGCCGCCCCGGCTGCCCACCTGCACTGCCCACCCCCCTTCCCCCGTCATCTTCCTCCAGCCCCTGGCCGAGCTCCTCCTCGGCTCGCACCCGGAATGTGGGATTCAGCGCGGTGGCTCTGGGAAGCAGGGATGGGTGGGATCCCGGGGAGGGGTGCTGGCAAAGGTGTCACCAGAGGGTGGTTTGAGGCTGTGCTGGGGGGCAAAGGGGGGCACAGTGGCATCAGGAGGGCAGGGGAGCCTCGGATCTCACCGGTGTCACCTGGGACGTGCCACAGGTGGCACAGGGACATTCGCCCTCCCCGCCCCACGGCAGCACCTGAGCCTGTGGGATGGGCACAGGGTGGGGGGACAGAGCCAGCCCCCCGAAGCCGGGCAGTGCCAGGGTTGGTGTCCAGCTCTGTCCCGGAGCAGCCGGAGGTGGCCGAGCCGCTGTCTCTGAGTCAGCGCCTCGGCCACTCAGTGGCAGCTGTGGTCAGCTCTGCCCTTTGACAGTGACCTTTAAAGCTGCTCCCTCAGCCCACGGGCCAGTCATGCTCAAAGGCACCGGTCAGAGGCAGGATCTGTGCCCGACCCCCCCTCGGACCCCCGGCCCGGGCTGTCGGCGTCAGCACGGGGGTCCCGCGGGGCCGGCGCGGTCCGGCTGCCCCCCCCCGGCGTGGCTCCATTCCCAGGCCCTCCTTGCCCTGTTGTGGTGCAGGATATGGCCACGGGGACCGACTCCCTGCTCTGCCCAGGCGGGGTGTGACTCCCCCCCAGCCGGAGCCGGGTGACCCCGGTGACATCCCCAAACCCGCGCGGAGCATCCTCGGTCCAGCTTCCCACCAGCCATCACCTTCCATCATGTGTCACCAGGGCCCTGAATTAATCTAATTACTTGATTTCCCAGCCAGAGCTCGCTCCATAAAATCCTTGGACGGAGACAGCATCTGGCTCAAGGGCCAGGGTGTAAAAAACAAACAAGAAAAACAACCCCAAACCCCGGGAAAAGCGGGAGGAGAGGCTGCCTCGACTGCCTGCATCCTTTTAAAGTGACCTGGGGGAAAAATAAAGAGGCAAGAAATGCAAAGAATCCAGCAGGCAGAGTTTGCTTTCTATTCCTCTCAGTCACATTTCCACATCCATGGGTAATTTATAACCCGCTTAACCCCTTCCCTGCCACCCCCCCACCCCTTTTCCCTCGGGAGCATCCTCGAGGCGGCCGCACCTTCCCTCCTCTGTTTGCTTTGGGAAGCACAAAGAGCCCCACGATGGGGTTTGAGGAGCTCTAGAGGAGGGGGGGAAAAACGTGGTTGATGTCGAGGGGGTGCTTGAGCACCAGGGATGGGCTCAGCAGGATCGGGACATGACGTGACAGGTCCCCTGCCAGTGGAGGGGGGACCCTGGGGACATCTCAGCCGGCACGGGGAGGGGGGGGAGAGGCTGTGCCTTCCCGAAAGGCTCCGGGAGGGGGGGAAAAATGTAGGTCAGTAGTGATAAATGCAAAAGGCATCGAGTGTTTCTGGAGAGGGGAGGAGGGAGGGCAGCAAATATTTGCCAACTTGAGTGGTTTTTTTGCCCTGGAAAGGCTTTTTTTTTTTTCCCAGGAGGAGGTGAGTGGCCGGAGCGCGGGCCGGTGCCAGGGGCTCAAGGTGCGGGCAGGTGCGGCGGGAGGGAGCGGTGCCCACCGGCCGCTCCATCCCGGGGGATTCCCGTTCCCCCCGCGGGGCTCCGGGCTCGGGCTCCGTGTCTTTCCCTTGCCAGGGAAACCCCACCTGCGGCGCGGGGCCGTGATTTACGGCGACAGCCCCCAATCTACCCCATTTTCTTGGCCATCCGTCAGCGGTGCCGGACCCGGGGCTGGCGGGGCTCCAGGAGGGGGAAGGGGGAGCGCAGCGCCCTGGCAGCCCCGCCAGCCCCGGCCGCAGCACATTTTCTCCCGGCCCTGCTTTGATTAACAAGATGAATAAGCTGGCGGGGCGAGGAGAGGCCCCGCTCCCCGCTCCCGGGGGGGGCGTGGGGGGCACGGGCTGTGCTGCCCCAGCCACCCCCAACCCCTCTCCCCCTGTCCCAGGGTGTCCAGCACCCCTCAACCCTGAGCTGGGACAGGGAGACATCCCCCCCTTCCCCCTGCCGGGGTCTTGCCATGTGTTCCCCATTAGGGCTGGAGGTTAACAAAGCCCCCAGCCCTCCTCCTCCTCCCCCTTTCCCCCCGGGGCTGCTTTGGGGTGCTGCCATAAATAAGGGTAATGGGCAGGGCAGGGGTGAGAGGGGGGTGCGGGGCCCAGGAGGGGCCTTGGATGTCCTTTAAACCCTGGGGAATCGCAGCTGTAAATCTGGGGTGTCAGGGAGAGCCCGGTGCCCTGCTGGGGGGCCCTGCAGAGGGAGGGTGAGGTGGAGGGTGGCACAGCTGGCTGGGGACACAGCCCCTTGTCCCCTCCTGACAGGACGGTCCCTGTATGAGCAGCCCTGTCCCTCTGGGTGCCACCAGTGCCAGTGTGCCCCCCTGGTCCCCATGTCGACCCCCCAGTCCCCCTGCTCTCCCCAGTTCCTCTGTGCTGCTGGTGTCAGCGTGGCCTCCAGTCCTGCTGTGTCCCTCTGATCCCTGGGCATTCCCCTGGACCTCCTGAATCCTCCTGCATCCCCTGGTGCCCAGGAATCCCCCAATCCCTGTGCATCCCCTGGTCCTTAGGCCTCCTCTCCTCCTGTATCTTGGGGTACCCCTGTGTTCTCTGGTGCCTGAGCATCCCCTGCTGCCTGGGCATCCCTTTGTACCCCTGCATCCCAGGGCACCCCACATTCCTCAGTGCCTGGGCATCCCCCTGTCCTACATCCCGAGGTACCTCACATCCCCCAGTGCCTGGGCATCTCTCCCATCCTGCATCTTGGGGTATCCCACATCCTCCAGTGCCTGGGCATCCCCCTTTCCTGCATCCCAGAGTACCCCACATCCCCCAGTGCCCGGGCATCCCTCTGTCCCTCTGCATCCCAGGGTACCCCCATCCCTCAGTGCCCGGACATCCCCCTGTCCTACATCCCAGGGCACCCCACATCCCCCAGTGCCCGGGCATCCCCCCGTCCTGCATCCCTG
>NW_020884962.1:589670-595403 GCF_003945725.1 Corapipo altera
GTGCCCGGGCATCCCCCCGTCCTGCATCCCTGGGTACCCCACATCCCTCAGTGCCCGGGCATCCCCCTGTCCTGCATCCCTGGGTACCCCACATCCCCCAGTGCCCGGGCATCCCTCTGTCCTGCATCCCTGGGTCCCCCGCATCTCCCGGTACCCGCGCACCCCGCATCCTCCCGCCCCCCGCCGGTGCCGGTGGATCTGCGGCAGGGCTGCGGCGGCTCCCCCCGCCCCCGGCTCCCCCCTCCCGGCGCACGGCGCGTCACGGCGGGGCCGGCGGCGGCGGCGGCGGCGGCGGTGGCGGTGGCGGTGGCGGTGGGTGCGCTCGGCTCCGCTCGGTTCCGCTCCGCGCCCGCCATGGCGGCCCCGGCCCGCCGGCCCCGGGCCCTGCTCGCCCCCCTCGGCCTGGCCCTGCTCGCCGTCGCCGTGGCCGCCACCGCCGCCGTCGCCGACCCCTTCTCGCCGCAGCTGGGGGACACCGGCGGGTGCCGCGGGCAGTGCGGCCGCAGCCTCCCGAGCCGGGCCGCCGCCGTGAGTCCGGGGCACCGGGGCACCGGGATACCGGGATACCGGGGGCGTGGGGAGCATCAGGAGCATCGGGGGCACCAGGAGCATCAGGGCACCGGGGGGTACTGGAGGGGTACCGGGGGCGTGGGGAGCATCAGGAGCATCGGGGGCACCAGGAGCATCGGGACATCGGGGGGTATCGAGGGGTACCGGGGGCGTGGGGAGCATCAGGAGCATCGGGGGTACCGGGAGTATCGGGGAACTGGGGGGTACTGGGGGCCACTGGGAGCGTGGGGAGCATCAGTAGCATCGGGGGTACCAGGAGCATTAGGGGAGGTACCTGGAGCAACGGGGGTACTGGGGGGCACTGGGGGCATGGGGAGCATCAGTAGCAGGGGGGCACTGGGGGTACTGGGATTACTGGGGGCTACTGGGAGCACGGGGAGCACCAATAGCATGAGGAGTACCAGGAGCATCAATAGCACTGGGGGTACCTGGAGCATCAGGGGCACTGGGGGGGTGCCATAAGCACTGGGGGGTCCCAGGGGGTACTGGGGGGCACCGTGGGCATGGGGATCATCAGTAGTACCTGGTACCATTGGGGGCACCAGGAGAGGAGGGCACTGGGAGCATCGGGGGGGGGACTGGGAGCAGCAGAGGCAACAGGGTCACCAGGAGCAGCAGGGACACCCTGGACAGGCATCTGCCACACACTGGGAGGACTGGGAGGACCATGGGGGGAATGGGGGGGTCTCCCCCACCACAGCTTTGAGGTGCCCCCAGTGAGGGCACCCACCCTGGTTTGGGGGCCTGCAGTGGTTTTGTCCATCTCACCGGCTCCCCTGAGCCTGCACACGCACAGTGACCCCTGTGTGTGCCCCCCATTTCCCCCCAGTATGTTCCCACCCCCCCCAGCGTGTACCCCCACCCCCACCCCAGTGCAGAGCACCCCCCCTCCTCCCACGGGGCCCAGCTGGTGCCAAGTGCCCCAACAGAGACGGGGGAACCCTCGACGAGGACAAGGCCACGTACAAACCCACCCCGGGGTGCACTCGGGGAAGGGGGGGGGCACAGGGCACCTCCCCCGGTGGATGCCACCCCTTGGGTTTGGGGTGCCCTGGCCGTGGTCCTTGGGGCCGGCAGCGCTTCCCGGTGCCCCCCAGCCGGGTGTGGGGTAGGGGGGGGCCGTGCAGGGGGAGGGTCCGGCACGGCCACCGGGCTGAGCTCGGTGCCAGCTCCACGCCGCCCTCCTCCTCCTCGCCGCAGGATGCTGTTCTCAACGCCTGTTACCGGGGCTGCCGGCTGTTCTCCATCTGTCACTTCGTGGATGCGAGCGCCGAGCTCAACACAACCCGGGCCGAGTGTGAAGCAGGTGAGAAGCCGGCGGCCGAGTGGCCCCCGTGCCCCAAATTTCCCCCCCCGGGGGGGATCCCCCACACCCCACTGGCACCACCGCGACGCCCCCCACCCTCCCGGCATCGCCCTGTGCCCCACAGTGAGTGGGGGCAGATGGACACCCCTCGGTGGGAAGGGGGGCCCTGGGGGTGGAGCACCCCCTAACCTGCCCCCCTGTACCCCCTAACCTGCCCCCCTGTACCCCCTAACTGCCCCCCTCTCCCCCAGCGTGTGCCGAGGCCTACGGCAACGCCGAGGAGCAGTTTGGCTGCGTGACCGGGTGCCACAAGCAGCTGCCCGAGGTGGAGGGGAGCAGGAAGGAGAAGGTGAGGGGCCGGGGAGATGGGGAGACCCCGTCCTCCAGCAGGAGCTCAGCACAGTTCCTCCTCTCCCTGGGGATGGAGGCTGTGACAGCCCACATGTGCAGCCCATGCATCCATCCATCCATGCATCCATTCATCATCCATCCATCCATCCATTCATCATCCATCCACCCCTCCGTCCCTCCCTCCATCCCTCTGTCAGCCCTTTATCTCTCCATCATCCATCAGTCCCCACATCCCTCCATCCATGTGGATTAGGGGCTCTGGATGTGCTGGGATGAACCAAACCACTGTTGGCCCAGCGCGTTGATTTTGTCCAAAGCAGGAAAAGCAAATTAACTGGGCTGGACTTGGCTGGACTTGGCTTGGGGCAGGCAGGGTGATCCCAGTGAGTTCCCAGGGTGAGAGGACCTGACCGGGAATCGTGGCAGATTCCCCCAGTTTTGATTTGTTATCCTTCCCAGCAATTAGCACCACTTTCCCCTCCGACATTTAATTAATTCAGCTTTTGGCCAATTAATTAAATTAAACTTTGGCCCAAGGAAGAGGCTTTTGGCTTTGTGCACGTGCAGAAAAAGACAAATCTGTGCCGCGAAAAGCTGCGGCTCCTCCGAAAAACCACTTTGCAGCCTGTTTGTAAGACCTTCCTGGTGTCTGATCCCATTTCCCAGCCCCTCTCCAAGGCTGGGGATGAGCATCTGGGGGCGACCAGCTGAAGGGGGGGGGGCCCTAACCCCCTTCACCCACCCGAAGCGTTTTTCCTCGGGTTCCCAGACGAGCCAGGCAAAGCAGATTTAGCATAATAATTAGATACAGAATCTGACCTATTTATTTCCTGTTTGCTGGTTTGACCGTGCAAGGGGCTGTCGGAAAATGTTGGGAGCCAGTGGCAGGGAGCAGCCAAGCGGATTCCAGCAGGGGATGCTTTAAAAATAACAAACTGCCGCGACGGCCAAGAATCCAGGGCACCGAGAGGCTGCCAGGAGAGCAACGCCCTCGGCACCGCGGCCGCTCCGCCCCCGTTTTCCACGGCACTGGTGGGAGCACAGCCCAGCTGAGGGCTGTGATCATCCCAGGGGGATGGTCCTGGGGCTGGGTGATGACCCCAGGGACCACCCAGTGACCCTCCTAGGGTTGGACTGCAACATCACTGTCCGTCCATCCCTGGGAGAAGCAGGATGAGGCCCGGACCCGAGCGCCCGGCTCATCTCGGGGTGGGATGTTGTCCCGCAGGGTGGGTGATGAGGGGACAGCGGTGACCCGGTGTCCCTGCTCCTTTGCAGAGCCTGGAGCTGGAGGCGCCCTCGTTTTCCCTGTTGGATTTGGTCTCCACCTTCTGCAACGACATCGTCAGCTCCGCCCAGAGCTTCATCTCCTCCACCTGGACCTTCTACCTGCAGGCGGACGACGGCAAAGTCGTGGTGTTCCAGGTGGGGGTGTCCCCTCTCCGGGGGTGCCAAGAGGGGTGAGGACCCCCTCGCTCACCTCCTTCTCCTTCTTCCCCTGCTGATCCAGTCCCAGCCGGAGATGGAGTACCCAGCACCCGAGGCACCGGAGATCCAGCCGGCACAGCCGGCATCGCTGGGATCCAGCCCTCGTGTCCCCCAGCCCCACACAGGTGCAGGGGGGTCTGGGCTGCTGGGGGTGGGGGGCCGGGAGCCCTGGAGCCCTCCTGGCTCCCATCCGAGCCCTCCAGAGCCAAACAAATTACCCGCTTCCCGGGTCTGATTCGCTTCCCACACCCCCACCCACGCAGGGACGGGGCTCAGCACTGGGGACCTGCTCCAAGAAGCTGCTGGGATCCTCTGTGCCCTCTCAGCTGGCAGAGGGTCCCCGGGGGGAGAGGGGGACGTCCTGGCAAGGGGATGGGGAGCACTAGGGGTGTCCCCACATGGGTGCCTGTGTTCAGCATCACCTCTCCCCTCCCAGGCCCTTGGGTGAAGGGGGAGAAGCCCCCCGTGAAGGAGCCAAGGGGCAAAGCCAAGGCGCACCCCCCGGAGCCCCCGCAGCAGGAGCACGACTTCCTTGGCTGCATGTCCAAGTAAGTGGTCTGGGACCTGCTGGATGTGCTGGAGCAGATTCTCCCCAACCCCAGCTCCCACCCCTGCCCCTGCCCTGCCATAAACCGGTCCCTTTTCTTTGGTGGGGGGTGGTGGGGTGCTACAGGCGCTCGGGCCTCCCTCGCTGGATCCTGGCCGCCTGCCTCTTCCTCTCCATCATGGTGATGCTGTGGCTGAGCTGTGCCAGCCTGGTGACTGCCCCCGAGCAGCACGTCAAGACCCAGGTATGGGGGGAGCACAGCCCGAGAGGGGGGTCCCCAGCACCCACTGGGGCTGGGTAAGACGCTGCTGTGCAGTGTTGGTGGTGCCCAGCCCGTGTGGGGCTCTCCGTGTGCCCGCGCCGGGCGGGACGTCCCCAGTCAGCCCCGTGGTGTTCCCTGGTGGGGGTGAGGGGGTCCTGTCCCCTGCTCTGGGGCTGCACGGTCGCCTCTACCTCTCTTCCAGCCTCTGAGCATCAATGGGGACAAGGAGTACCTGGAGGACCTGGGTGGCCCCGGTGCCTTCCCACTGCCGCCCGTCATCGCTGTCACCCTGTGCCCCGCGCACGGGGAGGACGCGGGGCCGCTGCCCCTCAAAGTCGACCTGGACAAGACCATCCTGTAGCACTCCCATCCCTTCCCATCACCTCCCTGCCACCTCCCCGTCACTGTCCCCGTGGCATCATCCCCGATCCCGCTCCGCTGCCCCTCTGGCTGCCCCACATCCTGAGCTCCCAGAGGGGCATCTCTGGACTGGGGAACAGGATCCAGCTGGGCCCCGCTCTCCTCCCCAGAGATGGCCACTGTGCTCCAGGAGCCAAGCGGCTTTGCCTGCTCCACGGATGTGCCGCGCGCTGGGATCCTGGTTTCCAGTGCTCCGGAGCCAAGAGAGGAGCTGCCAGAGCCGGGAGGCCGGAGGGAGCCCGTCCTCGGAGCAGGACGGTCTGTCTGCTCCCGCCCGGAGCCGCCGGGGCCCCGCAGCCCTCCGGGCATGGGTCCAGCGCTGGGCAGGAGGGAGCCGGCTGCCGTGGGGGATGGAGAGTGTCTGCAGCCTTCTGAGCTTTGGCTCGGCACATCCCCGGCCTCCCACCTTGGGCTGAGCCTCCAAGGCGCCGGCTCCGGCCCTGGGAACTCCCTTCCGCCGGCCGGAGCCGATTGCCTCGGGGAGCCGGAACGTGGCGAATGGATTTGGCGTTGGCAGCCGGACAGGGGAGCGGATCTCGCCGCCTCCGTGCCCACGCGAGGACCCAGCCGGCCCCTTCCTGGAGCTGTGGAGGGGCCCTGGGATGGCTCCTTCCCCTCCTTGCTCCGTGATGCCGTTGGGGCGCCGGCCCAGATGCCGACAGGTTACTGGTGGGACCAGGAAGGGGGTGAGGTGGCATTTCCTTGGCTTCAAGCTTGGGTAGGAGGTGGGAGCTGCTGGGACGGCTCCATCCTGGGCTCAGCATCCTGTCGGGATGGCTCCATCCTGGG
>NW_020884962.1:595413-604258 GCF_003945725.1 Corapipo altera
GGCTCCATCCTGGGCTCAGCATCCTGTCGGGATGGCTCCATCCTGGGCTCAGCATTCCTGCCCGGTGCTGGCAGCAGCTCAGCCTGTGGGACTGTGGCTGATGGCAGGACTTGGCAGCAGCCGGTCTCCGTGTCCCTGGGCACCCCGGCCAACAGGGACCTCCTCAGCTCACCCCAGCACTGCCCCCTGGCATGGAGGGGTCCCCTCCCTCCCGGTGTGAGCCGAGGCACCTCCCCATGTCCCCACCGTTCTCCATCACCCCACTTTGTGCATCGTTTCGTGGTTTGATTTGCACAGGCATGTGGTTCCTTGGCCCCCGGCGCCCCACAGGGGCACCCCTGTGCTGGAGGCTGGCCCCGCCATCCCCCTGTCACTTAACACATCTGTACAGATTAACTTATTACCCCTGACCCCCCCCTCAACCCTTGGGTTTTCGGGCTCTCTCTCCGTGTGCCAGCTGCTCCTCAGGGCTGGTGTTGTGGGGCGGGGGGCTCTCGTCCCCATCCCTGCCCGTTTCGTGCTGCTCCGTATCACTGTCACCCACACGACATATCTGGGTTTGGGGAGGTGGGTTGGGGGAGGCTGTGGGGGGATGGGGGTCTCGTGTCCGTTTTGGGGGTACACTTTTCGTTGTCGCTTTTCGGCTCCGTGTGAAGCTCAGTGGAGTCTGTGACGTTCCGGCCACGGCAGAGCTCCCGGTCCCCAGGACACAAAACTCCAGGGACAAGGACGGCCGTGGAGCCCTCCCGGCTTCGCTTCCAAAGGGCAAACCCAGCCCTGAGCTGGGAAGGGGGAATAAAAGGTTTGTACCAGACCTGGGTGAGCCGCTGACCTCACGGGGTGTTGGTTTGATCCCCTGCATGGGGCTGGTGGGAGGGCACCGGGCTGTTCCCAACCCACCATCCCGTCTGTGGAAACTGAGCCGGGATGAAACCTCCGGCAAACTGGAGACAATTCCCTGCTGGGCTGTTTGGCGTGGCCATGGGGTGATGCTCCTCTCTGCTGCGGGACTGGGAGGCTCAGGTGGGAGAGGAGATGCTGTGGGAGCTGCTTCTGGGTGGGTGGGTTCGGTGGGTGCTGGGAGGGTGCAGGGTGGGCAGAGACTCATTCACCCCAAACATCCCCCTGTCAGCTGCGAGGAGGAGGAGGAGGCCGGGATGCTGCAGCAGGGAGGGCTGTAGGCACATGGAAAGGTCGGGGAATAAGGGATTTTCCCACCGAGAATCACCCCTCGACACCTGGACGCCCATTTCGAGGGGTGGGTGGGACGTGTCCGCCCGTGGGCGTGCCCACCTTTCCCCCGCTGGCACTCACTCGTCCTGGCACAGCAGCCGCCGAGCTCCTCCCCCCCGTGCCAAACCCGGCAGGAACACTCACGCAAGGGCTGCAGCCTCGGTTTTAGCACTTCGGGAGCTCAGCGGGGTCCCGTCCTCGGAGCCAGCAGCGGCGCGGGGCCCCCGAGGAGCCGGGGCTGGCCTTGGCCTCCGCCGCTTGTTTTCCCCGGGATGCGGAGCCAGGGACGTGGAGGTGCTGTGGATGGATGCCGGGGTGCTCCACATGAGTCACGGCCAAAGAAGGATCTCCAAAGGGATCCGAAAGGAATGCACAGAGCCTGGTGTGTTCCCTGCTGGCAGCCTCTGCTGCTGGAGCACGTTCTCTGCCTGGCCCTAAATTGGGGGTGCGATGTCACCCCCTCAGTGCTGGAGGGGAGAGGAGTGTGGGCACGCTGCTGTGCTCACAGGATGGGCACGGGAGGGTGTTGTCCCTAAATGGAATGGAGAGGGATGGTGTTTCCAGCTCGCTGCCTGGGCGGGAGGATGCTCCGGGCGGCCTTGGCTGTGCAGGGCGGGCGTGGGAGGCAGAGTGGGGGCCATGCCTGCACTTCCCAGCCAGTAATGGGATGTGGGGGCTGCCACGGGGTCCTCAGCAGGCAGCTGGGTGCCTCGGGGTCCCAGGGTGGGCAGAGGGGGGTGTTGGGGGCCGTCAGGATAAGAGGGAAAGGCTGAGAGATGGAGCCCAGCACTGAGCAGCTTTTGGGGTGGGCACAAGCTGATGGCCCAGGGGCAGGAACTGCCAGGCCCAGTGCCCCTCAGACAGCATGTCAGGGGGTGTCTTTCTCCAGAATTTTCCACACATAGCCCAAGGCATCAGCGCTGAGCCCTGTTACAGGCTGGCTGAGGGTGATGGCAGCAGTTTGTCCTCGACACCCCGCGGTGACGCAGCAGCGGTTTGGGTGCGAGGAGGAGCAAGCAGGGGAACCCCAGGATGGTGCTGCTGGGGGCTCAGATCCCCAGCCTGGGGCTGTCTGCACCCCCCTGCCACGGGCTGGTGCAGAGGGAGGAGGAAAGGCACAAGATTGGTGCAGACAGCTGGCAAACCCTGCCCGCCGCGGGCAGCGGCTCCGAGCGGGTCCCCTCCTGGGATGGGAGCCGGGGCTGCAAACCGTGGACAAGCTCCTCGCCTTTAAACTGGAGTCAGATTCCTTGCTGCTGGCTCGGGGTGCAGGAAGCTGTGCCCAGGAGCAGGTGAGGAGGGACCCCCCCTGGAACAAGAAGGAGACGCATGAAATCAGCTGGTTCCACTCCCCCCAGCAGGCAGCCGGGGGGGGGCTTTTCCAGCCGACGCCTTCTCCTTCTCAGTCCCTCTTTTATTTTTTCACGGGGAAGCAAAATTCGTGGTGTGTGGCCCCACTGGCAGCGGGCAAAGCCAGGCTGTGGTGGAATCACCCCCTCCAGCCCATGCAGGGGCTCACCTCCACATGCCCACAGTTGCCCCCGTGCATCCACATGTCTGGCCACAAGGCAGGGGTCCACAAGTAATCACCGATGAGTTGGTGGGGGCTGTGGCAAGAAGTGACCTCAAAAAGCGTGGAAAAGCCATCAGTTTGCCCCCCACACTCCACACAGACCCCCGTGGCATCTCCCCTCTGGGCCATTGCTCGGTCTCGGTGCCAGCAGCGGGTGCTGGGGGTTGGGGGGGTCTCTCTGGGTCAACAGCCCCCCTGGCTGCTCTCAGTGGCTGCACTGGGCTGCTGTTCTCCCCTCCAAAAATGCCACCTCCATTCTCCCCTCTGTTCCTCCCTTGCACATCCCAGCTGCCAGGAGCTGGCCTGGCTCCTCCGGGCTCTCACACTCCAGCAGAGGAGCCAGGCTGGGCAATGGATGTGTTTGCACATGGATTTCCCTCCCCTCTTGCTGTCTGCTCCCACTGGAGCCGTTTGTCCCTGTTTCTCATCCCGTTCTCTCGTGCTTCAGGAGCACTTGCAGCTCCCTGTCCCGCTGTCAGGTGCCTGGAGCCCTGTGTTGTGTCCCTTTGGGATGTCTCTGCTTGGAAAAAGGGGTCCTTGGTCCAGGGATGTCGCAGAGGGCAGAAAGCCCAGGACTGGGTCAGCAGGGAGGGGAAGGACTCCAAGAAGTCCTTGCCTTGTACATTTGTGTGCCAACCCCCATTTCCATCCTCTGTGACCAATTCAGAGGGGACATGGTGCTGGTTCACCTGGGGCTGCACCCATTGCTTCCCTTCACCCCTCCCCACTCACACCCCAGGGAGATTCCGGGGGACACAAAGTGGTCGGAGGGAGGTGTCTTATTCTTGTCTCATGCTGGAGGAATGAGGGTCTTCCATGAGAATCCACAATCTGGGTGAAACAGCAGGTTTGAACACTTGGACATGGTGGAAGAAGAGCCTGGACAACTCTTTCAGCTGGGAAAGGATATTTTCTAGCAGCTCCAGCTGCCTCTTGCTGCCCCTGGCCCGGCTCCTGCCAGCACATGGCTGGGATCTGGTGATCTCCTGACCACCCAGAGCTGCAAATTCAGCTTTAACCCCAGTGGAGCTGGGGTTAAATCTCCATCCAGGGATGGAGTGAGGATGAGGATGCAGGGTGGGGAGCTGGAAAGTACCTTCCCAACCTCTCCCGTGGGAGCTGAGCCCTCTGCTTTATAAATGCTCCTTCAAATTGTGCCGAGCACCATCTCGGAGCCACCACAAAGCTCCCGTGGCCTTCAAAGATGGAAACCCCGTGGTGCTGCTGGAATCCAGCAGGGAAGCACCATGCCATGGATGGCCACCTGGGAAAACACATCCATGGGCTCCCTCTCCCCGTCCTCCCTTCCATGACCTACCCCGAAGAAGCGGAGCCGCGGGTGATTCAACAACCCCAAACGAAAAACAATCTCCTGGCGCTAATGGGATTGGTTCTGTCCCTACCACGCACATTCCAGCCCGGCTCGAGGGACCGCCCGGGGCGGGGAGGGGGGAGGAAAGAAGGGGAAGGATAAGGAAGCCAAATTATTCCCCGTCTTCAAATGTCAGGGTTCAGCACGGTGCCGCGGCCGGGCCCGGCGCAGCTGCCGGGCCGCGGCGATGCCGTGCGGAAGCGGAGCGCCCTCCCGGCAGCCGGCACGGAGCGCATCCAAGCCCGCCAAGTGACATGGATTTTCCATTCCCTGGGCTTCATTACTTCTTGGAACGCGGGCCCCGCTGGCCGGGCCGCGAGGGGCTTCGCTTCGCGCCGTGTTTATTCTCGCGGCCGTGTGTTCTCCTGCCAGGTGAGGAAGCGCAGCCAAGCGGGTCGGGGAAGGCTGGGGCTGCGCGGCTGCGGTTTGGCCGCGCCGATGGGAACCGGGCCCTCCCGAGCACCTGCTCAGCCCCAGGCACCGGAGCTGTCCCTGGATTCACGAGGGTGACACGTGTGCCGGACACCGCAGCACGTGTGGGGGGATCTGCTGGACCAACGCCACCAGCTGACCCGGGATGCGGCTCCTGCAGGCGTCGGATCCATGTGGGAGTGGAAGGAGCTCAAGATTCATTAAAGAAGGTGTTGAGACTTCCCCCAGGCCACACCCCACGTGGCTCCGCTCTCTGCTCTCTGCTCACAGTGATTCCTGCGCTTCCCAGAGCAGGTGTGTGTGTTATCCATGCTGGATGAGACATGGATAAGACACCCAGGTGTGTGTGTTATCCATGCTGGATGAGACATGGATAAGACACCCAGGTGTGTGTGTTATCCATGCTGGATGAGACATGGATAAGATACCCAGGTGTGTGTGTTATCCATGCTGGATGAGACACGGATGAGATACCCAGGTGTGTGTGTTATCCATGCTGGATGAGACACGGATGAGATACCCAGGTGTGTGTGTTATCCATGCTGGATAAACATGGATAAGATACCCAGGTGTGTGTGTTATCCATGCTGGATGAGACATGGATAAGATTCCCACCCCACTGCTCCACGGGGTGGGTGGCACTGCCCGGGGGTGGGAGCCCGGGCTGGCTCCATCCCAGCAGGGAAGGGATGCTGCTCACCAGGTGTGTTGTGCTGGAGACGAACAGGTTGGCTCTGAAATTGGGGACCTGCAGGGCTGGTCTGTGCCCTGGGACAGTGGGAGCCTGCAGAGCTCATCCTGGGGGGCTCAGGCACCCCCACATCCCTGGGAGTCCCCTGGGGTTGGTGGAATTCTCTGCGGTGGCAACTGGCAGTGGTGGTGCCCGAGGGGGAAGGAGAGGGTGGCTCGCCTTCACCAGTGACTGTTTCATCTCCAGGAGATAAAACACCTCCAAGCCTGCCCGTGGCCATGGGGAGATGCAGGTGGGGTATCCCATGGGGCAGAATAAAAGGGAGGGAGAAGGGCCAGTTCCAGCCCTGGCACAGCAGACACACCCCAACCCGCGCGCCCGACCCCTCCCTGGGATCTCGGGCTTGCCGGGATTACACAGGGATTAGCAGAGAGCAGCCGAGCAGAAATCCAGAGGGAATAAAACCAGCCAGAAGCTCTGGCACCGAGAAAGCCCACGGCACCCCCTGGACACGCGTGGTGGGTGGGAGGAGGAGCCGGGATCATCCCCAGCGCTCCCTGGAGGCAGGGACAGCGAGGGAGGTCACCGCAGCCTCCTCCACAACCACAGCAAACAAAGGAGCCCAGAGGATTTGTTGGGCTGGGGAAAGTCTAACAAGAATTGGAAAAAAAAAAACCCCAAAACCCTGGATGTGGCCAGCTCCGTGCCTCCTCCACCCAGCCCAAACCCTGTGGATTCTGGGGCTGGAATTCCCACTCCTGAGCAGGATGAAATGGAGAGGTTGGAGGGAAAGGCAGCGCTGCCAGCTCATGATTTTGTCATTAGTCTCCCAGTGCTGGCCGTGGATTTTAAAGCCCAGCTGTGGGAACCGTGGGATACACAAGAGCTTGGCTTGCAGAGGAAGGTACATGGATAGACCTCATGTTTTGTAAGGGGGAAAAAAAAAAAAGCAGTAAAAATATGACTCAAATACATCCCGATGGCGTAAAATGAAGATCAGAGAGAAGAGGAATGTAAATAGTTTGGAGTTTATTCCTTTTTTCTTTTTTTTTTTTTAACCCAGTCCAGTTAGATCTGTGATTTTCCAGGCAGAGCACCGCTCTCCACGGTAGGAATTCCAGGACTGCCTGGATGTAGTGTGTGCACAGGATAAATATATTAAAGTTGTGTGAGTTGCTCAGACGCTGTGCTAACACTGGTCGTAAAATTCACCTTAGATATAAGGCAGGCTGCTTGGGGAAGGGGCTAAGTGCACTCAACAAATAATGAAGAGAAATAAAAATAAATATCAAATGGCCCATAAAATCAAACAATAATGGTAACTAAAAAGTTCCTGGATTTGCTGCCAGAGGTAAAATCCCATCAGCAGCATGAAATAAGAAGAAATACCCCCCCTTGGTTCCTTCTCCACATGACACAAGTCAGCACGCCTGGTCACCAGAGTAGTTTTGGAATACATCTTCCTTCCAGAGTCTTATAAATGCATTTTTCATGCTTTGAGAGACCTTCTGGGGTTCAATTTAACTGGGATCTGGGGAACATGTGAAAGGCATTTACGGCATCCAGCCCAGCCTGGCTTTTCCTGCAGGGGAAGCAGAGGTGTAACGTTCACAGCTCCCACCGCCGCCCCACCTGGGACAGAGAGGGCTGCAGCCCTTTGTGGAACAGAAATAGATGCACTTAAAATATCTGTATGGGCCTAAAAATAATAAAGGGAAAGGGTTTGTCTTAACTCCTTTAAAGATCAGGGTGTGCTGATCATATGGGGAGCAGCTGAGGGAGCTGGGGGGGCTCAGCCTGGAGAAAAGGAGGCTCAGGGGGGACCCTCTGGCTCTGCAACCCCCTGACAGGAGGTGGGAGCAGGGGAGGGGTCGGGCTCTGCTCCCAGGGAACAACAGGACAAGAGGGAATGGCCTCAAGCTGTGCCAGGGGAGGTCCAGGTTGAAAATCAGGAGGAATTTTCCCATGGAAAGGGTGCTCAGGCATTGGAAGGGGCTGCCCGGGGAGGTTTGGAGTCCCCACCCTGGAGGTGTCCGAGGAAGGACTGGACGTGGCACTCAGTGCTCTGGGCTGGGGGACAAGGGGGATATTGGGCACAGGGTGGATCCATGGGCTGGGAGGGCTTTTCCAACCTCAGTGATCCTGGGATTTTGTAAAGTGGCTGCAGGAGGAAGGAGAAGGTGTCATATGAAGCAGAGCCAGTGTCTGGGGAAGCAGGACAAGCGTGAGGTGTCGGTAAGGAGGGGCAGGAGCCCCCAAAAACCAGCACAACCCACAGAGAGCTGGGTGGGAGCCCCGGTCACTCCTGCAGCTCCAAGTTGCAGAAGGGGACGGGGGTGAAACGCCAGGAAGGCGACGACTCACACCATGAACGTCCATCCACGGCCTCTCCCACTCTCCCTGTGCTGACATCTCCTCCTCTGTGGAGGTCAGGTCTAAAACAACAAGGCCCCAAGGTCCCGGTCGGGGTCTCTGTGTGCTGCAGCAACACAAATAGCAAATTAATAAGCACTGCTTCTCTTTCTCCCCAAGGTTTTACGAGGCTTAATTAATGAATGTCTGTAAAACGCATTTGGGGCTGGGAATGAAATGTGCTGTGGAAATGCCAAATATTTTTAATGCTCCAGCAGATTTAGGTTTAAATAAGAAAAATACACAGCTTCTCCTCCGAAACAGATTGCTCTCCTTGAAGCGAAGAGCTCCAGAACATGAAGTTTTCATCAGGCAAGACTTGAAAGAGTGTTTTCACGGCTTTCCAAGTGCGTTTATTCTCATGTACGAACTCCCCCTTTCCCTTATACAGATGTGGACAGCGAGGCATGGGAAATCAAAGAAATCTACCCCCGGTCGTTGGCAGAGCCAGCGCTACGAATAATTTCCTGATTTCCACTGATGGCTGGAATGCCCTCTGGACCATCCGCTCCCTCCAGATGCTCTCCGGCTTTAAAAATTACACGGACCCCGCCACGCTCGGCCTCGGCTGCGGGGTCGTTTTTTGGGGAGAGCTGGGAGGGCTCTGACACCGACCATGTGTGGGGATGAGGGCGGCGAAGGCGGCTTTGGCACCGGGATGTGCAGCCGGAGCTGCGGCGACATGACTGCACCCTCTGGAGGGTACTGCTGCTCCTGCACAGAGACTGAAAAATGTGGCCCCAAACGGCCCAGATGGCCTGGCAGGAGGCTTTGTCCCCACGGCGGTGTCCCCACAGTCACGGATGGGCTGGTGGCACACAGGGTGGTCCCTGCAGGTGACACTTCTTGAGCCACAGGTGACACCCCGAGGGAAAGCGCTAAGCTCTGCCGTGCAGGCTGTGTGGGAGAGCCACCGGCTGCCATCGGATAATGGCCAGCTGGAAGGCACTGGTGGCCTGTGGGGCGGTGACAGACCCCTGGGACCCCTCGGCTGAGGGGCAGTGACAGCCCCAAGTCTCCTCAGCTGTGGAAAGGTGACAGTCTCTGGGACCCCTCAGCTGAGGGATAGGGACAGACCCCCAAGTCCTCTCAGCCATGGAGAAGTGACAGACCCCGGGTCCCTTCAGTCATG
>NW_020884962.1:604268-604629 GCF_003945725.1 Corapipo altera
CCTCTCAGCCATGGAGAAGTGACAGACCCCGGGTCCCTTCAGTCATGGGGAGGTGACAGATCCCCTCACTCATGGAGAGGTGACAGCCCTTGGGTCCCCTCAGCCCTGGGGAGGTGACAGCCCTTGGGTCTCCTCAGCCATGGAGGGGTGACAGACCCTGGGTCCCCTCAGCCATGGAGGGGTGACAGACCCTGGGTCCCCTCAGCCATGGGAAGGTGAGAAACCCCCTCAGTCATGGAGGGGTAACAGCCCCTGGTCCCCTCAGCCCTGGGGAGGTGACAGACCCCCTCACTCATGGAGAGGTGACAGCCTCTGGTTCCCCTCAACCCTGAGGAGGTGATGGACCCCCTCAGCCATGGAG
>NW_020884962.1:605029-605769 GCF_003945725.1 Corapipo altera
GCGCCTTCGAAGGCGGCGGCCCCGCCGTTCCAGCGCAGCGCGGGCCCGGCGGCGGCTCCCGGAGATGGCGGAGTCCGGCGGGGCCGAGTTCGGCGCGGAGCGGCCGAGCAGGTGAGCGGGGCCGGCGCGGCCTAGGCCGGGCAGCGGGGCCGCGGAGAGGGGCCGGGCCGGGCCTCGGGGCTCCGCCGGCCCCCGGGCTCTTGGAGCGCCGCTGCGGCCGCGGAGCCGCTCCCCCGGGGGTCGGGGATTCTCCTGAGCGGGGCCCGCGGGGAAGGGAACGGCCGCGATGAGCCAGCGGCGCTGCTCCTCGTGGCGGGTGTGCGAGGAGGGAGGCTGAGGGCTGGGGGAGGCTCAAAGATGTGAGATAGCGTGAATGGGTTCACCCGCCCTGGGGATCCCACCCGGTGAATCTCACCCTCAGAATCCCACCCTCTGAATCCCACCCGGTGAATCCCACCCTGGGACAGACCCCCCCCCCCCCCCCTCTGCGGAGCCACCAGCTCTGTGGGTTTGTAGAGGCACCAGGTGTGCGAGTTGCAGACACACCGAGTTTTTGGGGTTTCAGGCCCGTTTTGGGGCCCCCCTCCCCATCCCTTCCGGTGTCCCCTCCCCAGCCTGCAGACGCCCCCACTCCTAGTCCCTGGGTTTGGTCCTCACGGGGTCACTCAGCCTTTGAAGGTGACACAGAGCAGGTGGTACCTGTCGGGGTGATGTGACACCTGTGAGGGTGACGTGGTACC
>NW_020884962.1:605779-615343 GCF_003945725.1 Corapipo altera
TGGTACCTGTCGGGGTGATGTGACACCTGTGAGGGTGACGTGGTACCTGTCACCCCATGGTACCTGTCGGGGTGACATGGTACTTGTCGGGGTGATGTGGTACCTGTCGGGGTGATGTGGTACCTATCACCCCATGGTACCTGTTGGGGTGATGTGACACCTGTGAGGGTGATGTGGTACCTGTCACCCCATGGTACCTGTCACCCCATGGTATCTGTTGGGGTGATGTGGTGCCTGCTGGGGTGATGCAGAGGGTGTTGTAGGTGGTACCTGCTCACCAAGGAGTTTCTGTCCCCGGGGTTTTCCCATCTGTGGCCATCCCAAGTCCCTGTTGGACACTGTTCAGGGAGTGGTGGTGTCCATCTGAGGGATGTTACACTGTCACTGTCAGTCTGTCACTTCACTTCAAAGCATCGTTTCTCCTCAGCTTCCCTCAGTGTTGGCTCCTGAAATAACCACCCTTGTGGAGGAGAAGCTCTCACAGTCATTGTTCAGCTCTCTCAGAATTCTCACCTTAGAGATATATCCCAATTTTTTTCCCCTAATGACCACCTGTGGCCCATGAAGCTCCAGGCTGCGTCACCTGTGGCATCTCATTTTATCCCTCTTTTATCACCTCCTTTTCCTCCCTCTAAGGCAGGAACTCTGGCACTTCTCTCACCCAGGTGTTGGTAGCACTCGGGAGTTCTCAGTGCCGGGTGTGCAGCGCTGAGAAATGGAAGTAATTTGTTTCAGGGCTGTGATAAATCACCCGGGCTGGAGCTGCAGCAGTTTTTATTCCCCGAGCTGGAGCTCCCTCGTGTTCTCTATCGCCGCGTGTTTATTTTCTTTGTTAATTTTAAAAGTAAAGCCCGTTGAAATTTGGATCCTGCTTCTTGTTGGTTGGTAGCCTCCTGATTTAGAGATGGATTTATTGGGGAATACAGGGAGAAACCCGACGGGGGCTGTTGGATGTGCTGCACTGTCTCCAGAGAGCACGAGGAGGATTTCAAGGGCATTCCCTGTCGGCGGTGATTCCTTGTTAGGTGCTTCCACTTGTGACTTTTTGACACTTACTGAGTATTTACTCTCTAAGGCAAGAGGACAGAGCCCTCTGGAGCTGTTGCACACATGCCATTTCGGTGGTGCACTGTAATTCCAACAGCATGGGCAGAATTTCCATCTTTGGAATTCCTACCCCGTGGCTGCTGCGGGTTACCCGGGAGGGAGCACGTGGCTGCCCCGGAGCAGGAAAATTAACTTCTCTGCTGGGATCCTGCTCCTTCATTCAATAAGGAACAGACCGTGCCAGATGGGGACAAAAGGCTCTCCGATGGCATCAGATGAGGCCATTCCTGGGCATTGAAAAGCAAATGGCCCCAATCTTCTATTTTGAAATAAATGTGGGTTTTGGTTTGGGTTTTTGTTTTTTTTTTTTTCCTTTCTTCCTCCTTGGGTAGAATTTCATGAGTTACAAATGGGTTGCATATTTTACTCCCAGCCCTCTTTATCATGTAGAGGGAGAGTTCTGAGCTTGCAGAATTCGCTCTGTGGTGGTTCTGCTCCTGGGGATGTGATTTGGGATCGGGGAGAGGAAACGGTGGAACCCATCGGGGACCCTCAGCAGGAGAAGCTGCTGTGCCTGAGACAACCAGGAACGTTGCTGCAATGTTGGTGAGGTGGGGTTGTGCAAAGCAGGGTGGCAAAAATCTCGGAAAAACACCATCCTGGATGCTGGATGTGGGAATTAATTGAGGTGTCCAGACAAACTGATGAAGAGATAATTGGGAATAATCCCTTCGAGGAAGGAAGGCAGCCAGGTTGTATAAACACTTTTCACAAACCTCCCCCAAAAAAATTGTGTTTGCTGTCAAAACCGGGATGAATGGACAAGGGAGACCCGCACGTCTTCCTTATCATAAAGTCCATATGTCTGGGTTCACATCGAGGGGACGTGGACCTGAACTTCCCAAACCTGATTCCTGCTGAGAAAGCGGTGGGAAGGGAGAGAAATGTGCAGGAGGATGGAGTAAAACCACACGGGGAAGGGGGGAGTGTAAGGGCTGTGAGTCTGCCTTGCTCTCGTGTTCCTGTCATCTCCTACAAGCTTCAGCCTTCAATCAGACTCGGGATTTTTTTTTCCCCTTCTGGAACTGAAGTTGAGCTTTGTGGGGTTTCCGTGATCCATACTCTGCCACATGGCGAGTCTCAGACAGATTTAGTCGTTAGATCTGGTAGACGTGGTGTAAATGTTTACGCTCTGAATTGAATCACTGCAAAAATAACCTGCTGCTTTTGGCTTTTGCGACGTTGGGAGAGTCCTGAGCTGGAGGTTTTATTTTAGGGCGAAAGCGAACTCGGGTGATGCTTTAAAGGTTCCTGCCCTACCCCCAAGTGTTTTGTAGCTTTGTGAGGGGTGGTGGTTAAAGTGGCTCTCCCAGTTTCTGGTTTATGTGGAAGGTAAATGCTGAAGTTGCAGAGGAATGGGGGGACATTTAAGAAAAGGTGTTGCTGCTCTTCTGGTGGCCTTGGGGTGACTCTGCTCAGGGGAGGGCAGCACAAAACCTGTGCAGAAAGGAGCTGCCCCAGGATCTGGGAAACATAATGATGTCAGGATGGGTGTAAACCTGTCAGAAGGTGAGTGCAGAGGATTCAGAGGAACGGGCTGTGGACAGATTTGATCCTGGGAGGATTCCTGAGCTGGGTTTGGTGTTGCCATGCCGAGGGCCGGGGCGCTCGGCTCCCAGCTGCTGGAAAACACCATTTCCTTCCTTGGCATGGAAGGGGTGGTGGGTTTGCTGCTGTCCTCTGCTGTTTCATCACTTCACGTTGCTCTTGCCCGACTTCCCTGGCTGCTCCCAGGCAATAATCCGGAGGGTGGAGGTGCAGGGAGAGGGGAGGTGTCCCCGGAGCACCTACCCTGCGAGTAACTACTCCTGTTTTGTTGCAACACTGCCCAGACCGTGCAGTCGGGTGCCACAGGGACAGGCAGAGGCAGACTCTGCTCCCAGGACCTCCTAGTCCGAGCCTGAGGTTTTCCCGAGCTCTTCCAAAGGTGTGGAGTGAAGGGCCTGGGGTGGTTGTGTGGGAGAAGGTTGGGTGGGGGATTTTCTCAGTGTGAGGAACTTTGTACCCGGCTGGAGCTGCTGGCAGAGCTCAGACAGGCTGTTCCCAGTGGAAAGGTGACACAGGAGCCAAGACAGGCCCCGATGGATTTTTGGATGGATGTGCCCATGATCAGCTTTGCTTTGCTCCCAAAGGTGGAGCTGTGCTGGAGGGGTGGAGGGAAGAGCAGGGCGGCATCCAGGAGGCCAGCAGTGCCTGTGTGTGGCCCGGGTGACACTTTTGGGGTATCCAGGAGGCCAGCAGTGCCTGTGTGTGGCCCGGGTGACACTTTTGGGGTGGCCTTGGTGGCTCTGCTGTGCTTCCCAACACCACTAGGTGCCTCCCGGCCTTTGCAGTGCCGGGAGAGGCGCGGGGATGGCGCAGGGAGCGCCCGCCGAGCCCTCGGGCTGCTCCCACAACCCCGGCTCTGGGTCACCACAGGGTGACTCTGGTCTTTGGGTCACTTTTGAGGCACATTTTGCTTTTCTCAGAGCTGGGGCCTGGCAGGGTTTGACTGTCAGGTGGGGAAACGTGGAGCTGTGGAAGGCAGCGCTGCCAGGGGAGTATCGAGTGCGTAAGGAGCCTCTGCTGAGAGGTGGATAAGGACAAACAGGCACATTTAGGTGGTGCAAACCCCCCCATCCTTCTGGGGGGGTCCCTGCGTGCCTGGCTGAGCTGGGGAGCAGCAGCTGACTGTGCTGTCACCCTGCTGTGACACTGCCCGTGCCTGCCAGAGGCATCGATGCGCTTCGGGTGATTTTGGTATTTGCTGGGTTTGTTCCTGGCTCACAGGGATTAGGCTTTGGGGCTGACAAGAATATAATCACCGTCAAGTTTTGGGGGGTGGGGAGTATCCTGCCATCCTCGGGTCGCTGTGAGGAGGGCAGGTTGAGGGTGTGGCAGAGGGTGTTGGCAGTGACAGGGATGTCACCGGCGCCTGCTCCACGCTCGGAGCTCACAGGGGGTTTAGGGCAGGACTGAGGAGAATCCCTGTACAGGACAAGGTCCTTTGTGGTAGCTCTGGATGTGGGAAGAGAGAAGAGAAATGGCAAACCCTGGTAAACGTGATATTTTGTGCCCCTCCAAGCCCCTGGTGCTGCTGGTGCCCTCACCTGAGCCCTCACCTGAGAGTTCTTTCCGGGTGGTGAACGACCAGCCCCAAACTGCTTTTCCCCAGCATAAAGATGACCACAGACTCTGGCTCTGCCACAGAAACAGTTTAAAAATCTTATTCTATTTTTTTTAATGCTTGTTTTTGCCCCCCTCCTACACAATCTGTCCTGGGTACAGCACGTACTGCCCAGTCCCTCACGTTGAAGCTCCGGGAGGTGGCACAGAGTTTAATGTGTTCACATCTTTCACCCTCAGCTTTTTTTTTTTTTTTTTGTTGCTCCAACAGCTCTGTTTTACCAGGCCAGCCAGCTTTTTGACAGCCATCCAGTTTTATTAGTGCAAAACCCAAAAATCCCACCTCCTTTGGCTTGCAAACAACCTACTGATTGATGCCTGGGAGCAGAATATGTTCATGTGTGTGTGTGTGTGTGTGTCTGCTGGGCCCTGAGTCCAGCTCTGAAAGGAAAGGAAAAACCTAGATTTGCAAATGTCTGGGGCTTCTAAGGGTACTAAAAAAAAATAACATTTGAAAAAGAAATAAATTGAAAAGCCTCTTGCTACAACTCCACTGCCTTACCTTTGGGCTGCAGCGTTTTCTTGGCTCCAGCTTGGGAGAAGTCGGATGAAAGTGAGGGAATCAGAGTCAGAAAGCACTTTCAAAAGAACCAGGTACCTCCTGACATCTCAAAGTGCTGTTTTCAGGCCTTGAAATGCAAACTACAAAAAGCTCAGTCTGTTGGGCTTTGCCATTTTTCCTTTTTTAAACAGCGAACGTTACTCGTCCTCCCCTTGCAAAACGTGAAGTTTCCTTAAAATTTGGAGACTGGAGAGACTTTTCAAACTTCTATTATTATTATTCGACTCGAGGCGTTTTCCAGAAGACCATTATTTCCACACAAAGTGTTGCCTCCTTCTGAAGCTCAGGCCCATTTATAATCCCTTTATTCGAGCGCTCCAAATTGCCCCTTTTAAACAGCAATATTAGTCTCAGGCTTTTCTACTTGTATTTATTGCTTGCATGAAAGAGGTGGTGTCAGGAGTGGAAAATGAGTGGAGGCAGAGGAGAGAAACAGGAGAAATTAAGGGAAGGAGGTGGAAAAGGGAACAAAGAAATCGATTAAATACCTTTTTTTTTTTTTCTCGTGCATCTTTCCCGAGGATGATTCTGTTTCTCTGGGAAACATCCCCTTCGTGGGGTGTGTTAATATTTAATTAGTTGCTGATCATTAAGTGCTTGCTGTGGTTGCTAATTTGGACAGGGAAGTGCTGGGAAATGCTGTGGCTGATGGGTGCTGGTGACAGCCTTGCTTGCTGGGAGCAGAAGTAGGTTAACAGGGCAGGTATTTTTGTGCCTCAGGGCCTGGCAGCACCTCGTCTTCCTTGCCCCCAAACTTCCAGGAAACCTCTGGATGCCTTTTTTTAGGGGTGGGGGAGTTGCAAAGGCCATGGGAGTGCCCAAAAGTCCTGCTAAGAGTCTCAAACCCGCAGTGAAGGGTTCAGCCTCTCTGCCCCAACGTCACATTTGTTAGTGTGAAGTGCTGAAAACTCATTTTCATCCTTTGGGCATGTGATATAAAGCCTCAGGCTCTGAAATATTACAGTCACCATGGCTACCAGTGACTTATCTGAGGGAGTTTGACTTTTGTTTTGATTTTAAGTGTCTTAATTGTAGTTTAAAAATCAGAATCTAAATGTGTTTTTTTTTTTTTACTTAGGCATGAAACTAAAGGCATTAAATGATTTGCATTATTAAAATATCTATAATGCTGCCTGTCAAAGGTTCTTAGAGAAGGTCCTTAATATTCATACTTCACGTTCTAAATAAAGTTGCTCTCCAGCTTTGTGGTGGTTCTGCTTCTCTCACCACCCAAAAAAATTCCTTGCAGGTGCCTCGGTGGCTATTTTGCAATAAATCCCAAAGCTTTTTGTTCAGCCATGGAAAAGCTGTGCCATTCCATACCCTGATGGATGTGAACACACACAAATATTCTGCTGGTTTTCCCTCCTTCCTGTGTTGTCCCCCAGCCGTTCCCCGTTGGGGTCCCACCTCTGGAGCTCGTGTTTATGGGAAGAGTTCGGGCTCTTGGAAGTTTGCCCTGCTCGGGAATGCTGCCAACCCCCCTCCAGTTTGTCCTGGATGAAAAATTACCGAGCACCACCTGCCCCCAAAAAGGGGGGAAGACGTGGGGATGTTGAACTGAGACAGAGAGCACCAAACTGCCCCTCCTTCCAAGGAGAACCACAAGAAGAGGAAGGACACGACCAGACAGTCGAGCAGCCAAAGAGATTTTTTTTTCCCCCCTCCTTAATTCAGTCGCTGAAATGTTACAATCTGTCCTGCTCTAATTCTCTCCACTTCGTGCAGTGGTTGCAAACGCTGCTGAAATATGAACTCATGCCTGGTAAAGCCTTTAATTCCAGCTTTGATGTTTTTAATCATCGGCGCAGATTTGGTGAAAAAAAAAATGATTCATTAGCTCCGGGCGCATCTCGGGTCCCGCGTGACGGGAACGGAGGAGGCGGCGGCAGGGGCTGCTTGTTCTTCGGGGTGTTCCCTGGGCCTGGGCTGGTTCCTGAAGTGTGACCCTTCAAATCTCCCAGCCCCTCAGCTCCAGAGGCCTCTTGGGTGCCCAGATGCCTTCCTGGTCAGAAGTGGAGCAGTCCTTGCCCGGAGAGCTGCCTGTGGTCAGCGTGCTCGGGGCGAGGGCGAGCGCGGGGCGAGCTCCTGCCCTAGGTGCAGCAGCAGGAGGATTTCAGGGCTTGTTTGCCTTCCCTGCCTGCTGTCTGGCTGCAACCACTCCCTTAACCCTTGCTGGACCATCTCCAGTGCTGGGGTTGGGGTTTTGGGTTGCTTTTCCCCACAGCACCCCATGCTGAGCTCTATCCTGCAGTGACCGGAGAGGATTGAAAGCAATCTGGCTTCAGAGCAGCGGCTTGGAGGCAAATCCTCAATCCCATTACTCGTTCCCTGGCAGTCCCTGTGTGGAACTGGGGTACCAGGGATGTTATCAGAGCCTCTGAGGCTGCTGCCCAAAAGGCATCACCTTGGGAATCAACATACCTGTTGAATTCCAGCTGCCTTGTGTGCCAGGGCTGCAGTTACACGGGTATAAAGATCCCTTTCACTGCTGCAGCTGTTTCCATGTGGAAAGTGGGATTTCTGTTCCTGCAGAGCCACTTTTGTACCAACATACTCGTGTCAGAGGCCCCAGTCATGTAAACATGTCAGAGGCCCCTGGGACCTTGATGTGGATGTGATTTTTATTTTTATTTTCCTTTTTTTTTTTTTGGTGGTTTACATTTTTCCAATGGATGAATTTGGGAGCAGCCACACGCTTGACCCCGCTCCAAGCTGGCTGTGCTGAGGCCCTGCTGAAGGATGCTCTGGCCACAGAAAAACCCCTGTGGCAGGGGAAGGACCTCCACTCGAGGACAAAGACGCCCAAAGAAAATTCCAGAGGCTCTCCAGCCCTGCCTCCCTGGGAAAGGGAAGAGGAATAAACACTTTCTCGCTGGTGTGTGATGAAAGGCTTTTATCTCCAAAGGGAGGGGGAAATGCAACTCTTCCCGAGTTTTGTCTGCAGGGCTGTTCCTGCTCTAACAAACTGTGAAGCAACAAGTCCAGGGGCCTGGTGAGCTCCGGGCTGGGACAGGGGCAGCCTCACAGAGGCACGTTCAAGGCTTCCTTTTGTTTTTTGTTGGGTTATTTTTTTCACTCTCTGACATCCGACTGCTGCTCCCCTTCTCCCTCCGTGCAGGAATGGGAGCCAAGGCTGTGGATCCACTCTCCTTCCCTGCCCTGCCCGTGTCCAGCCGAGCCTGCTCTTATCACAAATCCGTTTTTTCTCCCCGCAGTGCAAACACTGCTCAGTTGCTGTTCTCTCACCTCTCCTCCTCCCTCTTTGTTTTCTGTAAATCCCTCACTCTGTGTCTCTTGTGCTTGGTGTGGTTTTTGTTTTGTTTCCAGCTTATGTTGTTCATCTTAAAATCTCTTTTTTTTTCTTTTTTTTTTTTTTAATCCAGGCTGAAGAAAACTGAGCATTATCAATGCTTCTCTTTTGATTTCCTTTCCCCCCCTCTCTTCAGAGTGTTGTGTAATCATCGGATCCTTTTATTCTATATCTGTAAATAGACAAAGGAACTTGTACAGGGACTTTTTCCTGGAGTAGCTGTTCACAGTTACCTGTTGAAATGAATCTCACGTGCAAACACGTTTATTCCACACAGATGTACCAACCCACCCCTCCTTTACTTCAAACTTGCACTCTGGTCGTTCACAGTGCCTGTAAAAGTTAATTGAGGAAGAGAAAAAACAGGAATATTTGTGCAGGTAAAGCTTGTGGTTGGAACCCGCGCTGGGAAGGCTGTGGATCCAGTGACAGCATTCCTGGAGGGATGAAACCCTAAGGCTGGGAAAAGGAATATCTGAAGCCAGCATAAAAACAAGCACTGAAGGGAATTCCCATGAGAGGACTTTTGCAGGAGATGGAGTCTGGTGAAGTTCCAGTGAACTCGGGAGCTGCCATTCCCGGATGAATCCCCGGATCTGTCTGGGTGGATCTCACCTGTCCAACCTGGAGCAAAGCTGGTTTGCTCCGTGTCTGGTGCCCTGTGTCCAGAGGGAACATCATTTCCTTGCTGGTGGTGGATGTTTCCTCCTTTCACCTGCAGCAGATCAAAGTTCCAGGCAGGAGAGTGAGAGGAGTTTGACACGATGCGGATCCGCTCCCTCCAAGCTCTTCCCTCTTTCTCCATGGGAAGAGCCCGAGTGGACAGACAATTCTTGGCTCACAGAGTATGGATAAAGGTCTTGTCAACAACTGCTTTTTTGCTAATCCTTTTTATTCCAGCAAGGAATACTCCACGCTCTGATCCAGGACTCTTTAGCACACTTTGATTTTAGGGGAGGGATTTCGGACCTGTGCTACCAGAAGCGCAGCTGACCATTATCAGCCATCCCAGCAGGAACTCTGGGATGGATTCTGAGGCACATTCCCAAGCCTGAGGAGTTGGAACCAGCCTGCCAAGGTTTGCTCTCTGCATCCCAGCGAGCTCCAGAGCTGCTGCAGGCGCAGAGCGCTGCCCTCCCGGCTCTGATGAACATCCCAGATTTCCCCTCGCTCCCCTCTCCTTAAAGCTTCCAGGAAATTGCAGTCCAGATAAGTTAGGCAAGGAGCTGAGTCCTCTCCATTGTTCCTCATTGTTTGAGGATTGTTTACATCCCCCTTTTTTGTTATCCCATCTCCCTGACTCCTCCCTGACCCCGCCGGGTTGTTTGGGCCATTGTGCAGTGGCTGTTGCTGTTTTGGTCGGGAGCTCTGAGGGTTGGAGCAGACCCCGGGATTGCACATCCAGACTCTGAGGGAG
>NW_020884962.1:615353-631443 GCF_003945725.1 Corapipo altera
GAGGGTTGGAGCAGACCCCGGGATTGCACATCCAGACTCTGAGGGAGGGTTGGAGCAGACCCCGGGATTGCACATCCAAACTCTGAGGGAGGGTTGGAGCAGACCCTGGGATTATACAGCCAAGATCTGAGGGGGGAGGTTGGAGCAAAACCGGGATTACGCAGCCGAGCTCTGAGGGAGGGTTGGAGCAGACCCTGGGATTACACAGCCCCAGCACGCTGCATCCTACTCACTTTTTTGCTTCATTGGTTTATTCCACCTAAATAATAATAATAACAGTAATACCCTTTAAGTGCAGCCCTGAGTGTGCTCTCCCACCGTGGCTTTGGGAGCAACTCATGCAGCTTTCCAGACTCGGGATAATCTCCCTGGGATTTTTTTATGTCACGTTTCCATAAAATACCCCTTGAAAGGCAGACACCAAGCAGCAGGATGCTTCTGAAAACATAAACCCCATCCTGAACATTGGCCCCTGGGTGCATTTTCTTCCCGGGAGGGAGGATCCTGAAAAGCCCTTCGGAGCTGGGTTAAATTTGCAGATGAGTTTGGGCTTCCCCACCTCAGTTTGGTGGGCTCGGGGAACCTGCAGCTGCTTCTGGAGTTGTTTCCAGAGGAGCACGGAGCATCCAACGGCCTCTTCCACTTGTGCAGGGCTCCTGCTGCCTCCGAACGCGGCGTTCCCGCCGACAAGTGCATCTGAGGCCAAGGGGAGCTCGGGGTGATGCTCCGTGTGCTGGGGAACACGTGCGAGAGGCGTTGGGAAAAGCAAGGAAATATTTACGCTGGGAGGGGACTGTTGACAGCGCAGCTCGAGCAGTCGATGTTATTTACAGCAGCCAGGGCTGTGCAATAGTTTGCTTTTGCTCTTTCTCCTGAGGCTCAGGCAGAAGGGAAGGATCAAACCGGGCTGGCAGGGCCGGCCTTGGCCGCGGCAGCAGCTCCAGCAGCTGCAGGAGGGGAAGGTGGTGAGGAGAACAAGCAACTGTGACTCAGTGTCGTGGGTGAAGGCGAGGTCAGGGCGGGCTCGGGGGCAGCTCGGCGTGGGGACACCGACGTCCCGTGGTGGTTCCGGCCCCACGGGGTGGCTGGGTGGCCCCTGGAGCCCGTGTGTGCTGCAGGGCCGGGGTGTCAGCAGTGCCAAAGCATCCCTCAAAACTCTGGAAGTCTCTTTAGTGCTGGGAGAAGGGGGGCCCAGTGTGAGGTGCTGCTGTCACCCTGTCCCACGCGCGGCTGCCGGGCTGGGAATTCGCTTCCCGACCGGCTCCCGCTGCGGTGCCTCCCCCAGCACCCCGGGTAGGTAATACCACATACTGTTTTCATTTCACACCAGCCTGTCTCTCTTGTTCTGTTTTTAGCATGGCTGACAAGAACAGCACCCTGAAATGCACGTTCTCTGCTCCTGGCCACAGCACCACTCTGCTGCAGGGACTGGCCTCGCTCCGAGCTCAGGCTCAGCTGCTTGATGTCATCCTCACTATAAATAATGAAGTGTTTCAGGTTCATAAAGTTGTCTTGGCTGCCTGCAGTGACTATTTCAGGTGAGAATCTGATAGGGAAGCAGGCATTTGTACCTTTCCCGTTGGTTTGCTGTTTCCCCGTCCTTCCCCACCCCGACCTTCCCAAAAATCCCGCCCCACAGAACCAGGTTTGGTTCGCCCCAGGGATTCCCTGCAGGCAGGTAGAGGTTCAGGATCAGTCCCTCTGCACACAGATGAGGTTTGCTCAACTACAGCTGCTGGGCCAAGGCACAAGTTCAAGGTCAGGTCTTGAACCCACCTGGGCAGGTGTCGGAGGTGTTTTGTCCTGGAGCTACTTGAGCTGACTGGGAAGTGAGGGCTCCAAAATGCCTCACCCCGTGGAGTGAGATGCCCACTGTAAACACACTCCTGTTCTCTTTAACCTCCACTGATGTGTCTGCAGTGCTTGGGGCTCTGGGAGCACCAGGGAGTGGGTGTGACCTCCCCAGGAGATCTGGGAGCATCGTCCCAGCTCGTGTGGGTTGAAAACTGAAGCCCTGAGATGAGTTTTTGCAGCCAAATTCATGCAGAGTGAGCCAACTGCAGAGCAGGGAATTCACTCCTAAGTGAAAATACATATTTATCCATCTTGTCTCTGTCACAGAATCGTGGAATCACTGAGGCTGGAAAAGACCTCCAAGATCACAGTCTGCCCTGTGCCTGACCCCCACCTTGTCCCCCAGCCCAGAGCACTGAGTGCCACGTCCAGGCCTTCCTTGGACACCTCCTGGGATGGGGACTCCACCACCTCCCTGGGCAGCCCCTGCCAAGGCCTGACCACCCTTTCCAGCAAGAAATTCCTCCTGATATCCAACCTGATCCTCCCCTGGCACAGCTGGAGGCCGTTTCCTCTTGTCCTGTCCCTTGTTCCCTGGGAGCAGAGCCCGACCCCTGCCGGCTCCCCCCTCCTGTCAGGGAGTTGCAGAGCCAGAAGGTCCCCCCTGAGCCTCCTTTTCTCCAGGCTGAGCCCCCCCAGCTCCCTCAGCCACTCCTCACATGCCTCTCTCTGTCAGGCTCTTTTGCAATGTCTCTGTGACTCGGAATGACTTGGAATCAGGGATCCTTTTGGGCAGCACCAGGAGCAGGGTGAAGTGAGGGACGTGCTGGAGGCACTGGGGGTGGGGAAGGCTCAGAACCCCGGAGGGCTCGAGCTGGGTGTTGTTCCAGGCTGCAGGAGGGGTGGACAAGGGCTGTCCAACGGGGTTTGCAGCCCCGTGACACGCAGGTCCCTTCCAACCCCTTGACCTGTAGGAACCTTCCAGACTGGTTTGCTGAGCAGGTAAACAAGAGCAAGGGACTTCCCTGTCCCTTGACATCTCTCTGGTGTCCCTTTGTCCATCTCCTCAGCTCCTCTGATGGTGTCTGTCTCGTGTTCACACCCATTTTCTGGGCAGTTCCCTTCTGTCTCCCTTTGGGAACATAAACCTCCCGAGCTTCTCTCTCTCCCCAAACGAGGCCCACAATTAATCCTGGAGCTGCTCTCCCCCCAGATGCCACTGGCACTGTTTTATTCCTCCCTGCTGGGTGCAGGGCCGCTGCCAAGGTGTTTTCACTCTAAACTATAACTGCTGAGCAGGTTTCTTGTTGTAACTTCTGTGGTGCTGAGGGAGGTTGTCCTGGGGAACCACGGCAGAATAATCCAGCCTTTGAAAACACTCCCGTTTTCCTGCAGGAAGGGGGAGGGAAGGGGGAGTGAAACCGAGGCATTTATATAATCAGCATTTTAGAACTGTAACACTTTTGAAGGGAGTTGCATTCTAGTGGATGGTTTTGTCTTCAGTGTGGCAACAACAACAACAACAACGCTCCCCTCTCCTCGTGCACGTTCAGCTCACGCACGTGTGTGTGTCCGTGTGTCCTCCCGGGACGAGGGATCGGGGCCGGGACGCGGGAGAGACGGGGGGATTTGAAGGGAATGCTCTCATCCTGCTGCACAGGCAAATAATTGGGAACAGGATTCCTGGTCACTCGGTTACAGAAAAGCTGATTTCGTGTGCAGATATTTCCTCATTGAGGTCATTTAGGATTTCTCGGGTTTGTGCTGGACAGGTTTTCCAGCCTGGTTTGGACGGGAAACTTGGAACTCCTGTCTTCTGACAGCGTTCCCGAGATATTCCTTTATTCCTGTGTTGATGCAGGGTCTGTTCAGCATTTTTTCTGCCTGACTTGCACCTTGGAGCCGGTGCAGCTCCCGAGGCGGCTCTGATGACACCACGGATTTACCTTTCCAGCGGAAAAGGTGGAAAAACCAGTCTGAAATGTGCAGCTTTAAGGCCTTTTGTAGGACGTGGCCTTGCTGGGACGTGTGTGCAGCGGCAGGGACCGGGGTCACCCCATGGCCCAGCTCTTCCTGCCCTGACTTTGCCTTCCCCAGAACCCGCTTGTTGGATACTCCAGGGTGCAAACCTTTGCCCCTGAGCCCCCCCATACCTAACAGAACCTGCTGAAACGGGTTGGAAATGGCTAAAACCCCCCCCTAGATGTGCAGCTACACCCCCATCACACCCACAGCCCCCCGGCACCGGGAGCTGCGGCTCTGCCAGGGCGGTTCAGGGAGGCGTGGGCGCAGTCCTTGGCGTGGAATGTGCTTCCTGTGGAATTTAGAAGCCTCCCAAGGAGGTGATCCAGGGCCTAATCTCTGCAGTGGCCTGGTCCAGTGGTGTTCCTGCAGCTGTGCTGTAACTCAAGCTCTTCTCTCCCTGTTTTTGTGTGATTCCCTGTCAGCCCCCTGCCGTCGTCCCGCAGCGTGACAGAGCTGCTGGAGGGGCTGCAGCTCCTCCTTTTTAAGGTGTGGGGAAGGAACCTGGGAGGGAAGGCTCTGTTGGGTGGCCAAAGCTGTTTGTAAGACGTGTTGCACCTGGAATATTTAACCCATTCCTCAGTTCCCTATGATATAACGGGATAACAGACCTGGGCCTTGCTGCCAGGGGTCACTGCCCTCCTGACCATGTGTCTTCCTTCTGCTCACACATCCTACAGACCTAAACCCTTTAGGGTGCACTCCCAGTCTCTGCTGGTGCAGATCCTGTGGGATCCTCTGTTGTTGAATGTCATGGATTCATGATACTCGTTCATGTCCTGCTCTGGGAACTCTCCCTCTTCTTGCAGCTTTGTCCTGTGCTCTGCTCCTCCTCCTCCTGCCAGTGGGATTGAAAAACTTCTCTGATAGCTGAATATTCCTCCTTGGTGCACTGCAAGCCTTTAATAAGCCACTGCACCCTAATTTCTCCTGGCTTGTAGAGGTTTAGCCTTGATTTATCCCCCCCCCCCCTTCCTCATCCTCCCTATAAGAATCAATATGTTAAATAAAATAAAATCCTGAAGCAATACATCATTTATTTAAGAGGGGGGGTTTTTTTTTCCTTTGTGTTCTTGACCTCCAGGGCAATGTTCACGGGCGGGATGAGAGAGGCCAGCCAGGATGTGATCGAGCTGAAAGGTGTGTCTGCAAAGGGCCTGAAGCACATCATAGACTTCGCCTACAGCGCCGAAGTGACTCTCGATCTCGACTGCATCCAGGACGTGCTGGGAGCCGCTGTCTTCCTCCAGATGGTGCCCGTCGTGGAGCTCTGCGAGGAGTTCCTGAAGTCCGCCATGAGCGTGGAGACGTGCCTCAACATCGGGCAGATGGCCACCACCTTCAGCCTCTCCTCCCTGAAGGAATCCGTGGACGCCTTCACTTTCAGGCACTTCCTGCAGATCTCCGAGGAGGAGGATTTCCTCCACCTGCCCCTGGAGCGCCTGGTGTTCTTCCTGCAGAGCAACAAGCTGAAGAGCTGCAGCGAGATCGACCTGTTCCGCGCCGCCGTGCGCTGGCTGCAGCACGACCCCGCGCGCCGCGCCAGCGCCAGCCGCGTCCTGTGCCACATCCGCTTCCCCCTCATGAAGTCCTCGGAGCTGGTGGACAGCGTGCAGACCCTGGACATCATGGTGGAGGACGTCCTGTGCCGCCAGTACCTGCTGGAGGCCTTCAACTACCAGATCCTGCCCTTCCGGCAGCACGAGATGCAGTCCCCGCGCACGGCCATCCGCTCCGACGTGCTGTCCCTCGTCACCTTCGGCGGGACGCCCTACACCGACAACGACCGCACCGTCAGCGCCAAGGTCTACTGCCTGCCCGACGCGGGCGGCCGCCAGTTCAAGGAGCTCACGGAGATGGAGGTGGGCAGCAGCCACTCCTGCGTGGCCGTGCTGGACAACTTCGTCTACCTGGTGGGCGGGCAGCAGCTGCAGTACCGCAGCGGGGAGGGCGCCGTGGACGTCTCCTACCGCTACGACCCGCACCTCAACCAGTGGCTGCGCATCCAGGCCATGCAGGAGAGCAGGATCCAGTTCCAGCTCAACGTCCTGCGCGGCATGGTGTACGCCACGGGCGGCAGGAACCGCTCGGGGAGCTTGGCCTCCGTGGAGAAGTACTGCCCCAAGGACAACGAGTGGACCTACGTGTGCTCCCTGAAGCGCAGGACGTGGGGCCACGCCGGGGCCACGGTGGGGGACAGGCTGTACATCTCGGGGGGTTACGGGATCTCCGTGGAGGACAAGAAGGCCCTGCACTGCTACGACCCCGCCGCCGACCAGTGGGAGTTCAAGACGCCCATGAACGAGCCCAGGGTGCTGCACGCCATGGTCAGCGCCAGCGGCCGGATTTACGCCCTGGGCGGGCGCATGGACCACGTGGACCGTTGCTTCGACGTGCTGGCCGTGGAGTATTACGTGCCCGAGACCGACCAGTGGACCACGGTGAGCCCCATGCGCGCCGGGCAGTCGGAGGCCGGCTGCTGCCTGCTGGAGAAGAAGATCTACATCGTGGGGGGTTACAACTGGCACCTGAACAACGTCACCAGCATCGTGCAGGTCTACAACACCGAGACCGACGAGTGGGAGAGGGACTTGCACTTCCCGGAGTCCTTCGCCGGGATCGCCTGCGCTCCCGTCATCCTGCCGCAGGCGCCGAGCCAGAGGTGACCGCCGGCCCTGGGCTGCCCTCGTGGTGCCCTTTGCTGCCTGCAAATGTGTGATTTTGGGGGAGAGGGGAGGAGAAAACCAGCTCGGGTGCCCTGCTCCGTGGAGTCCCTCCTCCTCCCGTGGAGTCGCGGCGAGCGCAGCCCGGCAGCAGCGCTGGCCAGCCGGTCACGCCGAGCAGATGTCACAGCTGGGAAAGGCTCTTCCCTCTCCTCTCCGGGTTTTTTTTTCACTGGGAGGGGGGGTGCAGGCTCTTCTCTCTCCTCCTCGGGTTTTTTTCCGTCGAGGGGGGAGCATTTTGCCAAATTTTTCTATTTTTATCGGCGTTCCACGCTGCGAACGGTGGCAGCTCAGGAGTTCACTCAGCGCTGGGGTCTGTTTCAGACAGATCAGGTGTTTCTTGTTTTTTCGTTTTTTGTTTTGGTTTTTTTTATTAACAGCTCCCAAAAACCAACCAAACGAACAAACAGGAAAATCGGTTTTTTAGCAGACAAAAAAAAAAACCAAACAGCCAAAACCTGTGTAACACGCTGACCTCCAGAAGCAATAAAAGGGACGGTGGGAGCTACAAGAGCTCGGGTGCTTGGATTGTGAAAGCATATTCCCGTTTTTCAAAGGTGACTTTCCCATTTTTTCCTCCCTGTAAAAAGGGAATACTCAGCCCTGCACACCTCTGGTCTCCGTGGCTTGGATCTCACTGCAGTTCCTCGCCCCCTCCACGTGCTCTGGTCCAGAAATTCTCCCTTCCTCGGGGCCTGCAGAGTTTGCAGCACTAAAGCCATGTTTGAAAGCTTGATTATGTATAAACAGGCATGATTATCTGGGTTTATAACTGCCAAAAAACTTGGCTTCCCTGGCAATAAGAGCTCTGCAATCGTCCATCTGGGCTGACCCACGAGGCCAAGAGCTCCTGCAGTCCGTGGGTCGGGACCTTCACCTTTCTGCTCTCACCCTCAGCCAAACTCTTCCTGCAGTGAAGGAGGTGGGTGCTACTCGCTCATCAGCTTGAAGGTTTTCTTCCTTGCCACGGAAATAAGACACCTGGCACGATAAAATGATGGAATTCTGAGCAGAACAGGGTTTTGTTGTCGTGGTGGGGGTTTTAAATTCAAGAGGTTCGTTTTTAAGACGACTCCCGTCGTCTTTGCGAAGGACTGTTACTTCCTGAACTTCCCTTTCCTCCAAGCCATCTTTCCTCTTTAATTTGATTAATGAATTGAAAGGTTCTCCTTTTGTCAGGAGTTCTGTTTCAAGGGCTTTGTTTTGTGTCTCTGTCATATTTGAGTTGGATGCACTCAGGCTCCCTTTCAGAGAGGCCGTTGCGTTCTGCTGGGAGATAAATCCCGGGCTGTAACCTTTCAGTGGCAACGTGTAATGTCTGCTTTGCTGATGAATCATTGAGAGGTCTGTGTGAAGCATGAGCTCCACACCTTGGAGTCCCTGGAAGAGATTTTTCTGGAATGATGGAGCCGAGGCAGCCCTGGGTAGGACGCGGGGAGGGCACGTGAGCTCGCGGGGGAAACTCTGCGCTCCGAATTTTGGGTCAAATGATGCATCACTTCATCTGTTCCCGTCTGTTTGCTGGTTTGCCAATAATAAACTGATGAAAAGTCCTTGTTGTTGCTGAAGTCAGTGGGCATTTGGGCTCTCAGGCAGTTAATTCCAGTCCTTTGTTCCTTTGGTCTGGCCAGAAACACAAGGAACGGGCTTGGCGGAGACAAGTGGGCCCTGAGAGGGTGAAATGGAGCTCGAGTCAAGCTTCAAAGTTACAAAGTGATGGGGTTTTCTTTTTAATGCTTCCATATGTTTATGAAAACGGTGCTTTCTCAGCTTGGTAACAAATGCAAGTGTCCTTCCTTGCTTTCCTATTTGCAGAACAAACTTAATCCTCTTACGGGCGCGTCGTTCTGTCATCGTCGCCTTCAACGGCTTCGCCCTGAAAGAGAGGGGGGTTGGGTTGGATTTTAGGACAAAATCCTTCCCTGGGAGGGTGGGGAGACCCTGGCACAGGTTGCCCAGAGAAGCTGTGGCTGCCCCATCCCTGGCAGTGTCCAAGGCCAGGTTGGACAGGGCTTGGAGCAACCTGGGATAGCGGGAATTGTCCCTGGGATGGAACCGGATGAACTTTAAGGTCCCTTCTGTCCTGTACCATCCCAGCATTCTGTGATTCTACAGCACTTAAATACTCTCCCCTATTTTATTTGAATGTTCCCACCAAGAGGATTCCTGAGGCAGCAGTTGGTGCTTTGGGTGTTCTCTCATCCCTGGGTTTTTCGGGATGTGCTTCCCGTGAGCTGCAGCTCATCCCGGCTGGAGAACCACGTGGTGGAACCGTCCCTGGCATCTCCTCCTGAGGGACCCAAGCTTTATTCCTCACTCCAGGCTTCTCAGGTATGTGTGTGTGTGTGCTGGGGGCAAAGGGGGGAAGAGAAGAATCCTTGAAAAAAATATGGAAAAGCATGTTTGGTCCCACTTTTAAGGTCAGCTTTGCAAAAATAAGTGTAAGCTTGGTGTCCATTCCCGTGGACACACAGAGCCCTTCTGGAACTGGATTTAATACACACATGCCTGGGATTCACATCCCTGCTCCCTGGCACTGCAGAGCAGGAGCTGGGAACAGGATCTGGGAATCTCTGGATCTTGGGGCACCGCAGCTCTTCGTTGCTGGGACGTTCTTTTTATAGCAACGTAAATAATTGTTTTTCATCCAGTCAGCCAGAAATATCCCTGCTGCTCTAAATTTAGCAGGGGCTAAAAATATTTGCAGATGATAAATATTTGGGATAGGAAATTCGGGTTCACCCCTGGGAAGGCTGGAGTTGTGGCTCTGGGCAAAAACCCTCTCTGTTCCTCTGACAATAAATGGGTTTGATGCTTTTGCTGATCCAACAACGTGACTGCTCGAGGAGGGGTCTTCCCATGTGATGGGAGAAAACACTTCCCAGGATGCCCCACTCGGAGAGCAAGTGGACTGGGCTCCTCTTTTCCTCAGGAATGAGCAAAGCCAGATAAATGTTTGACTGCGCTCGGAGTCATTTATGGGTCTCAGAGCAGCAATAAACGTTCTGGGGGTGAAGCTGATTCGGTGCATTTGGAAATGCCCTCGAGCAGGTGGGGAGCAGTCAGAGCTGTGTCCCCCCCGGGACTCCTGTCAGGGCTGGGATAATAACTCCTGTCTTCTCTGATGTTTTATGGGCCTGAAATTGTGCTTAAAACTAGAAAGGAAGCCCTGGAAAACTCTTGGCAGGGTGCAGAGCAGCTCGAGATTGGGAATGTCTGCATCCCATTAATGGTGTCACTGACCCTTTTCCAGAGGGTCTGTCGGCTCCCAATCCCACTGTCACTTCTCCCTATCCTAGAACCTGGCTAATTCACCCAGACGTGGCCCAGCTCTCGTGCTGCAGCCCCTGGAAGTTGTAACAGCAGTGGAAAAACTTCCCTGCCTTTGGTTCACGCGGAGCAAAGACGCTCCCACAGCAGCTCCCAGGCCCCTGGAGCTGATTTAAAAACGCTGCTGTGGAACACGACTGTGAGGGACCTCGAGAAGCCACATCAAACCCTGTCAGGCATTCCCAACTTCCATGTCTCTGATAAGGTCTGGAGTTGCTGAAACTCCGCAAACTTTCGGGACATTCATCACGGAAGGATTATTGGAGCCAGACTACTGTCAGAATAAATAAAACATGTTCCCCAGTGCAGCTCTAATTATGATTTTTAGCCAGTTGTGTAATGTGCAGAACTTTATTTACAATAAATCTTCCAGTTGCTTGCACAAATGAATGGGATTTCATCACTTGTGGCTGAAGGAGCAGGAAAAGTGGATGTGGCTGGATAAATTCACAGTCTGGCACGTCAGGAGAGAGAGGGAGCAGAGCTGGCTGGTCTTGCCTTCCAAGGAGGGCTGAGCTCTCCTGAATTTCACCTGGGATCATATAAACATCACACAAATATCTCCCCTTCGAGGGATTTTTTTTTTTTTTTACAGAGACAGCTACGATTCCACTCTGCATTTTAATGGTGAGTAGGCACAGATTCATCCCACAGCCTCCAGAACTGTTGTTTCTCATTCCAACCCAACAACTGAACTTCAGGAACAGGCACTTGGCACTTTTCAGTTCAATATTTCGACTCCAGGGAGCCTCCCGGAGAAGTTTTGAAGTTTGTGTGTGGGGCAGGTACAATTCCTGCTGCTCCAACCCCGAATATTCCACAAAACCCAACACAAAATGAGCTTTCTGCTGGGAAACAGCTGCTGGTTCAGCTGTGCAACCTCAGCTCAGGCTGTGAGACAAAGGCTGAGGATGAAGTGGAGGGTGTCCCATCCTTGGAAGTGTCCAAGGCCAGGTTGGAGCAGCCTGGGATAGTAGGAGGTGTCCCTGGATGAGCTTTAAGGTCCCTTCCCACCCAAACCATCCTGGGATTCTAGGAAAGCAGAAAAGCTGTTGCAGCAAAAGTTTTCAGGAGGTTTTTCTAAGCTGTAGAGAGAAAATAAAGCTCCTTGGCTCGGTCCTTGAGGCTTTGCAGTTGCTGTTTCACACCCAGGCCCCTGTAATTAGCTAGAACTAGTTTATGTGGCTTCTTAACGTCTGAAAATCTCGACTTTTTTGGTTGTTTGTGCAGGCTGCCAGCCAGGCTGTGCTGGCTGCCCCGAGCTGGAGCTGGAGCAGGGCCTTGGGAGCCACTGGAGCTGCACCAGGTTAACTCTGGAGCAGCCAGGGCAGAATTTATCCCTCAATATCCTCGGTGGCTGTCGGTCACAACACTGAAAAATGACCTAAGGAGTGTTTTACCCCAGGTTATCTCATGTTTGCAATCAGGCTGCTAATCTGGGGCTGCAAAGTTGGCAATTATTAGCTTTGAATGCAGCCTCCTTCCTTTTCCCCCTGCCTGGGGTCCTGATCCTCCTCGGGGGTGCAGAGTTACTCCCTGGCAGTGTCAGTGCTGGCATTCAGCTGTCAGTGCCTCGAGGACAGTGGTTTTACAACGGGATTTAGAAGGAATGTTTGGATTTCGCCGAGGTTTGGAAGGGAGGAGTTTGCCCCGAGGTGCCCTTGGGTCCTCAGCACCGGGATTTTCACTCCCCCGGGGTTTCAAAGGTGAGGGAGGAATTCCTGCTGCCAGAAGTGTGTGCTTGGTGTTCCAGAGGGAGGGAATCAGAGCCTTCCCCAGGGAAGGGGGGCAGGTTTGATCCCCGGGTGAGGAGAGGTGCTCTCCAGCTCCCAGGCCAGCGCTGACCCAGGGGAAGGGGAGGAAGGAGGAGGGACCCCATCAAACTGACAGAGGAGAGGTTTAACTTGGATATTTGGGAAGAAACTCCTCCCTGGGAGGGTGGGGAGGCCCTGGCACGGGTGAGCAAGAGAAGCTGTGGCTGCCTCATCCCTGGAAGTGTTCGAGCCCAGCTTGGATGAAAGGAGCAACCTGGGATAGTGGAAGCTGTCCCTGCCCATGGCAGGGGTGTGGGACTGGGTGACCTTTAAGGTCCTTCCAACCCAAACCTGGGTTCTGGGATTTTTTGGGTTCCAGGATTCCATGTTTTCCATGATCTTTCCCCTTTTTTTTGTGGTAGTAATAACCCAGAAATGCTGTCCCATGAGTGACCATCAAAGCTGACCCCAGGCCAGCTCTCCAGCAGGGGAGAACCTCCTCTTCTCACAGGGAAAAACAAGTTGTTCCCTTCCTTCCAAGGCTTTTCCAGGACAGGAATTAGAGCCCCGGTGGGTGACTCTGGCTCTGCTGCTCTCCAAGAGGCCCCTGCAGAGCCTGGAGCTTTGCTGGCAGCAAAAGTTTGCCCCCCATCTCCTCCCAGAGGTGTTACCTGGGTGGCACCTGGTTTGTGTGAGGTGGGGGGCAAAGGGAAACAGCTCCATCCCAAAAACCCAGGGGTTTGCTGAGCTCCTGCTGAGAAATCCCCTCCAGTGATGCTCCTGCTTTACAGCAAGGATGGAAACTCAGGAGATGCCTCAATGTCATCAGGATTTCAAGCAGAAATTATCTGGAACTGCAAAAAAACCCAACAACCTCACCCCGAGTTCTCTTTCACCAAGTTCTTCTTCACACTCCCATTTATTCCTTGTTAAAACTTTATTAATAATCAGGCTTTGAGCTTGTCCTAAACTCCTGGCCTAAGCCATGGGCACAGCAGAGCTTGGCTTTGCTCTGGGAGGTGACCCAGGGGAGTGTCACAGGATCCTGGAATGCTCTGGGTTGGGAAGGACCTTAAAGCTCATCCAGTTCCACGGGCAGGGACACCTCCCACTACTCCAGGTTGCTCCAACCTGGCCTTGGACACTTCCAGGGATCCAGGGGCAGCCACAGCTTCTCTGGGCAACCTGTGCCAGGGCCACCCCACCCTCCTAGGGAGGAATTCCTTCCCAATATCCCATCTATCCCTGCCCTCTGGCAGTGGGAAGCCATTCCCTATATCCTGCCCCTCCATCCCTTGTCCTAATCCCTCTCCAGCTCTCCTGGAGTCCCTTCAGGCCCTGGAAGGGGCTCTCAGATCTCCCTGGAGCCTTCTCTTCTCCTTGGACACTTCCAGGGATGGGGCAGCCACAGCTTCTCTGCCCAACCTGTGCCAGGGCCTGCCCACCCTCCCAGCCAGGAATTCCTTCCCAACATCCCATCTATCCCTGCCCTCTGGAATGGGCATTCCATCCTTCCTTTTAGCACTGGCTCTGGTTATTCCCACACAGGGAGAGCTCTGCCTCCCATCCCAGTGTTATCCCTGGGAAGCAGCACAAAGTGGCTGCTGCTTTCCCGTCTCTCCAACATCACCTTGGCATCCCGGGAATACTCTTTCCATCGCCGTGGCACGGAGCCAAGCCCTGATCCTGGGAAAAATAACCTGTAACAGAACCCTCTGCGTGGTTGCCAAAGGGTTTCAGAGCAGCCCAGGATGCGAGCTGGAGAAATGAGAATTAATTTCTCTCGGCGCTTTCCTTGCCTTGTGGAATTTCAGGATTCACAGGGAATGGGAAAGGAAACTGGAAGGAGAACAAGGGAGCAGAACCAACCCTGTGTGTGACTGGGTTTGCTTGGGCTGGGGGTGGGTTTGGGGTGGGGAGGGGGGTTCAGGTGCTTTTATTTTCCCTCTGGGAATGAGGAGGCCCCGAAATGAAAGGAATGATGGTGAATTCCAAGGGAAACAGGGGAATGTTTCCCTGCTGGAAGCCCAGTTTGGAGCTCAGTTCGGAACTGGGGACTCTGTGGACTTTGCAGGATGTTCTGCTCCGAGGATAACGGGAACATCAGCGGGAACACGGAGTAGGAAGCGTGAGAGATCAAAATCTTCGTGTCTGCAAAAAAAAATAAATAATAAAAATAAATGTTCAGCTCATTTGTGGATCTCTGGGCTGTCTGCTTGGAGGAAAAACCCTTCAGCCTCACACCTTCCCCTCAAACCTCGGAGGGGAAACACGGAACAGCGGGATCTCCTGTGCCAGAGCCATTCCCGAGGACCTGGAGGATGAAAAACAAGGGATGAGTAACCACAGGCTCCTCCCTTCAACCCTCCTGCTCCGTCCCAGGAGCCACAGGTTGCTCAGGGAGGAGGTTTTTTGGCAGCAAAAGCAGCTGTGGATGCACCATCCCAGGGCCTCCCAGGGGCTCTTGGTTTGCTCCAAAGTCTCAGTTCCAAGAAACTCTTCCCTGACACGTCTGGGGGGGCTCGGGAGGGGTTTTAGGGGAGGTTTGTGGGGGTGATAAGAAGGTTTGGGGGGAGTTTTGAATAGTTTTGGGGGGCTCAGGGGGGTTTTTGGGGTGTTGGAGGGGTCTGAGAGGAGTTGAAGGGAGTTTTAAGGGGGTCATGGAAGGTTTGGGGGGCTTTAGGAGAGGTTTTGGGAGGGGATTTTGGGGGGGTTGGGGAGGGTTGGGGGGGGGTTAGGGGGGGCAGGGGGGGTTTTGGGGAAGGTTTAAGGGAGTTTTGGTTGAGTTTAAGGAGAGTTTGGGGATTTTTAGTGGAGGTTGGAGGATTTAGGAGCTGCTGCCTCAGGGGAGTTTTAAGGGGGTTTTGCTTGAATTCAAGGAGGGTTTGGGGATTTTTTGGGGGGGGGCTTGGGATGTTTAGGAGCTGCTGCCTCGGGGGATCCCAGCATGGCTTTGTGGAGGGATGGGGCTGTTCCCACAGGGCAGGAGACAGGAATCATCCAGAGGGTCTGAGCTCCTCAGGTTTTCCAAGGCATGGCATTATCTGCCTCAGGGATGGAGGGGCAAAGCTGGCACCCAACTGACCCCTCCCTGCCAGTGCCTTGATGCCCCCGGGGTTTATTTTCCATTGTCTGCAGGGCCCCCTCAGCAGCCTCCAGATCCACCCCCAGCCCCAAAACCCGGAGCTCGGGAAGGGCTGAGGAATTCCAGCATTGGAGAGAAGTTTGGGGTAAAATCAGGGAGTTTCAGGAGGGAAGCAGGGCCCGGGGTCGGGCTGGAATTCCATCTGATAAAGCTGCAGCAGGCAAACAATAAGAACAGGGAGTTTTTAGAGGGAGGAAGCTGCAACCCCCCCCCCTTTCCTCATCCCCCTGGCCATCTGCATTCCTTCCCTGGAACCAGGAGAGGAGATTTCGCTGTTCTCCAACCTCAGGAGATCCAAGAGGGGAGAATTTATCAAGTTCCATCGTAGGCACTTAATCTTGTGGTGCCGTGGAAGAGGCAGAGTGGCAGCTGGGCCTGGAGACTGTTGGATATCGGCACCTACGGGAGGAAATCCAGGATAACTCAACCCCTTATTTGTCATTGTCTCGCCCCTGGAGCAGAAACAATTGTGGATAATCGGTATCTTCGTGTTAAATCTCGGTGATTTATGTGCTTTTAGCCACGACAGGCCGATTGTGCAGGTCATGTGCTGTTCATGTACACAGCCAGAGGGGGTTTCACGGGATGTGCGTGCCGGGTGTTTATTCCCGGTGAAAAAGGCAAGAAGTGGTTGGATTAACAGCTGTCAGGAGTGAGGGAGGAGCAGCTAATCCTGCCAGGGATGGTGTCAGTCCCGGCTCTGCTTTCCCTGATGGTATCTCAGCCCCTGTTATAAACTTTTAAGTGCAGGTTGGCAGCTGGAATCGAGGGCAGGACGTGACTTTGAGGCTCATCCCGGTCCTGGAGCGAGGATTCAATGGTCCATCCCGGCCCTGGAGTGGTGGATAATTATAACAGGGGTGGAAAATGCTTATAAAGGTTCAATTAGTGAGTTGAACTGATGGAACCAAGGCCACAAAGGTGAGAGTGGAAGGGAGAGCAGGGGTCTAATTTCTTTGATAGGATAATTCAGCCCTGACAGGATTTGGTGACTGGAACAAGGACTTGGTGACTGGAAAATGCACCTTTCAGGGGCAGAGTTGCACTGAAAAAGTGAAGTGTCCACTTTGTCTCTGTTAAAAGGAACGGGGATGAGGACTGGGACAGGAACAGGAATGGGGACAGGGATGGAGATGGGGACAGGGACCGGGATAGGGATCAGGACAGGGACTGGGACTGGGATCAGGACAGGGACTGGGACTGGGATCAGGACCGAGATCAGGACTAGGACAGGGACAGTGACAGGGACCAGGACTGGGATCAGGACAGGGACAGTGACAGGGATTGGGACAGGGATGAGGACCAGTACAGTGACAGGGATA
>NW_020884962.1:631453-631922 GCF_003945725.1 Corapipo altera
GATCAGGACCGGGATCGGGACCGGGATCAGGACATGGACCAGGACAGTTCCCGTCCCCGCTCCCGCGCCCCGCGCGCGCCCCCGCGCCCCCCCCCCGCGCACGCGCCTTCCCCTCCCTCCCTCCCTCCGCGCACGCGCAACCTCCGCCCCCTCACCGCCCCCTCCCGCCCCGCCGCCGCCGCCGCGCACGCGCCCTGCGCCCGCCCCCTCCCCTCCCCGCCCGGCTCCCCGCCTTTCCTCCTCCTCGCGCAGGCGCATGCGCGCCGCCCCCCCCCCTCGGCCGGCGGGGAGGGGGATGCGGACGGGGGAAGATGGCGGCCTCGAACAACCCGCGGAAATTCAGCGAGAAGATCGCGCTGCACAACCAGAAGCAGGCGGAGGAGACGGCGGCCTTCGAGGAGGTCATGAAGGACCTGAGCCTGACCCGCGCGCACCGGGTGAGGCTTCGGCGCGGGCCGCCCCCGGTCGA
>NW_020884962.1:641922-654223 GCF_003945725.1 Corapipo altera
AAGCCCTCACACTTTGCTAAAGTGTCCCAAAGCCCTCACACTTTGCTGAAGTGTCCCAAAGCCCTCACACTTTGCTAAAGTGTCCCAAAGCCCTCACAATTTGCTAAAGTGTCCTAAAGCCCTCACACTTTGCTAAACAAATGTGGTCCCAAAGGCTTTGGTGCCCCATCCCTGGGAGTGCCCAAGGCCAGGTTGGAGCAACCTGGGCTAGTGGAAGGTGTCCCTGCCCGTGGCAGGGGGTGGAACTGGATTATCATTAAGATCCCTTCCCACCCAAACCATCCCATGATGGTGGGAGCTTGAGGTGGCAGCTGGACTTGTGAGCCTTTATTAACTCATCAGCTAAATCTCTGACAGTGCCTCAGAGTTAATACCTGAAATGTTGCTTTGGTTTGTTTGAAATGCTTGGCCTTTGGTGCTGGTGGAGGTGATATCCAGGAATAAGATCTCCATGAGGGTCTCCACCTGCTTTGCAGAAGCCCCTGTTTATCAACCAGGGATGTTCTGGCCTGATGTCATCGGGACTTTATAAATCACTGAGTTGTAACTGAGTGTTGATAATAACCTTTGTTTGGCAAATTATTTCTCGGGAACTGAAAATTCTCCCCCTTGCACCAGAACAATCCTCTGCAACAAAACAACAACAACAACACACCCCCACCAAAAACGGGTCTTAAATAATGAAGTGGAGGAGGATGAAGTGAGGCAGCTTCAGGCTGCAGTAATAATCCTACAGCACTTTGCAACCCTCGTCTCCAAGTCTTGTGTTTTGCAGGCAGATTTTCTCAGAGTGTGTTTTGCTTCCTTGCCTGGTCTCTCACTTTTCCTGATGATTGGGAAAATATCCTCAGTGATGTCCCTGCTGGGCTCCTCGCTGCTGTTCTTGCCGGGGTCGCTCACGGCACGATGTGTTAACGGCAGATGCAGCTCTGTCAGATGAATTTTCAATTAATTTTGATACCCAGCTATTGCTGTTTATGTGAATATTATTTTCCTTGGACGGCCCTGGTCTCGGAGGGGAGGGAATTTGAGTTGATATCCCGAAATATATGAATTTCCAGGCAGATGGTGAGAGCTCCCAGCTCAGACAGTGGATTGGTGACACGCTGGGGCCTCTTCAGCCCCGTTGCAGAAGCGGCACGTGAAGCTGTGCAGGAGATTTTTTTATTTTCCAGCTCTGGAGCCTTGAAGTGATATTTCAACATCCATAAGCTGGATTAAAGCAATAAAAAAACCTCAGTGGGAGAAGGGAAGACAGGGATTGTTCCACAGACCGACCCCTCACCTTTTTATTCCTTGCAGAGTCTCAGTGTGGATTCCTGGCACCCAGTCAGCAGCCACTGGTTGGAGTGGTGGTACTGGGATTGTACCTGCACTGCCCTGTTCCCCCTCCACTAAGTGAGGGAAGAGGGCCACATAATCCCTTGTTTAATATTTATTTCATATCTTCAATCTTGCACGAGTTTCCAGGAGGCAGCTCCGACTGAAATGTCTTATTGACCTTCTGCTTGTAATTAGATTTTCCTCCGGTGCAGGGAGAGATGGTTGTGCTGAACGAGCCTCCTGCATTCGAAGAATTCGGGCTCTCGTGGCAGATATTTTTTGATACCTGGAGGATTTGTCTGATGCCTCATCTTCAAAGCTGCAGTTTCCTGGAGCTCGTGGCCACTCTCAGTGCAGATTTAGGTGCTCTCTCGTTTACCAATAAACCCCAAAGAGCACCAAACGTGCCCGGCTCGGCTCCCAATTTACGAAACTTGTAGGGTTACATAACTGAATTTTCATTCTTTAGCTAAAAATAAAAAATGGAACATAAAAGCTATTTTTATCTCGCTTAATGAGGGCATCTCTGCTTTTATTTCAGCTTTTCTGAGGCGTTTCAATGGGAGGAATGGGGATGGTTTTAGGAACTTTTGATTGGAGCTGGACGTTGGTTTTCCGTCCATCGAGCAGCAAAGGGGTGCACTGCCTGCTCAGAGTGACTGTTCCCTTTAAAACCACATTGTTAGCTACTAATGATCATGAAAACAAACAGATTTTGGAGGGTGTCACGCTACCCCCTAAATACAACAGAAAGAGTTCTTTGCTTTCCAGATATCAAATAAGAACCGAGCTCCGAGCGCGGGTCCCCCGTGCTGGATTACACCGAATTATCAGCAGCACCCACAGCTCCCTGGGCTGAAATCTTGCAGAAAAGCAAAGGGTGGCACTTGCTGAGCTGCCACGGGCTCGGGTTTGTTTTTCTGAAAGCAGTGAAATCAGGTTTGGTGCCTGTTGTAGCTTTGCTTGGCTCCCTGCCCGGCGATAGAGCACAACTCGGAAGAATAGTCACTATTTTAAGGCTCCAGTTTGCTGTATCCTGTTTTTACTTGCTACTCAGTTGTGACTGTTAAGTTTTAAACAGTAAACCTTTGTTCACCAGAAATAGCAAAGTGTTTTCAAACACGGAGCCACAGCCTGTGCATTGAATTTTGGGTCTTTATGATTAGTACTCGATTTATTTATTCCAATTCTGCAAGGTGGGTTCTCGCCGATGCTTCGCCCTGGGACCCCCAGACAGTTCATGTTAATTAATTTCTGGGAGGAAGTTAAATGCAGTTAGTGTGTGAAGAAGTGCTCAGAATAAAACAGTAAAGACATAAACCAGAAATAAATAATAAAAAAACAACAGCAGCATTAAATGCTGCTCCCTTCTCCCTTCAGCCCTTTTCTTTCTCCGCTAAAATCCGACGTTCTGCTTCGTTTCCTCTGGGGCTTCACAACCATGAAAGGGTTTTTGGGGTTGAGGTGGTTTGTGAGTATGAAGTGTGCGTTGGGGTGTGAGATCTTTGCACTTTCACATGGATTTTGGAGCCCTCTGGGGGGAGGGGGCCGGGCCCGTGTGCGAGTTTTATGACCCCGTTTCCTCGCGGTTTTATGGCCGAGGCATCTGGGGAATTGCTCGCAGCTCCTGCAGGAGAACCTAATGGGGCCTTGGAATTTGTAGATGACTCATAACGGGACAAAACAATCCAGTTAAGTGATTTGAGGTCTTAAATAATCTCTTCAGCAGGAAGGTGAAGAAAACATGAACTCATGAGTAATAATTGGCTCTCTTGGAGTGCTAAAAGTGCAGCGCTCGCGGCTTGGCCGGGCCTCAGATGATTCCTGCTCAGCTTTGCTGATCAATACGTGTCTCAGCTCTTATGAATGAGATTTATTTGCCTGCCCTGTAATGCTTTTAGCAAAGTGTTGTTGTGGTGCAGTTGGGACTCGCTGGGATCCGTGTGGGGTGTCCTGGGCAGGGCCAGGAGTTGGACCCGAGGATCCCGGTGGGTCCCTTCCAACTTGGGAGAAGTTTCCCTGGGGTTGGGTTGTAGCAGTGACCTGTTGCACCTCAGCTCTGGGAGGGGGGGGTCAGGGCTGGCTCAGCTTTTTTGGGTTTGCTTTTCCTCTCATTCTCTGCTCCACGGGCCACCCAAGTGACCGAGGAGGAGCCCGGGAGAGTGGCTGCCCCTCAGAAATGATCCTTGCCTCCCACCCCTCTACTTCATGCCAAAATTCCATGGGTTTAGCCAGTCCCAAGCCAACCTCAGAATAGGAATGCCTTCCTCAGCTGCCCTGCATCATGGTGGAGACTGGGATCAGGACTTACTCCATCATCTCCTTCCTCCTTGTCAAAGCACTGAATATTCAGATTTGCCTCCTTTCAGAGAGGCTTTTTTGCAGCTGCAGGGGCCTCCTGCAGGTGTTCCAGCCTTGGAGAGCTCGGGATTTTCCTGGTAAGTGCCTGGAACTGCAGGATACGAGCAGTGCTATCAGGTAACCTTTCCCTAATCAGATTTATCAAGTCCCAAATCAGCTGCCTGGCTGCCCCCTCGCCTCTGCCTGGCAGTTTTCATTGCTCTTAATGATGAAAAGCCCTTCTTCAGATTCCCAGTTTGTTTTTTTCGTGGCACCTGGAGGGAGCTCCTGTTTCCTTCCCAGCTCTGTGAGATGGAAGAGCAGGATTCTGCTTCCCCCCAGAGCTGGGCCCGTGTGAGCTGGGACACTCCCAGGCTGCAGCAGAATCCCTTTGCCTCTGCTCCTCGGACGTGTCACCTCCCATTTTGGTGTTAATCCCTGAAGTTTTGGAGCAGATTCGGGTGTTTTAACACTCCAGCCCTCGAGCAGTGCATTTGGGAACGTGCTGGAGCATCCTGGTGGAAATCAGGAGCAGGGCTGGCCTCGTGTTTGCTCTGAGGAAGGAGCTGCTCGTGGAGTGTTTCAGCGTGGCAGAAACAAAGCTGTTGCTCTTTTGTGGCTGCTAAATTCCAATGTGTTACAACAGCTTCCTTCCCTAAAAAAAAAAAAGAAACAAAAAAGCTTTTTTTTTTTGGCCTTTTCCTGCATTTTTGTTCTTACTGGCTGCCTTTGGCTGGCCTGAGAGTCCTGTTTGTGTCCTGACAGGGCGATGGGATAATGGAACAAATACTTGAGAGTGACTGAGATGACAGTGGTGCTGATGGAGGAGTAAACAATGATGTAGCAGTTCTGGGCCTTGGGGGTCACGTCCAGTTCATACCATATGTCTACATGTTATTTTTTTTTCTTTTCTGGGGTAATTTTCACTTAGTTTGGAGCAGACATTTGGCTTCCTGTCCTGGCTTGGTTGGCCCTTTCCCTGCGATCTCCATTGCTCCAGGACACCCAGGGGAGGCCAGAAAGTGGTTGGCAGAGGCAACAAGGGAAACTTTTTGCTCGGCACTTGTGTTCCAAACCTCCACTTTTACGAAAATGAAAGCACCACTGACATCCCCCAAAAACCCCTCAAACCGTTGCAAAACGTCCTCTTGCAAAGCTGCTGCTGGAATATTTGAACTCCCCAAGCGAGCCAGGCAGAGCAGCTGCTATCACTGTGGATTATACCTTTCCTCTCAACTTCAGCCTTCATTTCCTCTCCCCGCCTTCCTGGGAGGAACAGCTGTGCTTTTGGATCCTCTGCTGCCCTTGGAGCACGACTTGGAACTGCAGGAAATAAGTGACTTTAGAAATCTGGCTCCAGGGCCTTTCTTCCTGAGTGTGACAGAGGGAGGAGCACGAGGGCTCCTCTCTCTTTATCCCGGGATAAATGAGGCTGTGGAATCTGCCTCCCTTGGCTGGGATGGGTGTGAAGGAGCTGCCTGTGCTCCTTCCATCCCAGAATTTACCCCCTGTGCCACCTTCCCTTCCTCCTTGCCACGAATGGGTGATTATTCCAAAAGAAAAGCCCGGTGTCACTGGGGGAGGAACAGGGATTTCACAGCTCCCTTTTTTTTTATCTCCTCACCTCTGGAATTCCAGAGATTTTTTTATCTCCCTCTGTGCTCAGAATTTGTGTGTTTTATCAGGGAACTCGAACTGCAGCTTCCTGATATTGTGCCTTTTCCTTTGGCAGAGGAGCATTAAATGCCCTGGAAGGCACTGTGGGTTTACACCATAAGGATTATTTCCCCCATTTCAGGGTGTTTTCTGGATTGAAGATAAACTGTTATATACAATCTATACAATCTATACAACAATACACTTATAATTATATAATTATATAATATATATATAATTATATATAATATGCACCTGCTTGGGTGAAAGGGAAAGTATTGATGTTATTACATTGCCCAGTGTTAACTTTTAATGACCTGGAAAATGAAAATAAAAGGGCTCAAGTTGCAAACCCATCTCTTTGTTCATCTCTAGGTGCATGGGAATTTTAATCAGTAAAATGTAAACAGTGGAAGTGTTTTTAATTATTTGCAGTAAATGGTCAAAACCAGGGCAAAACTGTAAAAACAATCAGCATTCACTTATCAGCTGTAAAAGCATTATATAGATTAAATAGTCAGGCATTCCAAAAGTCCTCATTCATCTCCTCTCTGTGAGCAGTAGGATACCTTTAATTCATTTATCACATAGCCCCAAAACTGCATCCTCTGCTTGTGAAACTTGTTCTCTGCTCACAACTTCGTGTCTCCTCATTATTGATCCTCATTTTAAGCCCATCTTTAATAAGATTGAGTCTGAAAACCTGCTGTAATTAATGAACTTGTGGCCAACACTGAGATTTTCCTTTTCCTTGCCTTACTGGGATTCTCTCTCATTGATTTGTGATTCCCTCCTCGTTTAATTAAACAAACCCAGACAGTTTTCATGGTGGTTTAACACATGAGCAGTTATTTTATTGTATATTAATTTTAGGAACTGTTGGAGTGCCCAGCATTTAAAATTCACATTTTACTGCGAACTTTGGAATATTAACAGGGAAGGGTTCACTTGAGGGGAAGGAGGAGCCAAACTCTTGGTTGTCAGAGTTGCTGCTGGACAGTTTTTGGCAACTTAAAGAACTATTTTAAGTGACAGTTACAGGGTTAATGAGGTGATTTGTGGCTCGAGGCTGCCTTACCACTAAATCAAAATTATGTGATTCATTAGGTCCATGTGAAACTCTCTTTTTTTTTTTTTTTAAGGCTCTATTTGCTTTTCTTATCAACGTGAGGATTGTGAGTGGGGAGAGAAGGAAATAATTCCCCAGGGATTCCACCAGTAACTGCCTGGTCTTGAGGGTTTGTTTGACTTGGTGTTTGGTTTCACCCCGCAGAAGGAATCCAGACCAGGGGTTTGGGGGAGGCACAGCTTGGCCTGGGGTGTTTCTGTTCAGTGTAACATCCAAAATTCCCCTCCTGAGATCAGTCCCAACCCATTTCAAAACTCCAGGCATGAGGATCCCCCTCTGTGGGAGCTCGGGGTGAAAACCTCCCTGAGAAATTCCAGGGGGGGGAAGGAAACTTTGAACTGATTTAGAACAAGGGGATTTACCTTTAATGCAACCTCTGAAACTTCCAGTTAATCCTTTAAATGGAATTTAATTCCCAATTAAGCTCGAATAATACTTTTCTAATGTTAATCTGCTCTGGGTGTGCCGAGGGGAGGGGGTTTGGCGAGGGAAAAAGGTGAAATTCAGAAGAAAAAAGCTCGGGGTGGAAACTGCAAGGCAGCAAAAGAACCTTTATCACTGAAATCTGGCTTCCTGTAGTCATCAGATATCTGGGGTTCCATCAAACGGACACTCCACCCTTTCATTGTGAGGATGGGAATCCAATTTGAAAGCATTTTAAAAGAGACATTTGCAGTGGGTTTGGGTTGACTTGACAGCGCTGCCAAATTTTCCACCTGAGTTCTGGCCACGGGTTTTGTAAATTGGCCCAGAATTCCTTTTGTGAAGAACTTCTCCGAGTTGGAAGTGTTGAGAGTTTTTAATAAGTTCTCCCTTTGGTTCCCATCTGCGTGTTTTGGACGCTTAGAAAGGCTGGAGGAAAACTGGGTTTGGATTTAGGGACGTGTTCCTTTCTTGTGTTGGTTTTTTTTATTTTTTTTTTTAATTGTGTGACTTGAATCTCTCCCTACGAACACATCTGTGTGTCCAGCAAACCTGAACCCAAAGGGAAAAAAATCGAGGTGGTTATAGAAATGCTCACATAAAAGATTTTTAATGATTAAATTGGATTTTAAAGAAAGAAAAATAAGGATTTTGAGTAAGAGAAATGCTGGTGGAGGGAGAATTACAGATTCAGTTTGGATCTGTCGTTTGGGAAACATTTTTTCTGAACAAGAAAGCCAAGCAGAAATCAAGTGGTTTAACAAGCAAAAGCTGTTTCCTCACCAAAAGCTTCCTTGGGAAAGGACTGGAATATTTAGCAATATTTTCAGCTGTCAAGGAGCTGTTTTCTTGGCCACATAACCCAGAAATGGCAAAGCTGTAATGCAGAGTCACCGAGTTCTCATGGTTCAAGAAATTAATAAATCTGGAGAACACTTGAGTAATTCCTTATCACCCTCCAGTATCTAAATTCACAGGGAATCCAAGCTGCACTAATTGAATCCGACCCCAGGAGGGAACAGCGGAGTCGTCGGGAGGCTCCTTAACATTTGGAGAGGAACTGGAATTTTGCTGTTCGGAAAAGGCTTTTTTTTGGGTGGATTTTCTTTGAAAATCAACCCCCTCTTAAAACCTCCAGTTGTGCAGTGAGTGGATCCATCTCAGGGGGTGGTTGGAGAGGAGGATGAAGGGTCACTTTAGTCACAGCATCTTGTTTTCCCAGGGGTGGGAAACCCTGGAAAAGTTTGCCCAGGGAAGCTGTGGCCACCCCACCCCTGGGATTGCCCAAGGAGTAACCTCCTCTAGTGAAGGTGGTTGATCTTTAAGGTCCTTCCAACCCAAGCCCTTCTTGGGTGGTGTGATTTCCAGAACTGCTTTTCTCCCTCACATCAAAGCACCACCACGGCGAGATCTGGACTTTCTTTTTTCACTGAGAAAGGCAAACATGAACTGATTTGCCTCCAGGTTTCCTGTCAGAGTGACAGGAGGGGCTCTGTAACATTTAAAAATACCTTTTTATTTATTTATTTTTTTAATTTCTTTTTTCCCCCAGCTCAAAAGCTGCCCAGAAGTTGCTCAGGACACCTCACCCTTGATCTTCCCAGATTGCAGTTGATGGGCTCCAAGAAGTGGCCGAGGGATTGCCCAAGGAGCAACCTCCTCTAGTGAAGGTGGTTGATCTTTAAGGTCCTTCCAACCCAAGCCCTTCTTGGGTGGTGTGATTTCCAGAGCTGCTTTTCTCCCTCACATCAAAGCTCCACCATGGCGAGATCTGGACTTTCTTTTTTCACTGAGAAAGGCAAACACGAACTGATTTGCCTCGAGGTTTCCTGTCAGAGTGACAGGAGGGGCTGTGGAACATTGAAAAATGCCTTTTTTTTTCCTTTTTGTTTTTTTTTTTTCCCCCCAGAAGTTGCTCAGGACACCTCACCCTTGATCTTCCCAGATTGCAAGTGGCAGTTGTTGATGGGCTCCAATAAGCAGCTCCTGGAAGGCAGGAGAGGAGCAAACACAGCTCCCCTCGCCCCGGTGTCGTGATGGATGAGAGCAATAACAGCAATCAGCTCTCTGGGTTCTGGCACACAACCCCCCCAGTGTTTTTGGGAGGGAGAGCTGCTAAAATTGATGGCCCAGCAGAGCCATTTCACGGGCTCCTCTCGGTTCCCCAGCCCTTGTGTTCCCTCATTTCCACGTTAAAGTGCAGCCAGGAAGACAAATGGTCGTGACCTCCCCTGTCCTGGGGCTCTTTGAGGTGGGTACAGAGCGAGGGGAAGCCAAAATATTAAAAAAACATCAAGCCCCCTCCTCCTCCCCGGGTGCCTTTCGGAGCTGCTTGAAAGGAAACCAACACCTGTTGAAACAGTTACTTCAACGTTTGGCCCAAATCCCAAACAAGCCTTCTTTTTGTTATTTTTTGTTTTTTTTTTCCTTCTTTTAACAACAAAAACATATGTAGGGGCCAGGGAAAAAGCACAGCTAGTTCTGATATTGTGCTTTTTGTGCTCTGCAGCTCCGAGCTGGAGGGGCTGTGACTCATTAAGTGAGACCAGCACAGTGTTTCTCTTCCTTCCACGTCTCTCTGGGTTGGATTTGTGTGGCAAATCCACACTAAAATCCACTGAGGGGGGGGGGGCTTTTCCTGCTCCTGAGGTGGGATGTTCCTGAGCCATTTGGGGATACTTCACACTGGGAATGTTTCCTAAGACTTGGGGCTGAGGGGGAAAAGCAGCTCTGAAAAATCACACCAGCCAAGAAGGGGTTGGTTGGGTTGGAAGGACCTTAAGGATTTGCCCTCTTGGGAAGGAAAAAACCCATCAGCCACTTAGTGACTGGTGTCTTGCCTGAATAATTGAGGCTTTTGAGAGCTCCTGGTCAAAGGCTGGACATGATCTTGGGACTCTTTTCCAACCTGAATGATTCTGTGGTCCATGGAGAGGTTTCATCTCCACGAGTCGTCTCCTAAATTGGGGATCAGTTCAGTCCCTCAGTTGGAGCAGAGATCTGAACTGTCTGTGTAGCTGGAAATCGGTGTCTTCCAGGGAAAATTCTGGGAATAAAAGGGTGTTAGAGTTTTCTAGGGAGAGTTTTAACATCAGAGAAGTGTGTGCACTGTTGTCCTCAGGGTGAGCTGGGTTTCTCCTCCTCTACTCCAATATAATATTCCTCCCTGGGAGGGTGGGGAGGCCCTGGTTGCCCCATCCCTGGAAGTGTCCAAGGCCAGGTTGGAGCAGCCTGGGCTGGTGGAAGGTGTTCCCTGCCCAGGGCAGGGGGTTGGAACTCCACAACCTTTAAGATCCTTCCAAGCCAAACCCTTCTGGGATTCTGTGATCCGTGTGTTCACCCCGAAGTGTTGGGATGATGGAAGCAGGCTGGTCCCTTTGTGTCCATCCTGTCAGCACCCCTGAGCACCCTGAGCACCCCTTATGTGAGATCATCTCTGCTGCTTTCATTGGAATTTCTGGAGCTTTGGAAGAGGCATCACTGAGGTTCAGGTTGTGGCAAATTCTGCTTGACCACTGTCAAATTAAACAGACCTTTGGGGTGTTAAATCCCAGGTGTTGAGAGGCCACAGCACAGAACTGAGAGAGGATTTTGTTTCAATATTGGTGCTGCTGAACTAGAAAAAAATGGAGAAATAAAAGATCAATCAAGATTAATACAAAGTCATGGATTTCACTAAGGAGTTTTCAGCCTTTCTGAAGGAAGTGGCAATGAAAGTAGGTTGGTGTGTGAGTAGAAAAGAACCAGTTTTCTCTCTTGCACACTTTTTTTGCACACCAGAATTGTCTACAACCATGGGCAAATATCCTGGGGTGTTTTCAGTGGAGAGGTGACACTCAGGACTGGACACCTGTAACTTAGTGACACTTTGCAGACCAACACCTTCCTTTCCATGTTTCCCTGTCCAGTGAGGAATCCTCGGTGGTTTGTTTTTCCTTTGGGGTTTTCTCTGAAATCCTCTCTTGCCTTTTCCTTGCAGACCTCTCTCTGCCCTTTCTCCAGGGCTTTTCCTGGAGCAAGAAAGCAGAGCAGTGTGGAGGAGGTTTGCCATTCCCTGGGATCCACGCTGGGATCCGGGCTGGTTAGGGATGGTTTCCCTTCTCAGCCCTCGGGGTTGTGTCAGTTCAAACAGTTCCAACCAGATTTTTCCTCCTCCCTTTTTTTTCTTTTCAGCTACAGCTGCAGAAAACCCAATATTTGCAACTGGGACAGAGTCGTGGCCAGTACTACGGGGGGTCTCTGCCAAATGTGAATCAGATTGGAAACAGTGCCATGGATCTGCCCTTCCAGGTGAGTCCAGGGGGGGTTCCTTTGCTTTTGGGGATTCATTCCGTGCCTGGCTGCTGGGTCAGAACCCTCAGCACGACCCCCCCTGGTTCAAGAACTCGTGCTCCTTTGGCAAATTGGGATTGTGGGGATGTTTCTGTGTCAGGTTGGGATGCTTTTGGGGCAGGAATGCTCCGAGTGATGCGATTCCTTTCGTCAGGGAGTATTCAGGGGGTGTTTTTGTTCAGTACCAAATTCCTGATGAAATCTCTGTTAAATTCAAGCAAACTGGAAGGAAATTCAGGTGATGTGGAGCCTGCTGGGTGCTGGGGTGTGGAGGGAGCTGCTGGTGGGGTGTGTGTGTTCCCTGGGAGTGATCCTGGGAGAGGAGGAGAAGGGCAGTGGGACACAAAGTGGGAGCAGAACAGTCACTTTTTTTTTGGGCTGGCTGAGGAGGAAACTTTGAGGTGTCCTGGCTCTTTGTGACTCCAGAGTGACTCCACAAACAGAAAATCATTTAGGTGAATGTTTTTGGACAGGAGGTGTTGTACATGGATCAGGTGGTGGATCCTCTCAGCACTCTGATTTCTATAATTAGTTGATTCAGGGCGCTCAAAATAATTCACATTTCTGCGTCAGTTTTCCTTTTTTGAGCAGTAACAGTTACAGTTCAGCTCACAAGGATGTGGTAAGAAGGAAATCTTGCAGTTTGTGGTTTTCTGATGAAGGGCTGGTTAATAAATGTGGAGAAACTCGCTGACCTGCCTGTTGAAAGAGGTGGAGACAACTGAATTTGGGCAGGTTAAAAGCTTGAACCTTGTGCAGGAGGAGAAGCAAAAACCAATTTTAATCTGGTTGCCTTTTGGGAATGCAGTGGATTGAAGTCCTTGGGGTTACTCCACATCTCTCTCTCCAAGATTTTCCCTTCAGCTCCTTGTTAAGGAGGTTCAGAGTTCCTGTTCCTTTTAAGCAATAGGGTTTCAGTATTTCTGAAATAGTGTTTCAGTGCTTTTTCTGGTGGTTGCTGCATAGACCGTTTTACTCCTGAACTGACAAAGGGAATATCCCCAAATTTCCCAATGGCTGGAGGAGGACACACAGACAAAACTCCAGGGGTTTAGGGATTTTTTTTTCACACACACACACAGAAAAAATACAAAACTC
>NW_020884962.1:654233-661903 GCF_003945725.1 Corapipo altera
GGGGTTTATAGATTTTTCACACTCACATAGAAAAAATACAAAACTCCAGGGGCTTAGAGATTTTTTTTTTTTACACACACAAACATAAAAAAAATACAGAACTCCAGGGGTTTAGAGATTTTTTTTTCACACACACACACACACACATAAAAAAAAAAATTCAAAACTCCAGGGGTTTAGAGATTTTTTTCACACACACACACACACACACATAGAAAAAATAAAAATAAAAACTCCAGGGGTTAATAGATTTTTTTTTTACACTCACACACGCATAGAAAAAATGCAAAACTCCAGAGGTTTAGGGATTTTTAACACACACACACAGAGAAAAAGATCCAAAATTTATGTTGTCCCAGATAACAAACAGTGAGAAGCAACAACACAACCCCGTGTGTTTGCATGAGTGGTGAGTTCTTCCCGGGCTTTTCCCCCAAACGTTGAGTTAAAAACCCTGGAGATTTTTTTTTTTATTTATTTATTTTTTTAAGTTAAACAGAAGAATTCCGAGGCGAAGGGTTTGTTGTGTCTGCTTTTGGGGGGAGCGTTGGTGTCTGAGCATCTCGGTTCTTTGATTTACAGCCCAACGGAGCTCTGGCAGAAACCTTTGGAGCAGTTCCTGTCTCTTTGGTAAACAAGCATATTTAGGTTTGTGCAAATACGTATTTAGGACTGGTCCTGTTTGCCCAGGTAGATACGTATTTCAGCACAGCCCCACCTGCCCTGCTCTGCACAGCATCTCTCTGGTCAGGAGTCCTGCTCTGGCCCCCCAATCCAGGGGTTTGGCCGTGCATCCCAGGCTGGAACGTGCAGCAGAATTCCCGGCCAGGCTCCCTCCCTGGACTCGCTGATTCCGTGTGTGTGATTCCATGTGTGATTCCATGTGTGATTCCTTGGGATTCCCGTGGGGCAGACAGGCTTGGCCTGGGGGGTTGAGCGAGCTCTGAGCATGTGCATGTGAAACTCTGTGGGGAATGAGTTCCCAAATCCTGCTTGGCACCGGGAGGCTCTGGAATTTAAACTGTTGGAGGTCGTCCCCCCCCAACTCCTCCTTCCCCCTCATCCACCTCGCTTGGGTTCATTCCTGAAGTCTTGACCAATCTTAAAAGGACACTGGTGTAGAGCTCGGAGCTTTTTCCTTCCTGTCTGTATTTAGCTGCTTTTTTGGATGGTTTGTGGGGTTTGGGGTCTGGTCTCAAACCCTTTAATGTTTTCCAGGGAAGTGAAACACTTCTGCTTCTTCATTTTCCCAATAAAATCGATGCTCAGATCTGGTTTTTGTTTGTTTTTCTGTTTTTCTTTTTTTTAAATCCACTTTTTAAATTACAGTTAAACATCTCTTGCCCTGCTGGGGTGGGGATTTTAATCAGGGAACGTTGTCCTGGTTTTTGGCCCAGAGGAAGTTTTATGGGAAGCCAGACCTGTTGCAGGTGACATCCAGAAGTGTTTTCTGTTTCCCTGAGTCAGGGATTCACTTGGGATCTTTGCTCCTGGAAAGCCAGAGGACACCACCATTGCCCCCAAGTTCCTCACCCCATAAACTGTAGCTGGAACACGCTCCATGTTTATTTATTCCACTGCTGCACTCAAACGAGACTTTTGCTGGGTTTTTAATAAGGAGGCTGTGCCAAAAAAAAAAAAGGCAAAACACAAGAAATAACTATTTTTACCTTCAACTTTTTGTCTCCTATGCTTTGGCTTCCTTTTAAATTCCAGGTGAGGTCTGCATTCCGTGTGCTTTGGGCTGCCTGCTCCTTTTTTTAGCAGCACTGTGGTGAGACCACTGACAAGGAAATTGCTTTTCCTGTTGACCTTCCAAGCACGGCTTTGCAAATTTTGCTGCCTTTTGGGCTCGCAGGGCTGTGGCAACAGTGCAAGGAGGAGTTGGGGACCTTCTGTTGGCTTGGGATTATAAATATTCCCACTTCTGTGCGGGGACAGGACTAGATTGTCGTGTGGTGTTTGCAGCAGAGATTAAACCACCGTGTTTTATTTTGAACGACTTAAAAAACTGAGATTCCGTTCGAGATTTCTCAGCCTTCGTACGAGAAAAGTCTGATCCTGAGGGCTGAGAGTGCATTAAAAAGTCACTGTGCTCCTTTCCAGCCCCAGGTTGACTTAAATATTCTGCTGCACAGAGAAAGTGTTGGCCTTGAAATGAAAAAATAAACACCACAACCACTCTGCATCCATTTTATTAACACAGGCTGTGTGTGCAGAGAGGGTGAGGAGACCGGCGTTGGCCGAAGAGAAAAAGGGTTCAGAGGAGCAGAAAGGCTCGTTAAAAAGTTATTACAAACAAAGCTTTTAAAAATAAATGCAAAGCTTTTTTGGAAAAGAATCGTTTCAACAGCCAAAGCTGACACTTGGAGAAAAAAAAACTAAAAAAAAAAAAAAAACAACAAAAAAAGAAAAACAAGAAGAGCTGAATGTGGGAGCCAGATGGTTCCATGGCTTGGCAGACAGGACACTGCATTTGCCACGTGCAGCACCTGAATGGAGGAGGAGGAAATTTTGGATTTCCAAACAGATGGTGTTGAGGGACTCAGCAAAGCTGTTCACATTGGCAAGGAGTGGAAAACTGGGGAGGTTTTGGGTTTTTTTCCCCCCCCCCCCAGAGACCCATAAATTGCCGGGGGAGGACGAGCGGAGATCGCCCCCTCGGTACTTCCTTTGCCCCCCCCCCCCAGGTATAGGCAGGGAAAGGCTTTGGAAAATGTGGGAGTTTTCCAGTTTAGCCTGGGAATTCATCTTCCCTTGTCCTTTCTCTGCTGTCCTCATCCTCTGAAATATTTGCTGACAGGTCTCCACTGATAAGAGCCCAGGTGGGACCATCCCACCCCGGGTCCCGGAGGGAGCCGAGAGTCACCTCGGAAATATCAGTCGCCTTGGAAATATCAAACTTTTTCTAGACAGAGGAGGAAGGAAACTGCTTTTCTTTTTCTTTTCATTCTCTCAGTGTCCCCTTAAAATAATTCCCAGAGGGAGGGGTGAAAGGAAGTCCCGAGAGCAGGCGGCGCGTTCGGAATGTCGGACTCGCCGCGCGTCTCCTGCCCGTGGGGTCGGCATGTTCCTTCTGGATGCACCCTGCATGCTGCACCCAGGGCATGTGGACACAGCTGGCAGCTCCCTGCCACCCTCACACGGGGGGGGTTTTAGGGATATGGAGGCCTGAGAGCTGATCTAGGAGAGGGCAGGTCCAGCATGGTCCCCCTCTGGAAGGACAGCCTTGGGTGTCGCTTCCCAAGGCTACCGGGAAAACCACGGAGGGGAACGTTGCCGTGATGACACTGGTCCACCTCTTGTGTGAGTGTGATTCCTCAGAACATCACAGCCTTGCACACACCCCGAGTAGGTTCTGGGCAGCCTGTGTGTGGATTTTCCCCTTCCTGACTTGCTGTGTCTCCCTCAGACTCCGTTCCAGTCGTCGGGGTTGGACACGAGCAGGACGACCCGGCACCACGGGCTGGTGGACAGAGTGTACCGGGACAGGAACCGCCTGGGCTCCCCCCACCGCCGGCCCCTCTCCGTGGATAAACATGGAAGACAGATATCCTTTGGGGCAGGACTCCCAGCAACAACATCACTGCTTCCAGTTCCCACAGTTCCCTCCTTCCCCTCCTCACCTGGGCGAGTCGTTCCCGTCCCCGTTGGTGCCACCTCTTCTCCTGAGCTGTGGCCTGGGCTGGAAGTACCTAAAGGGAGCGTTTCCCTTCCCCTGTTTCCTCAGCTCTGAGTGGGGATAATCCTGCACACGGAGCCGAGGGGGATTGGGATCCTTTGCTGGGTTGGTGACAGCCAGCAAGGGCTTCCCTGGGGGCAAATCCTGCCCAATTCTGCGGCCTCCTATGATGGGCTCACTGCCATCGTCTCCCTGGACTTGTGCCAAGCTTCTGGCAGTGTCCCACGTGACATCCTTGCCTCTAAACTGGAGAGTCATGGATGTGATGGATGGCCCTCTCTGGGTAAGGAATTCCCTGGATGGCCACGCTCCCAGAGCTGCAGTCGGTGGCTCAGTGGGACCAGCAGTGGGTGGCTCCCTCGGGGTTTTGGGGTGTTCCATGTCTTTGTTGGTGACATGGGCAGTGGGATCGAGGGCACCCTCCACAGGTTCACCAGCTTTGTGGCCCCCAACATGAGAAGGACACAGATCATCTACTTCCAACCCAAACCATTCCCTGATTCTCTGAAAAGTCACACCCGTCTCGGGGAAGCAGAGTTTCCCTTTGGATCCGAGTAAATCCAGCCCAGGATAATTTTTGCAGTTGGTTGTGCATTTGATTGCAGGTTGATTCATCCCCCTTGGCATTTGCCCAGTGATGTTTCTTCTTGCCACGTGGGAACATCAATTAGCTGATTATTCCTGACGGCCTTAAAATGTGCCACCAACGGGTTGGGTTGATGGGGCTGGAGGGGATGTGGGAATGGGGGAGTGGGGGGGTGGTGGCTGCCCAGGGAGCAGTTGGATCTGCAGGAGAGGAGGACGATTCTCCTGCTGCTCAAACATCACAACAATCCACGTAATCCTTTGGTTGGAGTGTCCTTTTAAAGTTCCCCTCGGGGCGTCTGCTCGCTTTTCTCCCTTCTGACGGGGTAATTGGAATTATTCTTAGGAAAAGATTTCCAGTGGGCCTCCTGCTTCAGTGAGGAAGTGCTGTTGTTCCCCTTAACTCTGGGATCACGTGGACAGCTGTCCCTATGGAACAGTGTATCTGTCCCCTCCATCGGACACGAGCTGGAGAAGGTTGGTGGCACCTCGGGCGTGTGTTCGGGCTCTTCCCTGACTCTGCAGCACCTCAATGGGCACAGACACCCTCACCATCCCCCCAGCATAGCTGAGGTGCCTTTCTCAACCCAGAAATGGGGTTTTCCTTTGGTTGTGCTCCTTGTGGATGACCCTCTTTGAAATTAAGGTGTGTGAGCTTTTCCAAGGTCAGCCTTGATGTTCCAAGGCACGGCCCGGAGTTGTTGAGTTGTGACTCGTTGCCCTGCATTCACAGCTGAGGGCTGGTTCATCACCAGAGCTGTGATGCCCACGGACATTCCCATCTCCACAGTGTCCCTGCATCCCAAACCACTCATTTTCCCTCCCTGCCAAACAGGGATGGTTGTTTTTCAAACTGTAACCAGAGTATTTATAAACAGCTTTCTGCTCAGAAAGGGCATTATTTGATCCTGCATGACCTTAACAAAGCTGAGAGAATTCTTTTCTGACGAGGGCAATCAAATTATCCTGTATCCCTCTCAATCCCTTTATTGAAACAATGGCTCTTCAAACTTTAGATTTGTCCTGCAAATTGATTGTTTCATGAAGAAATCCTCCCTGGGATGTGCCATATGTAGATTTTTGGTTTTCAGTGCAGAGTGTTCAGGTTTTACTGAGTTGGTTGCCTTGATCTGAGAGATTTAAATTCTTTTATTTAGAGCAGCTGGCAATAAAAATATTGTGGGTTTTGCCTTTTTTTTGTTCCGTTTTCAGGACGAATTCTGATTCTGCCTTGCACCAGAGCACCATGACTCCAGCTCAGCAGGAATCCTTCTCTGGGGGGTCCCAGGACATGCAGCAGAAAAGAGGTAAACAGGGAAAAACAGATACAGGTATTTCTGACATCCAGAGCATTCCCATCATCTCCCAGGGGGGATTGGGAAACACGGGTCTGCTGCTGCTCCCTGGATCCATGACCCTGGAATCGGAGTGAGGGAACATAATGACCTTTGTGGGTGCTGAAATCCAGAAAAAAATGATACAAAACTAAAGGAGAACATTTCCCTGAGCCCCAAATTGTGTTATTCTGACCCTTCTCCCTGGGGAGGAGTGACCTGGGCTGGTGGCACTCTGGTGGTGAGTGTTCCCAGTGCCACCAAAAGCTTGGAGTGACTTCCAGAGCAGCACAGGGATCCCAGGAGTTCACTCAGGGATACAACACCGGGAGGGAGCAAGGCTTCCTCTCAGTTTTTAATTTACAGCCTGGAGATTCCCCAGGGAACATCCCCTCGGAGGCAGCACTTCCCGACAGCGCTGAGGACATTCCCAGCTCCAGGCTGGAGCACCACACTTCTGGTGCCCTCTGCTGGGCCTTGAGCCTGCTCCAGCTCAGGGAACACGGCAGCACTTGAGCATCCTAAAGGTCTTTTCCAGCCTTAACAATTCCCTGCTTCTGTGGGAAGCTCTGGAATCCCTGGGGGGAAGTTTAATCCTTCAACAAGCACCCGGAGATGGGTGAACGTGCGACACAAACTCGCTGTGCTGCGGCTCTTCCATGTGCTCCTGGAGCTGGAAAACATGGAAAAATGGTCCTGTTAAAGAGTATTCCCTAAATATGGGTTTGTGGGTGTCGGTGTGAAACATTCCTGTGGATTCATCTCTCCCTCTGGGCTCCTTCTGATGGTTCTTTGTCACCTTGGAGTTGTTTGTTTGAACCAAGAAATGACCTTGGAATGTGGAGAAGCAGCAGCTTTGTAGGGTTTCTCTCTCCCAGGGGAGATGGATTGGGTTGTTCCCCCCTGGAATTGTCCTCTTGGCTGCCCATTGGATGTCCCAGGTGGAAATCACTCGTGCAGAATGCAAAAAAACCAGGCCCCAAATACTCCCTTCCATTTAGATCCAAATGGAATCCATTTAGATCCGTTTAGATCTTTAACCTTAGCAGCCTAAATTGGAGACCAGAGGTCTTTTAAAGTATTATTTTAAAGCTGATAATGTCTCACTGACTAATTAAACACAATTTTAGTCTCTTCTGCTTCCTGGTATCTTTTATTAACGAGTGTGACTGTTTCAAGTGGTTAAATTTCCAGTCTGAAAATGTCTTCCTGAGAAGCTTCATGTTATTGATTATTAATTATGTGATTTTTTTTTTTGTGTTTGTTGTTTTAGTTTTGTTGCTGACTGTCCCTGGAATGGAGGAAGGCACCTCAGATGCAGACAAAACCCTCTCCAAGCAAGGCTGGGACACTAAAAAGGTGGGAATTGCACCCTTTGAAAAATGTAGAAATATTATTTTCTCAACATATTGAGCTAAATGAATGCTTGAAATATTGTCACCACTTGAAGAGATTTGAGATTAAATGTTGTGTTTAGAAACAAATCATAAACAACAGACCAGAAAGGCATTTTTAGGTATTTATGTGTGATTGATTTCATCAGGAGAAACTCTTGAAATTTAAGATTTGTTGGGACAATAAAGCAAAAAGAAGGTGATAAATATCTCCTAAGAGATTCACAGAGCTCTTGTGTAGAACAGCTCTCGTAGAAATGTATTAAATTAAACCTTTTGAATTGAAATATATCCTGAACATTCATTTCCAGCAGTATCTTTGCCTTTAAAACTCTCTTTTTCTGTGCCTTTAAAAACTCTCCTCCTTCTGTGCCTTTAAAAACTCTCTTCCTTCTCTTTTAGACTGGGTCATCCAGACCTAAATCATGTGAAGTTCCAGGAATCAAGTAAGTCCTGAGCAATTTTTTTTTCTTTCTTTTTTTTTTTTTTTTTAAGAGCACTGAGATCTTCCTGAGAAAAAAAATATTATATATTGAATAGTGTATATTGAATATTATATATTGAATAGTGTATATTGAATATTATATATTGAATAGTGTATATTGAACAGTGTATATTGAATATTTTATATTGAATATTTTATATTGAATAGTGTATATTGAATATTTTATATTG
>NW_020884962.1:661913-663277 GCF_003945725.1 Corapipo altera
GAATAGTGTATATTGAATATTTTATATTGAATATTATATATTGAATAGTGGATATTGAATATTTTATATTGAATAGTGGATATTGAATAGTGTATATTGAATAATGTATATTGAATAGTGTATATTGAATATTATATATTGAATATTTTATATTGAATAGTGGATATTGAATAATGTATATTGAATAGTGGATATTGAATAGTGGATATTGAATATTTTATATTGAATATTATATATTGAATATTTTATATTGAGTAGTGTATATTGAATATTTTATATTGAATAGTGTGTATTGAATATTTTATATTGAGTAGTGGATATTGAATATTTTATATTGTATATTGAATATTGAATATTTGATATTGAATAGTGGATATTGAATAGTGTATACTGTATATTGAATATTATATATTGAATCTCCTCTTGCCCTGGAGTCCCTGGCAGCCCTCCCATGCTCCAGCCCTGCTCTGGCTGTGGGCCGAGCCCCTTTGTGGCCGTTTGTCCTCCTCCATCCAACCTCACCCGTGAAACTCCCTCCACAAAAAAACCCCTCTTGGAAAGCTGGAATTCCAACTGAACTGTGCCTTTTTTTTTTCCTTCCCCTCTCTCCCTGCTGCAGCATCTTCCCCTCAGCCGACCAGGAGAACACTACAGCCCTGATTCCTGCCACGCACAACACGGGCGGCTCCCTGCCCGACCTGACCAACATCCACTTCCCTTCCCCGCTCCCCACGCCGCTGGATCCCGAGGAATCCACCTTCCCAGCCCTCAGCAGCTCCAACAGCACCGGGAATCTTGCTGCCAACCTGACTCACCTGGGCATCAGCACTGCCAGCCAGGGTGAGACCCTCGCTCCCCGGGGGCAGGCGGCACCTGAGTTTTGGGGCTGAAACGGTGGAATTTTCGTCGTAGGATGTTCCTGTTTCTTCTGGGAGTTAATTGCACCTCGCTGCTGATTGACTTTTCTTTAGAAACAGGTTTTATAGGTACAAAACAAAAAAAAAGTGAGAAAGCTCACTTTTAGTTATATTTAGTTAGAGGACATTTCTCTCACGTTCTTGGTACCCAAATCTGCCTTTTTTGGGTTTCTTTTGAGGTTTTGTTTTCTTTTTGTTTGTGCATGTGGTTTTCTTTTTTTCTTTTTTTTCTTTGTTTTATTTTTGTTTGTTTTGTTAGGTTCAGGTTTTATTTTGTTTTGGGGTTTTGTTTGAGTTTTTTGGGTTTTTTTAGGGGGGGAGTTTCATTTATTCATTTATTTATCTATTTATTCATTTATTTATTCATTTATTTATTCATTCATTTATCTATTTATTTATGTATAAAACAAGAGTTTAATATATTAGTTTTAATATATAATACTAGTT
>NW_020884962.1:663287-698684 GCF_003945725.1 Corapipo altera
TATATTATTTATTTATTAATATATAAAACAAGAGTTTAATATATTAGCTTTAATATATAATACTAGTTTAATATATAATTTAGTAGTTATATATAATTATATATATAACTAGTTATATATATAACTAGTTAATATATAATACTAGTTTTAATATATAATACTATAAATACAAGAGTTCCTCTCTTGGATTTAATTGTACTGAACCCCAACAGCCCCTGTGTCATGGGAACATCCTCAGCAACCCTTTCATCTCCCTCCCTTTAAAATGGCATTTTTTAAACCTTGAGGATTCTCTTGGGGAGAGAACATTGTTTGCTTCCTCTGAAGCAAAATCTTCTCCTTTTGGGCAGGCAGGAATAATGTGGAGCCTTTCCAAGGTGTGCTGGTTTTTGTGAGCCTGAACTGCTTTGAGTTCTGAAAACATCCTGAATATTCAAGGCTTTGGAAAATAACTCCAAGTGAACCTGAGCTGTGTTTGTTGGGGTTTTTTAGGACTTTTGGCAAGATGGATAATTTGATTTTTAAAAACCCCACAAACAAACATTATTTGCCTTGTTGGCAATGCAGAATATTCACAGTGATGGTCATTTCAGGACTAGTTAACTTTATAGGCAGACAACCTAAACACCAGTTTATTGATTATTATTTTTGAAATAATTTCACTGGTTTATACTCCCAATAATTGTGAAGAGGGTTGAATTTTTTTGTTGTCAGTGCCAGTTGCAGTCTGTTGATTCCTAGAATAGAAATGAGGCATTGTATCCAAAAATACAAGTTGATTTCCTGTGCTGGGCAGGATTCCCTTTCCCACTTGACAACCCTCTCCTATGCTGGGAAAAGGAAATGATTGTAATCAGGTTAATGACTGAGCAGGTAAGTTTGAGAATGAAGAAAGAAGGGGGTTTAACCATTTGAGGGCAGAGTGGCTCAGTGGATTTCAAAAATCCTTGAACAAGTTTTTTGGTCTCAAAAGTGGCTGTTTCGGGGATGGGCCATCACTCCAGCAGAAATCAGGAATTATTTCTGACTCTGATAGGCCAGAGTCACTAAATTTTTTGCTGTACCCACATTTAGCAAAGTAAATGGTCCAAAACCCAACTGGTAAGTCTGCAATTGCTTTGAAAAGACACAACAAATTAAAGATATTCCTGCTTCTCTTTGGAGCCCATCCCACAGCTCGGTCACCGCCGTGCTCAGCGTTCCGTGCTTTTTGAACTGATTTGTCCAAACTTCCCTTGCTGCTCTTAAGCAGGAAACCTCAGTGAGGCCTTTTTGAACCCTGTGCCCTGCCCAGGCACATCCTGAGCAGCCCTGGCAGAAGGTGGGGCACAAACACTCGTGGTGTCCCTCAGACCTTGCCCCTTTGTGCCACCCCAAGGGGTTGGTTCGGGCACGTTCCGGGGAGGTGATGCTGGGGTTTGCAAACACAGCCTCACGCTTGGAGCCATTCTTGCCTGCTGGCTCCTTGGCAGCCTGGACTTCCTGGCTCCCTGGCATCCTGCCTGGAAGCCTGGAACCTTTGCCAAGTGCCTGGGAGCTCTCAGGCTCTCCGTGAATCCCTCCTTTCTGGCAGCTCCAGGAGGAGCAGCTCGCTCGCCCCACTGTCCTGGAATCACTTCCCAGGGTGACTTGGTTGCTCTGGGCTGAGGCAGAAAATACAGGAGGTTTCTAAACTTCCAGATTTTTGTCTTGATTTGAACAAAATGGGGATATTTCACTTTTTTTGTCCCTACAGTTCAGTTGTTTGTGGCTCTCGGGAGTGTGATGGATATTTCCTGCGCCGTGCCATTAGAAATGGAGCTCTTCCTGCATAACCAGTTTTTCTTCTGCTTTTTCCATTAAAGAGGTGTTTGCTTTTATAATATCTCAAGTACCCTCTGATTAGGGTGGCTCCATGATCTGTGCTGTCATTCCCAGAGCCTGAGCCTGTACAAACAGAGCAGAACCTGCTTTTCCCGGGCCCAGGGTGTGTGAGGAGGATCCCTGCGGAGCCTGGAAGCGCCGAGGCCGCTCTGCCTCTTCCTCTTCCAAGTCATCTGTGCACAAACCTGTGCCTGGCTTCGGTCCAGGATAAACCACAGGGATCTTCCTCTCATCCTGACGCTCTGGAGCCCGAGCAAATTAATTACAAATCACCCAACGAGCTCCGGGCCCATCGGAGTGTGGGGTGCACTCAGGCCGTTTGTTGGTCACTCAGGCCATTTGTTGGTCACTCAGGCCATTTGTTGATCACTCAGGCCATCACTGAGGTGATTACCTGTGGTACAGTAGCAGTAAAGTGTGGCTGTGTTCCTGTTCAAGCCAGTGTGCTCATTCCCAGCAGGAATGACGACGACGCCGGCCCCTTCCCAGCAGCACCGCCCGCCCACCGTGAGCCCCCTGTCCTTGGGCGCGGACTCCAGGCGACCACAGTCCCAGCAAATGTCCCCCACGCTCTCCCCTCTCTCACCCATCACTCAGGTAGGACCTCGTGGCAGGATGGGAGTTGGTTTCCTCCCAGATCCCTTGTTTTGCTCTGCACAGCCTCAAACTGACAGAGAGGGGGGGGGTTAGGTGGGATAGTGGGAAAAAATTCCCGACTCTGAGGGTGGGGAGGCCCTGGCATGGGTTGGGCAGAGAAGCTGTGGCTGCTCCATCCCTGGAAGTGTCCAAGGCCAGGTTGGATGGGGTTTGGACCAACCTGGGTTAGTGGAAGGTGTCCCTGCCCACAGAATTCCATGACCTTTAACATCCCTTCCCACCCAAACCATTCTGAGATTCCATGAGTTTCATGTCTCTTGTTCTGTAATTTCCTTCTTTAAAAGTGTTCCTTAATTCAGAGCCTCAAAAAGGGAGATTTTCCTTTCTCTTTTCTAGGATTGTGGTAAAAACCACCTGTTGGGACATGTTTCAGTGTTGTCCCAGAGTCAGCTGTGAAATTTGAAAGACATTTCCCCAATTCATGAGAAAACCTCGATTAACTTTTTAAACCAATTTCCTGAGTGTGTCTCTGTGACTGCCCACAGTGATTTCTGAGCTCAAGGTTCAACTGGGCTTTTAAAGTGTCTGTTTATTGTACACTGGGGGTGATACTGAGTCTTTTGAATTGTAGAATTACAGGATGGTTTGGGTTGGAAAAGACCTTAAAGCTCATCCAGTTTCACCCCCTGCCATGGGCAGGGACACCTCCCCCTAGACCAGGTCCTTGCCTCTTCCTGCACTGTGAAAAGCACAGTTTTTAAAATGCAAAATGAGGTTGTTTTGGTTCTCTGAGTGTGAAGGGGAATTCCCTCCAGCGTGGCTGATCCTCCTCCTCCTTTCCCAGGCCGTGGCTATGGATGCATTGTCCCTGGAGCAGCAGCTTCCCCCGTACCCCTTTTTCACCCAGACGAGTTCCCAGCAGCAGCAGCAGCCACCAGTGGCCAGTTCCCTGCCCCAGAACCCCCCGATCCTGCCGAGCTCGGGGCTGCAGAGGGGCCCTCAGCTCCCCCCTCTCTCCGTCACGGTACCTTCCACCATCCCACAGTCGCCTCCGGGGAGCCAGAGCCAGCCCTCCATGGGGATAGACATCAACTCGGTAAGTTTGGGAGCAGCTTTCCTTGGGAAAAGCCTGCAGGGAGCAGTGCAGGGGCAGGGATCAGCCTGGACAGCTCAGATCATCCTGAGCCAGTGATAAACATCATTTCAGGCAGGGTTTGAACTGTGGCTAGAGTGGAAATTCCTGGAGGAAAATTTGGGTTTAATGTGCTCTCAGGGTGGCCATTTGTCCCTTACAATTCCAGGGGAGTATCCAATTCTAATCCAATTCTGATTTGGATTAGAACATCTTAAATACATCAGCCTTTATTTTACACCTGGCTGGGCTGTTGCTGTGGGAGGTTTTCAGGGTGTTCAAGGTACCCCCAACACACTGTGGGACAGGCTGGGGGAACCCACAGAGCCTTGAGAGAAAAAACCTGCCAACAAGTATTTTCCAATCAAAAGAACGTTTGGGAAATGTTATTCCAAAAGTTATCAAGAACCAGGTGTTTTCACAGAACCCTTTTATTTCAAGGAATTTTAGGGCACCCCTTATTACCTTCCAGAATGGGATTTGTGCCCAGAAGACATGGAGTGTGTCTGGACATACATTTATGGGCAGATCCCTTTTCTTGCTCATTTTCCCATGAGCTCTTAGGAAATGTTCTGTCTGTCTCAGCAGCTGAAAATCCCAAATTCAGAGCCAGGATCAGGGAGGGGGGGATGTCCCAGCTCCTCCTGCTCCTTCTGCCCCGTGTGGGATCCTGGTTGTCCGACCTGTGGTGTCCTGGCAGTGCTGCAGTGACAGGAATTGGTTGGAGAAGGAGAAGAGATCATTGTTTATTGATCTCTCACTCGGTTGTGGGGTTTCCTTTGGGGGTGAAACTTTTGACAGTTTGTGCTGATAAATCCTTTTTGAGAGCAGCTGCTTCCCTTTCAGGACTGGAAGGGGAAGAGGGAAGGACAATCCAGCAGTGGAAAGGATTCCCACTCAAAATATGTCCCAGTGTTTTGGTTCTAATCCTCATGTAGTGCCAGTACAGCCAGTTCTGATTTCATCCTTTGCTTTCTGTGTTGCTTTCCTCATCCTAAACCTCTTTATGACCTTAACTTTTAGGGTGCTGTGCTTATATCTTTTAAAGCAACCGAAATAATTCCCAAGTAAACAGATTTAAAGGCAGTTTATCAAAAAGCTGAGCTGTCACAGCCCCACTGGCAACTTCTACCCAGCTCTTTTGTAAAGCAGAATTGAAATTCCTCTGTAGTTTGGGTGGCTGCTTGCAGTCTGCAAGTGGCAGTGCAGAACAGAAAGATATTTTCTAGAGATTTACAAAATTTGGTGTCAGAACCATTGGAAGTGCAGTGTCTTCCCACACTGCAAAGCAGCTGATTAAATTTACTGGATTGCAGGTTTTCCTCAACCATCTCTAATTTGTGAGGAAGTAGAGTGAGCAGAGCTGTGCTACTGTTGATGTTAATTAGTACAGCATTATTTAAATGCCCTTAATGTTATTAATTTGTTCAAATCCAGGGTTTTCATGATGGAAAAGAAGGTAAATCTTTGAAAACACGTCTCAGTGTAAAAGTCACTAAAATAAAGCTGCAAAACCCAGGGGGAATTCCCAGCCAGTGTCCTGGGGTGCAGTGGAGTTTTGGGGGATCCCACCCTGCAGGGTGACACCCCAGGTGTGTCAAACAGGTTTGTCACCTGCCCCCCAATCTTCAGAACATCCCCCCAGGCTCCTCAGTTTGGGGCAGAGCAGGATCCCAGAGCAGGGTGAGCACACATGTGGGCACAGCAGTGCAACTGAAGAATAAATTACATTCTTTTTGAATTAGTCCCAGCTTTCGAGACTTCTTTGCCCTAAATCCTTGGCTGACCTGATTTTTTTATGTATTTTTTTTTTTAATTGAGCATAACTGAGCCCAGGGAGGAAATATCCCCCAGTTGTGCTTGCCCACAGCTCAGACAGCCCCTGCCACGCTGTCCCCTGAGCTCTCTCCCTTTTTGGGGCGTTACCCACGGTAATCCTGCCTTCCTCCACAGCCCAGACTGCTGAAGAGGATGGTTTCTCCCCGCTGGATTTGCCAGGAGTGTGTGATTTTTGCAGGCCTCCCTCAGTGCCACGCTGTTTAACTCTGTGTCCTTTGTAGGCCTCACTCCAGCAGTACCGCAGTAATGCTGGATCCCCAGCCAACCAGTCTCCCACCTCTCCTGTCTCCAATCAAGGCTTCTCTCCTGGCAGCTCCCCTCAAGTAAGGGACTCTGTGCTTCCACAGGCCTTGCTTTGTGTGTGTTTTTAGCCCAGTCTCTCCATCACTGCCCCGTGGTTGTCTCGCTGTGACTCCGTGTGCTCCTCATGCATCTCCGACGTCTCATCCCGGCTGCACTTCCATTCAGGGCCAGAGTTTTTCAATAGCTGCTGAATTGGCTTTTTTTTATGGGACAAAGCTGCTGCTTGAAGGACTGGTCTGTGGGGGTTTTTTGGGGTGTTCCATGAACAGAACCTCCAGGGAGAATCCTTTCAATTCCCAGGATCGCGGGGGGAGCTGATGGGTAAGGTTGGGAGGGCAGAGGGGGACTCCAGTGCCTCCTGGGGCACTAAATATCCCTGGTGTGGCCAAATCTGTTTGCAGCAGGACCTTTTTAATGTGGGAACACACCCTGTGAAGGAAAACACTGGAGAAAATGCTCCCAAAATGAGCAGCTGTACCTTGTGGCTGGCAAGGAATGGGTTACCACTCTCTCCCTTGCCTGCCAGCTGGTTTTCCTTCCTCTGTGTGTATCTGCTCACAGATCCACGTGTCCTGTATGGAAGTCATAACTTGGGGGTGTGTGTGATCCTCTGAAGGGGGATTTTTACCTGCCAGCAGCAAGAAGTCAAAAACAAGCAGAGTTTGGGGGTGCCCCAGTGTTAGAAAGTGCATTTTTCAATACTGGTGCTGCTGGAATAGCTGCCCTGCAGAACCCCACCTGCAGAAACAAGGTGCAGGGAGTTCTTCCAGAGCACCCCAGGAGTCTGAAAATACATTTTCTGTCCTATCATTTGATGTTGAAGGCTGTAAGGAGGATCCTTTCTGAGTGAGTGTTGTCCCTTCATGGTTCCAAAGCAGAAACTCCCTCTCTCCTGAGCCAGGCTCAGGTCACTGGTAAGCTCAGACCTAGAGCTGAGTGTCAGGACTGACTGGATTTCCTTAAGCCTGGCTTAATTGCTTCTTAGCCTTCTCTCTTCTTCTGCTTCTGTGAGTTCTCCTGTGTCCTGTGTGTGGCTCCAAACCCCACATTTAACCCTCGGGGTGTCCTGTGGGGCAGAGCTGCTGCCACTGCTGCTGCAAACTCAGTTCTCCCGTGGGCAGCACATCCAGTTTGGATTTTTAGGTTGATTTTCTTTCCCCCTTGACATCTCCATAACTCTGTCTTGGTTTAGTCCCCAGATTTGTTGCCTCTGGTCAGTGCAAAGTGCAGCAAGTGGGGCACACACTGGGCTGTAATTTTTCCTGCTGGGGCTGTTTTATCCTATAAAATCTTCCTTAGGTTTTGCTCTTTTCAAGTGAGACACCACAACTCTGAGAGCAGGGAAGGGGATTTATTGATACTCTAGTATTGGCCTCTTAAATACCCACAGAATATTTTCTTTTTACTAAATTAAAACCCAGATGGCTTTGCTGTCTCCAGCAATGACCCCAAAGCTGCTGCTGCTGGTGGTCAGAAATATTTAAATGTGGAGAGAAGCAACAGGGGAAGAGAAACCAGTTTGGAGGGAAGATTTTGGGGTTGGTTGTGGTGATGGGGGCAGCTCCCAGGTGCCAGGATCCTTTAACCTACCCAGAGGGAAGGCAGAACCCTTCCAGCAGGAGAATATTCCCGTTGTGGAAGAGCTGGTCTTCCTTCCTGTGAGTATCTCCTCACACATCCACGTGTCCCGTGTGGAAGTCACAGTTTTTGGGGATCCTCTGAAGGGGGATTTTTTTACCTGCCAGCAGCAAGAAATTAAACCCAAGCTGGGTTTGGGGGTGCCCCAGTGTAAGGGAATGAGAGCAGGAGTGGGATGAAGTGGGTACTCCTCTTTCTCCCAGGAATTTTGGGTTCCACCCTTCCGGTGTTACTAGGGGCATCCTTTAAACCCCGAAACCCGGGATTTGCTTCGGATCGCACCCGGTTCATTCACCAGAGCTTCTCCTTCATCTTCCCACCTCTCCAAATCCTTTGCTCCCGTGTTCCAGCCGTGTGTGTGTGTGTGTGTGTGTGTGTGTGTCCAGCCAGGGATTGGAAAGCTCTGCCTGCAGCTCCAGCTCTGTGTTTGCATGGCTTCCCATCCCTTACGCCTCGGTTCCTCCTCCTCCTCTGCCCTCCCCTCACCCCCAACATCCTGCTCCCTCTCCCAAACCCGCCTGCTTTAGTGCCTCTGACCTGGAGAACATGGTAGGTATTTTTGGAATGGATCATTCCAGCCAGGGGGCTGGTTTTTCCTTGCAGTCCCCACGGCATTAACCCCGGGAGATCCCCTGCTGGCAGAACCCTCGGCCCAGCGTTCCCGCTGCTCGCGAGACGTTCTTCCCGGAGTTGTTGATAAGTTATTCCAAGGCTCTGAAGTGTTGAAGCAATGACATTTCCAGCGGGTTTCCCTTGGGAATTCCGGTGCTTGCAGCTGTAGTAACCGAGCACACTTCACAGGAGGAGCAAATCCAGTGTTTTGTTAGGAGTTACTGACCCGGACTTGCACAAACACGTCCTTGCTCTCCTGTTGATTGTTTTTCACGTTCCCCGAAGTTTTTTAGGATGGGAACGGTGCTTAGTGAAACACAGAGGTTTTAGGGTTTGCCCTGCACTTCTGGAAAGCTCCTGGGAAATTAAAGGACAGGGGTTTAAAGGGAAAAAAATACCTCGATCCTCTTCGGAGCTCTCGGATAGCAACTGGATTTCTGGTGCTGCTTTTGCTTCATGTCGAGCCCGTGACATCCCAAAATTCAGATTTGTCCTTAGAAGTGATTATAACCCAGAGGTTGGATCTGATGATCTCAGAGGCCTTTTCCCACCTCATTGGTTCCACAGTGCTGGTGCTGTTCCTGCCACTCCATTGCAGAGTTCTGGTCCTGATCCACTCGCCTGAGTGAGCTCTGGGTTCTGACCCCAGGTTTTTCAGGAGTAACAGACGGGGCAGGTTGGATAATATGGAATTGGGATAGTTGATCCAAGCATGACAGGGCAGCAAATAAGGTGTTTCAGTGGTTAAAACCCCCAAATTTTTCTTGAAATAAATTGATTTAAGTAGTGCTTTGCCTTTTTTTCTCTTATCAACTCTAACGTGGCTCTTGTGGTTGTTTGATCTCTTCCGGTGTTTGATCCCTTCTGGTGTTTGATCCCTTTGGATGTTTGATCCCTTCAGGTGTTTGTTCCCATCCTGCTCAGGTTTTTAAGGAGGAAATTTGTAGCCTTCTGCTTTTAACATGTAAATAAAATAAACCAGCAGTTGAATTTCTACCTCACGACTGAGACAATCTCTCCATGCAAATTATCTTTAACTGACATTCTCCTTGCCAATAAATGGATTTTTTTTTTCCAACTGGAATATCAAGAGTTTGTAAATTTTAAAGAAGTGATCTCTGACTTCTTTTCTATCTGGCATTTTTTTGGGAGACAGTATTCCATAGTATTAAATCACTGTCCTCACATTCTCGGTCACCTTTCAAACAACTGGTAAATTCTCGGACACTTTTAGAACAATTTATGAATTTTGGTCACTTTTAGAACAATTGATGAATTTTGGTCACCTTTAACTGATGAATTTTTGTCACTTTTAGAACAATTGATGAATTTTCGTCATTTTTAGAACTACTGATGAATTCTTGGACACTTTTAGAACACTTGATGAATTCTTGGTCACCCTTAAAATAACGTATGAATTCTTGGTCACCTTTAATTGATGAATCCTTGGTCACCTTTAGAACAGTTGATGAATCCTTGATCACCTTTAATTGATGAATCCTTGGTCACCTTTAATTGATGAATCCTTGGTCACCTTTAGAACAATTGATAAGTGATGGACAATTATGCTAAACCCTCGTGGTGCCGGAGGGGACAGTGACTTTAGCAAGGCTGAGGAATTCCTCCTGGAATTCTTGCCCATCCCACGCTTCCCTGGGCTTCCTCCTCACCTCTCCTGCTCCTGTAAAATGATTTTAAACCACAACTCTTGTCCTTGCAGAGCCAGCCCCAGCCCCACCTGGGCTCTCTTCAGTGCCCCCAATGTGGCGTTTCTCCCCCGACCCCCCAAATTCCCAAAAAATCCGAATCCCCCGAGTTAATTTTGTGCCTCCCCGTGTGTGTGTGTCCGTAACCCCCGAGTTCTCCGTGTTGTCCGTGCTCGGGGAGGAGCTGGTGGGGTTCCCTGCCCGTGCCAGGGGATTCCTGCTGCTCCCTGGACGTCCTGGAGCTCCGTTGGTGCCGGAGGAGCCGTGGGGGGTTTGCGCCATAAAGCCTCTTGTTTTGTTTTCAGCATTCTTCCATGCTGGGCAGTGTTTTTGGGGACTCCTATTATGAGCAGCAGATGACAGCTAGGCAGGCTAATGCCCTCTCCCACCAGGTGAGCAAATTCATCTCGGCCCCAGCGGCCTCTTCCACCTTCAAATTAAGATCAATTAATTCCTAATTATTCTGTGTCGCAGCACGTTCTGTCCACGTAGAGTTTTCCCCTCTGTTCTTTTTAGTTTCTGGCACTCAGGAGTTTCTTTTCTTGTTTTGTTTGGTTTCCCCTCTGCATCCTTTTCCTCGCCCCTCATAGCTGCAGGTGTTTGTAAAGTTGTTCCTCCAACCTTTGCGTTGAAAAGGAGTGAAAATCAGGAAAAAAATTAAAATTACAAACATTTAAAAATAAAACTGAGAAAAATCGACTTTTCAAAGGAAAAATAATGATGGGAAATTAAAAAAAAAAAAAAATCCATTTTAAAAAAGAAAAAGTGAAAAGAAATTTTAAAACGATGAGAATTTTTAGAAAGGAAAAATAATGAAATTTAAAAAAAAATCCATTTTAAAAAAGAAAAAGTGAAGAGAAATTTTGAAACTATGAAAATTTTTAAAAAGGAAAAATAATGAAATTTTTTTTAAAAAAATCGGTCTTAGAAAAAATGAAAAGAAATTTTGAAACTATGAGAATTTTTAAAAAGGAAAAATAATGAAATTTTTTTTTAAAAAAAATCTGTTTTAAAAAAGAAAAAGTGAAAAGAAATTTTGAAACTATGAAAATTTTTAGAAAGGAAAAATAATGAAATTTTTTTTAAAAAAATCTGTCTTAAGAAGAAGAGTGAAAAGAAATTTTGAAAATGATGAAAAGTTTTAAGGAAAAATAAATGACATTTAAAAAAAATCCATTTTAAAAAAGAGTGAAAAGAAATTTTAAAATGATGAAAATTTTTAAAAAGGAAAAATAATGACAATTTTTAAAAAAAAGTCTGTCTTAAGAAAAAGAGTGAAAAGAAATTTTGAAAATAATGAAAAGTTTTGAAAAGATAAAATAATGAAATTTTTTTTTCAGAAAAAATCCATTTTAAAAAAGAAAAAGTGAAAAGAAATTTTGAAAACGATGAAAATTTTTAAAAAGGAAAAATAATAAAATCCGAAAGAGGAAAAAGGAACGGAAAGTAAATTTGAAAATAACGAAAATAAATTTGAAAAGGGCAAAAAAAAAAATTAAATTTTTTAAGTAGTGAAAATAATTTTTGAAAAATTTTGAATGCCGAAAATTTTTGAACGTAATGAAAATATAAACATAATGAAAATATTAACATAATGAAAATATAAACATAATGAAAATATAAACATAACAAAAATATAAACATAACGAAAATATAAACATAATGAAAATATAAACATAGTGAAAATATAAACATAATGCAAAATTAAAATAATGAGAAGCCCTGTTTGAAGCTGCCCATCTCTGGCCATAGCTGCAGTTGGGGAAGGGTTCACTTGTAGGTTGGGAACAAGATTGACTCCTGAATTTGCAAATAACCCACTCCTGGGGCCCAAAAATTGCTCTTGGTTTGGCCAACCAGAGCATGGATTGAGTAAATTATGGAATAATTAACCTGGGATGTGTTCCCAGAGGGAATGCTGGTGGGCAGAGCCCTCAGGCAGAGCGTGGAATTCCATTTATTTTCCATCGAAAGCTCCCTTTTGTTTCGTTCTTCCAACATCCACCGCCCCGGTTTGGTTTTCCCATCCCTCATCCCCCCCCCTCCTCCGGATTGGGCAGGAAACATTCCGGAAAGCTCCGAGTGGCCTGCCCTGCATTCGTGCGGGCTTTTCTAAAAAGGAAATTGTTTGTGTGTCTCTCTCTCTCTCTCTCTCTCTCTCTCACGTCACGTCCCGTCCTCGAGCCTTGTCGAGTTGTTTGGCCGCAATTCCCGAGGGCCGGGAGTGACAATTCCCTTTGTGCCCTTGGTGTGCAGCTGGAGCAGTTCAACATGATCGAGAACGCCATCAGCTCCAACAGCCTCTACAGCCCCTGCTCCACCCTCAACTACTCCCAGGCTGCCATGATGGGACTGACGGGCAGCCACGGCAGCCTCCAGGACTCGCAGCAGCTCAACTACTCCAGCCACGGGAACATCCCCAACATCATCCTGACAGGTACAGCTCGGCTGGGAATGTCGTCCTGCCGGAGCCAGGGGGGAGGGAGGGGATGGTCCCGCTCTGCTCCAGGCTGGAATGGCCTCACCTCGAGTCCTGAGGGCTCTTTGGACTCCACGAGGGTCTAAAGCTGCTGGAGGATTCCAGAGGAGGGACAGGGAGCTGGGGAAGGGGCTGGGGAGCAGCTGAGGGCACTGGGTTTGTTCAGCTGGAGCTGAGGGGAGACTCCTGGGGGGCTGCAGCTTCTCCCGAGGGGCAGCTCCAAGCTCTGCTCTCTGTGAGCAGGGACAGGACCCAGGGAATGGCCTGGAGCTGTGCCAGGGGGGTTTGGGATGGATCTCAGGGAAAGGTTCTTCCCCCAGAGGGTGCTGGGGCACTGCGAGGCTCCCCAGGGCAGTGGGCATGGCCCCAAGGCTGCCAGAGCTCCAGGAGGGTTTGGATGATCCTGTGAGAGACAGGGTGGGATTGTTGGGGTATCTGGGCAGGGCCAGGAGCTGGACTGGATGGTGCTTGAGGGTCCCTTCCAGCTCAGGACATTCCATGATTCCATGATCCAGGTTTCCTTCAGCGCAGAGATCACCTGTCCCATGGGCAGAGTGAAGAGGGAACGTGGGACAGGCTCAGGTCAGAGTGTCACATATGGTGGCGAATCTGGTCACAGTTGGATTTTGGAAACAGTCCCTGCACAGGGACACAGAGACAACTGTTGGCTCAGTCCGTGCTGCAGGCAGGCATTGCTGTTTGGAATCATGGAAATTAAGGTTGTTCCTCCTAAACCTGAGGGAGAGAAAAGAGACACCAGACACAGAGGCGGGAATTTTGCTTTGTGTTTGGTCGTTCTGATGGTTTGGGGAAGCTGTGAGGAACCTGTAATTCATCCAGTTGGGAAAGAGGGTGGATGTCCTTCGTGTGATGAGGATAGTCCTTTGTGTGATGAGGATGGTCCTTTGTGTGATGAGGATGTCCCTGGTGTGATGAGGATGGTCTTTGTGTGATGAGATTGTCCCTTGTGGGATGAGGATGCTCCTCATGTGAGGAGGATGTCCCTCCTGTCATGAGGATGTCCCTCATGTGAGAAGGATGTCCCTGCTGTGATGAGGATGTCCCTACTGTGATGAGGATGTCCCTCCTGTCATGAGGATGTCGCTGCTGTGATGAGGATGTCCCTGGTGTGATGAGTGTGTTCTCCATCTGAGCTTCAGCCTTAGCTCAGTCAATAACTCCGGAGCTTTGGAGCTCTTTGTGGCTTGCTTGCCTGGTGGGTGTGTGTTTTGGGAAGTCCTGGTGACACATCTCCATTTTCCTCCCCGCAGTGACAGGAGAATCTCCCCCCAGCCTATCAAAAGAACTGACCAGCTCTCTGGCGGGAGTGGGGGACGTCAGCTTCGACACGGATTCCCAGTTCCCCCTGGACGAACTCAAAATTGACCCCTTGACCTTGGATGGACTGCACATGCTCAACGACCCCGACATGGTCCTCACCGACCCCGCCACAGAGGACACGTTCCGGATGGACCGGCTGTGAGGGGACCGGGGCCACCGGGGCCGCCCCGCGCGTCCCCCCCCGTCCCCCAGGTCGCGCTTGTCGTCCCGAGCTTGCCGCGCTGCAGCCCCCCCGCCCCGCCCGGCGTCCCCCCCGCGCTGCCGGTCACCAGTAAGGAGTTTCCATCAGCCTTTCCCTCCCTTTTCCCTTCCTCCTCCTCCTCCTCCTCCCCCCGAAAAGCTCCAGCGTGACGTTGTCGGTGTCTCCTTTGCACTAAGGGAAGAAGGGGCTGGGGAAGGTCGAGAGGTTTCTGGCACCAACACCCCGATTTTTTTTTTTGGCTGCTGGTTGAGGCGGGGAGGGGGCGGCCCCGTGTGTGCCCCTTCCCCTGTCCCCTCCAGCAGCACCCCCAGCATTGTGACTCTGCTTTGTGACACCTCCTTCGTAGGCTGAAAGGCTCCTTCCTTCCCCCTCCGTGCCGTGTTTGTCCCCAGGTGTGTCCCCACCCTGGTGTCCCCTTCCCTCCTCAAAGCAGAGCAGCCAAAACCCCCCAAAAAATCCACCATAAACACTATTTTCCCCGCTTTTTTTTTTTTTTTTTTTTTTTAATTATTTTATTTTTTTGTTGTTTTTTGGTTTTTTTTAAATATATATGTAATATATATATATTTCTATATATGTCTACATATATAGAGAGCATTTCTGAGCACACAAAAAAGTACTATAATTCATTACTTGATTAGCACGGAGGAAGGATCAGAGCATTTTAAAGCAGCTAAAAAAAAAAAAAAAATATATAGAGGAGACTAACCTGCATAATTCTAATTTTACTCTGTGAGAGAGATTCCTGGGCAACAGGAAGGGCATTCCCATAGCAATGCCAGGCTTGTTAGAATCATGATGACTTATTTTTTATTTTTTATTCATTACTTATTCTGTTACTTATTTATGATTCTTTTGTCGTTGTCGTTGTTCTTTTTTTTTTATTATTATTATTATTATTATTTAAATATTTGGATATTAGAAAAGTAGCTAAACTACATACAGCCAATTGAAGCACTCTACATACTACTTGTACAGTACATCTTTTTGTGGTTTTATTCCAGAAATATATTATATATATTATATATATAGGTATTTTTAAAACTAACTGGAATTTTAAACAGGTGTTGAGCAGAAATAAGGAAGCTTAAGGCAAGTTTAGATGTTTTCCTTTGAAAAAACAGGCAAAATAGGGTGGCAGGAACTTAGATATTCCTTCTTTCACCCCGGAGGAAAAAATCTCTTGCTCCACAGTGACCAGGATTGAATCCTCCAAAAGGCTGAGATTCTGTTCAGTTCAGTGGATAATTGACTATTTCTGGTAGTCCTTGTGAATATTCTGTGCTGCAGCATTAAAAAATCCCACCCAAACCCCCCCGCTTTGACTGGGAATTGGTGGTTTCACTCCCATGTCGTGGCTGGATTGATGGTGATTCCCAGATTTCTGCTCTTGGGTCTCATAAAAAAGTGAATTTCAGGATTTCTTGGGGACTGCTGGTCCCTGGTGGGGCACGGAGGGACCGTCCTGGTTCCCCTGGGATCTGCCCAGGGACAGGATCTCCCAGCACCTCTTCAGGAGTCGGGAATTCACGGGGAATTAACATTATTTTGAGTCTCATCAGCAAATTAAACCCACAACCCCCCCCCCGAGGGTGGAGAGGGAAGCACTTCCAGGTGGGAGGGGCCGAGCAGCCACATGGATTTTGTCACCTGTCCCCTCAGCAAAGCCCCATCTCCATTCCCAGTTCAGCCCAGTTGGAGTTGGTTGATCCCCAGCTGCTCTTCCCGCTCCTCCCGCATCACCCGGATTTGCTTTTTGCCTGAAAACCCCTCCCTTTCTCAGCTCTTTCAGGCAAAACACAACAACCCTCAAGCAAAAAAAAAACAAAACCCAACCCCTCAAGGAAAAAAAACCCCAACCCCTCAAGCAAAAAAAAAACCCCCTCAGCACTTCCCCCCATCCCAGGAAGGTTTTCCACGTTTCCAGCGAGGGAGGAGCCGGGCTGCTCGTGAGGAGTTACCCCTCGATTAACGAGTTACCCTGCAATTAAGGAGTTCTAACTGCTCTCCAGGAGTTACTCTGCTCCTAATGAGTTATACTAGGTTTCTGTGTGCTTCCAGAAATCCGTGGGCTGCCATCCCGAGATTCCTGCCGACCCTGCGGAGCGGGATCGTGGTGGGAGATCTCTCTGATCCCGGTGTGTTCGCTCACGTTTTGTGCCATTTGTTGACCATTTGCACTAAAAATGTGTGGGTTTTTTTTTTTTCTCCTTTGATCTCTTGGTTTTCTCCTGTCTTTTTTTTTTTTTCCCCCCCCCCCCTCCGAGGGTTTTCCCTCCAATCTCCCGAAAACGTTTTGGGTTTTTTTTTGGGGGGGGGGGGGGGGCAGGATTTAAGCCCGGTTAGTCCGTGTTGACTCTTGCTGGCTGCTCCTTTCAGATGGCTAATGCTTTTCCAATTTAAGGAGGAGATAAAAGGCAGCTCATCCTGAAAAAAAAACCCACAAAAACCAGGAGGAGGGATTTGGGCACAAAGGTGACTCGGAGCCCTTTGCTGAAGGTGCTGGAAACGCTTCCCGCCGCTCCCGTAGCTCCAGGGGGGGGAATCTCTGTGTCGCTCTCCCGTTGGAATGGCTCTCGTGCATGTGTAATTCCTTGTCTGTGATCTATTTTTTTAAAGCCAGAGTCACTTCAGAGTGTGAAGCATCCGAGCAGGAGCTGAGATTCCTCCCAGGGGGAGCCGTGGATCCCACGCTCCTCCCCGGTTTTTTAACTCCCGTGTGTACATAAGAGCTCTTTTTGTTTCTTGGACTTGTAAGTAGACATTGCAAACGGCCTTAATTTCGGACTAACACATCTTGGATGCAACTGTGGGAATTAGGGACCATCCAGCTGAGAGAAATCCAGGTTTTACTCCCTTTGTGTGGGCCTTTGGGGAGAGGGAAGGAGCAGGTGACGTCGTTGTGGGAATGCTGTGACGGGATGTGTTGGATCCCCTGTGGATCCTCATGTTCAGGGAGGTAAAAGCTGCTTTTCATCCCAACGCTTTGAGATCCGGGGAAGGAATTCCAGCAGCTCCTGCCTTTCCCTTCCCCAAGGGGAACCTTCCCCCCCAAGGTTTCCTGACACACATCACGTAGGAGCTGCCCCAGGGGGGGTTTTCCCCCCCTTCTCCCCTTAAAATTCTGTTTTCTGTGGCATCAGGCTGATCTGAAGCAACCCCAGATCTGGTGGGGTTGTCAGATGGAAATGTGGAGAGGATCCCAAGTGTTTCCAGAACAAATAATGGGATTTTTATGTCCAGTTTAGCAGTCCTGTTCTCATTTTAAACGGGGTGTGTGTGAGGGTCCCTTCCCACCAGGCACTGGTGGGAGCAGGAGGAGCAGCAGAAAGGGAAGAAAACCATCACTTAGCAAAAAAAAAAAAAAACCCCAACCCAATATCAAGAAGAAAATAGTGTTATTGATATTATTGATAAGTTTTGAGTTAAATGCTGTTGAAACTGTCTGGTGTCTCAAAGGGTGACTGTCCAAACATCCCTGCTGAGTGAACCCCACCCTCCCTACATGTGTTTTTATATCTCTCTCTCTATATATATATATAAATTAATTAAAAAATTCCCAAGCTAGACTGTTGCATTTGCCAATACAATGGGGAATAACAGGAATAAACCTTGGGCTTATCAAAAACTGTGATTTTTTTTTTTTTAATATTTTTTTCTTTTTTTTTTTGTTTTTCTTTTTTCAGAAGCAAACCCCCAGCCCTCGTGCTGGTTGGGTGGGGTTGTGGGGGGAGGCTCTTTTTCCCTGTACATAGTTTTCCCCTCCGTGCTCCCTCCTCTTCCCGCTGGCTCCCGCATGTGTGATCCGGGCCCGGCTCCCACACGGCTTCTGCATGGCAGGGAGCTCTTGCCAGCCCTCCTTCCCCCCTCCCCAGTGCCACCCCTGCCCTGCACACACAGCCTCGGGCTGGCCTTTGTTCCCCAGTTTTTATTTTGGGTTCAAAGAGGGGGGGGGGAAAGGTTTCCAGAAAGAGGCTGCCGAGAAATCGTTCATTCTTTGTGTGTTTTTTTTGATTGAAATTTAATGGCTTCAATTAACTGATTTTAAAGGAGCCTGGAACGCTCCTGGGTGAACCTCAAGCTCAGAGGAGGTTGGATTTGATGATCCTGCAGGTCTTTTCCAACCTGGATTTGGTGATTCTTTCCCAACCTTGATTCAGTGATTATTTCCCAACCTTGATTTGATGATTCTTTCCCAACCTTGATTCAATGATTCTTTTCCAACCTGGATTTGATGATTCTTTTCCAACCTGGATTTGATGATTCTTTTCCAACCTGAATTTGGTGATTCTTTTCCAACCTGAATTTGGTGATTCTTTTCCAACCTGGATTTGGTGATTCTTTCCCAACCTGGATTTGGTGATTCTTTTCCAAACTTGATTAAATCATTCTTTTCCAACCTTGATTTGGCGATTCTTTTCCAACCTTGACTCAATAATTCTTTCCCAACCTTGATTCAATGATTCTTTTCCAACCTTGATTCAGTGATTCTTTTCCAACCTAAATTTGGTGGTTCTTTTCCAACCTGGATTTGGTGATTATTTCCCAACTTTGGTTCAATGATTCTTTTCCAGCCTGGATTTGATGATTCTTTTCCAAACTGAATTTGGTGATTCTTTTCCAAACTGAATTTGGTGATTATTTCCCAACCTTGATTCAATGATTCTTTCCCAACCTGGATTTGGTGATTCTTTCCCAACCTGAAGTTGGTGATTCTTTCCCAACCTTGACTCAGTACCTTTTTTCCCAACCATGACTCGGTGACTCCAAGACCAGGAGCTGCCCCAATTTCCCTAAAGCAGCACCCGATAACACCCAAAATCCCTGACATTTCCCTCAAAAAACAAACGGCGTGGCCGTAAAAACCCGGATTTCCCTAGAAACAACAATTCAGGCTTGAGCTCTGCCCCTTAAGGAAAGACCCTGGACACGAAGGAAGCGGAAAGGCCCCTCCTCACCCCTTAGGCCCCGACCTACTCCATGCTTTTTTTTTGGGGAGAAAAAGCCTAAAAACCAGCGCGTTTATTCCTCGGAGCAACGGCCCCCCCCCGTCACTGTGATGGCAATGTGAGAGCGCAGGTAGCCTTTGTTACGTGTGTCTGTTCTTTTTAAAAAAAAAAAAACAACAAAAACCCTAAAAAAAAACCACAACCCCTTCCCTTTAGAATGAACTTTGTAGTGTTCCTGTTCTTTGTATTTTGAGTTGCATCCTTATTTATAAAATAACGGCGCAGTGTAGGCATGGATTTGCATGTCGGGGTTTTTTCTACGCGGGGGGCAACCACGACGTTCTGACTGTGTATTATACTAGAAACCATTTTTACCTTTTTAAACAGAAGGAGAAAAAAAAAACAGAAACAAAACTGAAAAAAATCCAAACAAAAAACCCACCCAAACCCAAGAAAAACCAAACAACAAAAAAAAAATACCCAACCCAACGAAGCTTTGTGTGGAATTTCTATACTGCAAAGCCCAACACTACATGGACGTCCTTCCTCTCTCTCTCTCTCTCTCTCTGTCTTTCTCTCTCTCTCTCTTTCTCTCTCTCCTCGTTTGTGTTATTTATTTCCCCAGGCGGGTTCGGGGCGGGCGGGGGGGGCGTGGTGTGCGTTGCCTTATGTGGGCTTGACCAATTTTATCAAAATAAAGGCCTGAAGGGGTTCAAAATCCGTCGGCTGTTTTCTTCGGCGAGCGGTGGAGGGCACTCGGATGAACCCGGTGGGAAGGGGAGAGAATTCCATGGCTCAGCAGGGCTGGACAAGATGTGGCGTGTGGGGACTGGGACGGGGAGTGGGGTCTGCTGGAGTGTGTAGGAGCCCAAGTCCTAGAATTCCAGAATATCCTCAGTTGGATCCACAAGGATCATCAGTGGCCCTGCATGGGACACGCCAGCAATCCCACGATCACGGAATAGCTGGGTTGGGATAGTGGGGAGGGACCTCTGGAGGTCACTTGGTCCAACCCCCTGCCCAGGCAGGGTCACCTGGAGCAGAGGCACATCCAGGTGGGTTTGGAATGTCTCCAGGAAGGGAGACTCCACGCCCTCCCTGGGCAGCTGTCCCAGTGCTCTCCACCCTCCATGGGAAGAGGTCGAGGTGGAACTTCCATCCTGTCCCTCGGAGCGTTGTCCAAACCCTCCTGGAGCTCTGGCAGCCTTGGGGCCATGCCCACTGCCCTGGGGAGCCTGGGCAGTGCCCCACCACCCTCTGGGGGAAGAACCTTTCCCTGAGATCCACCTTAACCCTGCCCTGGAATTCTGGCCAAGTGCAGCCTTTGCCCTCGACTCTCCAGGAGGAGGAGATGTGTGTTCCCACTGTTTGGTGACAGGCAGCAGCAGCAGCACATCCAGTGTGTGGGGCTCATCCCACAGCCTCGTTCCAGAGGGGGAATTCTGTTCAGTCCTGCCCAAACCAGGAGCAACTCTCCCAATAGCATGAGCAGGTTTCAGGGTAATTACCATGGTGAGCACCTTGAACCTGCAGCATCTTGCAGAATTCAGCTTTTATTGGCTCTCCAGGCAGGCTGAGGTGCTGCTTGGGGGGGGGGGGGGGGGGGGGGAGTTGGTTACCTGGCAGGGACAGGGATTTAAGGGATTTAAGGCTCCCCAGGTTTCCAGCTCTGGAAACCCTTTGGCTGCTCCTCCCAGCTCCCACGACGTGGATGGGAGCAGTTTTTCCAGCTCCTCGGCTGCCTGTGGGAGTCCTGGCAGGTTCCATGAGGCAAACCAAGCCTAAAGCTTTCATTGCTTGTTCTGAGGAGACCCAGGGAGGGCAGGCCAAGGAGAGGGAGGTTCTTCAGGAAAAGGTGCCAAGAAAATTCCCAACCTGGACTCTCCCAGTCCCACCGATTCCAGCCTTTGGGGGTCTCTCTTACACATCTGTGAGGGAAAACCTCCAGAGGAGGCACAAGAACACACACCTGACCAAGGAGGAATCTAGTTATTTATTATCCAACATCCCAGAACAAAGATACTCTCCTTAAAGTGCCTTTTTTTTGTTGTTTTTTTAATTATTTTTAACGAGCAACTTTGTGCCGAGGCTGCTCCCCCCGTGTCCTCCTCACGCTGGCACTGGCTTTGCTTTGCAGCAGGTCTTGAAAAGGAGAACAAACATTCATTCACACTTGGAGTGGGGAAAAACATTCCTGGGGATCATCCACGCTAAGCTCACTCCAACAATCCCGGCTGCTGCAGGGGGGGGCTTCCAGCAGATCTTTTCCCAGTGGGATCTGCAGCAGCTCAGGCTTCTGGGCCACACTCACTGTCTCCCCTCTGCCCTTCCCAGAGGGTTCTTGTAGCATGAAAAGGGAGTTGCTGTCGAGGGAGAGGTGCTGGAGGTGCTGTGAGGGCGCAGCAGGACGTGCTGATGGTTCTTCCTATGGAATTCCAGAGCGGGAGCGGGGTCCGGGGAAGCAGGATGGGCTGGCTCCGTCGAGGGGCTGTTAGTCCTGCTGGACTCGGAAGGTCTCGTAGTCCTCGGGGATGGTGTCTGGGGAGAGGAAAACAGGCAGGGATGAGGGGCAGGAAGAGCAGTGGAAAGCAGGAGCAGCTGCTGGGGGATGTCCCAGCCTTGGGGGTGGCCCCGGGATGAAGGAACAACCTGGAAAGCAAAACAGCCCAAGTGTCCCTACTCGGGTTTGGGAACCCACCGTTGCAGCGGTAGCGCAGGTTGGACCAGATGATGTTCTCCTGGGAGAAGCAGAAGACCCCGAGGCGTCCCCCTCGCATGGTGGTGTCCAGGACCACTCCGGTGTCTGCCACGACCTCGGGGCCCTCGTAGAAACGAGCCCTGGGGGACAACAGGGCTGTGAACACGAGACCTCCCCGGGCAACGGGGCTACCCCACCCCTGAGAGCATCCAAGGCCAGGATGGAGCACCCCAGGATAGCGGGAGGTGTCCCTGCCCACGTCCCTGGATGAGCTTTAAGGTCCCTTCCGACCCCACCCGTCCTGGGATTCCACGAGGCTCATTTTCCCTGTGGAATTTGCTCTCAGGAGGACGCTGTCCCTCCTCTCCCCTTTTGTGTCCAACCCCCCCCTGAGCTGAGCAGGGGGAGTTCTCTGCAGCCCCTCACCTGATGTACCCGACCTGGGGCCGGTGCTGCAGGAACCAGCGATAGGACGTCTTGTCCTTCCAGCCGGAATTCCGAGGGTCCTTCCAGAGCAGCTTCACCTGGTCAGTGGTGTCTCCCGTGTGCCAGAGGGAATTCCGGAGATACTCACCTGGGCCCGTTTTGGACTTCACTGCCTGGGGTGGGGAAGAGGCTGCTCAGTGTGTGGGTGAAGGCCTGGAGCTGCCACCGCCGCTTCTCCCGAAAAGGGCACAAAAATCCCCCGTGGGATTTTTTTTTTCCCTTGGTTTCTTTACCTTCAGCTGAATTCCAGGTTCTGCTACTGCTCGGAAGGGGTTTGCCTGCCAGTAGGTCTGTTCCATCTGCTTCCACATGACCACGTAGAAGCTGGAGCTGTCCTGGTACCCAAATATGAACCCGGCGTAGTCGTCGTCTGTGGCCGTGTTGACGTGGAAGGTGCCCTCAAAGTCCACCCCGTTGAATGCTGTGTAACCTGGTGGGAGAACAACCCCTCTGTGTGCCAAGACAGAAGGCTGATCCATTTTTTTTATGGATTCAGGACAGGGGATGGATTTTGCCCAGTGAAATCTGAGGGTTTCTTTACTACACAAAGTGTTTTGTAGGAGGTGGAGGGAGTCGTTAAGTCGCGGCTGAAACACCCGTCAGGGCTGCACTGAGGGGTGATTTTCCAACAGGACAAAGGGAATTCCTCACCTACAGCCAGGCCAGGATCGCTGTTCATGGTCTGGACAATCTCCATGCCCTGAGGAAGAGGAAGGTTGACTCATTAGTGCTGTTCCAAACATGCCAACCTCCCTCAGCACTCCAGGATCCGGGAACTGTCGAACAGCGCCACGAAACCTGCAGAGCCTTCCAAGGAAAACTGCATCCCACCCGTGCTGGGACACTCTCCTACCTGGTTGAGGACGATCCAGTTGGGGTCAATCTGTGCATCCCCCTCGGGGTCCAACACCACGGTCTGGAAAGCCCTGAAGTCCGTGAGCGTCACCTCGGCGTTCTCGGGGCACACGTCGATCCTGTCGATCACCATGTCCCTGTCGAAGTCGTCCTCGCACAGGTTCCCCACGCCGTCCCCTGGGGGCACGAGAGGAGGAGCGATGAGCTCTCCACGGGTTCTCCTGCCCCTCACACCCGGGTTTGCTCAGTTTGGAGTCCCAGGCGCCGCAGGGGGAGGTTTGGAGCGCTGGGATGCTCCGAGGCAGCTGCAGAGAAACCCGGAGGCTTCTCCTGCTCTGAGCAGAGAAACCCCTCAACCCACAGACACCTCTGGAGGAGAAACTTTCCCAGGCATGACCCTGATGGCAGGGCTGTGGGATCTGAACCTGTCCCAGCTCTGAATCCCTGTGGATCTCCAGGAGAATCCATTTCCTTACCATCTGAGTCCTCCTGGCCGGGGTTGGGGACCAGCCTGCAGTTGTCGGGGCCCGGGGGTTTCACATCTGGGATCCCATCATCATCATCATCGTCATCACACTCGTCCCCCACCCCGTCGTTGTCCGTGTCCACCTGGGAGCTGTTGGGCACTGTGGGGCAGTTATCCCGGGAATCCTGGTGGCCGTCCCCGTCGCTGGCAGGGAGACAAGGGCAGGGAAAAAGGTTACCCACTGCCAGGTGCTTTGGAACAAGCAGGGAAAACCTTCCCAGGAGCTGGGATCCTCGGCAGGAGCAGCAGGACTGGGTGGTTTCAGCTTTAAGGAGCCTCTGGGTGTTGGTTACACCCAAAACAGATCGGAAATAATTCCCGCTGGGAAACCCAGGGAGGGGTCCATCCTTCCACTGGCTGCTTTTTTGGGGGGGGGTCTGAAGAAAGTTCCACTTCTCTTAACCTCTTAATCTTTTTTACTGGGTAAGGCCAAACCAGACTGTCCCTTTTTCTCCCTTCTTCCCCCCCAGGATTCCACACAGACAGGGGGGATTTTTGCAGCGAGGCCTCACCTGTCCTGGTTGGTGTCACAGACATCTCCCACCAGGTCGTGGTCGGTGTCTTTCTGCCAAAATAAAGGAAGGACAATTTAAATTTCCCACAGATCAAGAGGAGGAACAGGCAAGAGAGAGAACAGAGGGAGAGCTGCCCAGGGGGGAAGGTTTCTGTGGGATTTACAAGCTGCTGTGGCCGAACACGGATGAACAGGGAAGGAAGGGAGAGCCTAGAGTGCAAAACTTCCTCTCTGAGATGATGTTTGCTCTCAAGGGAACGTCCTTTTGTGCTGCAGGGTGGCAGCCAAAATGTGCCAGAGGTGCTCTGGGTGAGTCCCCAGGAGGGAACACCCTGGCAGGTGACACTGGCACAGGTCTGAGGGAGGAGAATGAACCTGGAAGGCAAAACCCGGGAAGGTTCCGTACCTGGTCTGGGTTGCTGAGGGTTGGGCAGCTGTCACAGGCATCTCCCACACCGTCCCCATCCCCGTCCCTTTGGTCAGGGTTAGGGACTCTCCTGCAGTTGTCCACTGTGTTTCTGATCCCTGGGAAACGGGGCAGAGCGGATCCATCAAAAAATCCGGGACAGGTGAACTCGTGTGATAAAGCAACAAATTCAGTGTTTGTGAACGTTCTGCTCTAAGGGACGTCCCTTAGGGTCTCCCTTAGGAGATCAGCAGGTCCTAAAGCACCCCCCAGACTGTCCCACAGTGGAGGTCTGAGCACCACCCTGGGAGAGACGTTTAAACCCTGCGAGGGCTGAACTGGGAGGACACTGGTGTGGCCCAGAGCTGAGCTGGAATCCCAGCAGGAATTAGTTCTGAGGCCTCTGAAGGCCTGGGAGGATCCGTGTGAAGGGCCCAGCAGAGATGCTGTGAATTGAGATAACACACAGGTACCCTCGGAATTCCAGGCAGTGGCAGGACTGGAGGAAAAATTATTTCCAAAGGGGAGAACACTGGACTTCATTATCATTCATTTCAAACACTGGGCCTGGGGAAAGCCACCCACCCTGGAGTCCTCAGGGCTTTTCTCATCCCTCTGTGGGGATGATAAAGGACTGATCTGCAGGGATTTATCCTTCTCTCCCGCCAGGGAGGGTTTCCCTGGGACGCAGGAGGAGAAAACACCCGAAAACCCCTCTGGGAAAAGACGCCTCTTCCAGGCAGGAAAGTCTTTTCAAGCCCTGATAATAAATAAATAAATAAATAAAAAACCTCCCAGGAGGGTCTCCTGCCCCTCTCACCATCCCCGTCCATGTCGTCGTCGCACTCGTCGCCCTTCCCGTCGCCGTCGATGTCCTTCTGGTCGTTGTTCTTCACCTGCCGACAGTTGTCACAGGCGTCCCCAAAGTTGTCCTTGTCGGCGTTGCGCTGGTCCGTGTTCCGTGTGTACACACAGTTGTCCTGCAGGGACACAGGGGGGGACACGGGGGGGACACGGGGGCTGAGGTTTGGGACCAGCCGCCGCTCCCTGCAGCCGCTCCTGCCGCCCTCAGTCCCGGTCACTGCCTGCTCAGGGAATGCTGGGATGGCCTGATGGCAGCAGGAGACACCCCCCCTAATTCCCAGGGGAGCAGGGTTTGGGAAGGCCCTGCAGTGCTCTGGGGTGTTCTCTGCTCTCTGCAGGTTTTTAGAGCCTTCAGAAGCACAGAATGGCCTGAGCTGGGAGGGACCCACAAGGATCATCCAGTCCAGCTCCTGGCCCTGCCCAGGACACCCCAACAATCCCACCCTGTCCCTCAGAGGATCATCCAAACCCTCCTGGAGCTCTGGCAGCCTTAGGGCTGTGCCCACTGCCCTGGGGAGCCTGGGCAGTGCCCAACCACCCTCTGGGGAGGAAGAACCTTTCCCTGAGATCCCTCCCAACCCTGCCCTGACACAGCTCCAGGCCATTCCCCGGGGTCCTGTCCCTGCTCCCCACGCAGCAGAGAACACCCGAATTTAAAAGCAAAAGGTCACGCCGTGACCTGGGCGTTCTCCAAATTCACATTAAAGGTGCTGCTGCTGCCTTGCAGGACCTCTGGGTGCCTTCAGGTGGGGCAGAGCCTGACACCAGAGCCCCAACCTCGCCGTTTGGAATCCCGTCTCCGTCGGCATCGTCGTCGCAGGCGTCTCCGATCCCGTCCCTGTCCGCGTCCTCCTGCCCGGAGTTGGGGACGGTCACGCAGTTGTCCTGGAAGGAGAGCACAAAACGCCGGGAATGCCACTCACCCCGACTCCCCAAGGCCTCCCCGGCACTTTTTTTTCCGGGTGGGAATCGCCCAGAATTCCCTGATTTCCTGAGCGACCCGGGCGGGGCCGCTCTCACCTTGCGGCATTTCTTGTCGGAGCAGCGCTGCTTCTCGTCGGGGACGCCGTCGATGTCCGTGTCCTTCCCGCACACGTAGCCGTTCCCTGCCCACCCCACGAGGCACTGGAAGGCAGCACAGACACCCCGTGAGGCCCGGGGGGGGGGTGGTCCCCTGATGGCCACGTCCCTCCAAAATCGAGGGGGTTTTCCGTGAGAACCGGCACCGAACACCGCAAATCCGGGCGCAAAACGCCCCGCGGGGGAAACACCGCCTGGGAGGGGCGTTTCTGGTGCCAAGAGCCTTTCAAACAGCTCGGATCCAAACCCTCTGCTTGCTCCCGAGGCTGTGAAGGCAGAGGCAGCAGCAGGACTCGGCTGCGAGGTTGCCGAGTGGGGCTTGTCCCTGCTCAGCTCTGTGGGATGTTCCCCGACATTCCCCAGATTTTTGGGGCTTCAGGAAAACCAAACCCCCGAACGAGCAGGGCTGGATCTGGAGGTGCCAGGAGCTCTCCAGGAGCTCTCCAGGGAGCGCTGGGGGAGCCGTGGCTGTGGCTCAGGTGCCAGGGAAGGGCCGGGATGTTTTGGGAAGGCGGGTTCTCCAGGAGAGGGCAGTGGCAGACCCCGCAGAGCGAGGGGAGGGAAAGGGGAGAGGGGGCAACCCCCGACGGCAGGGAGGGTTGGGAACAAACCCCAGCCTCGGGGAGGTTGGGGTCAGATCCCAGGCACGGGGGAGGTTGGGATCAGATCCCGGCTGCGGGAGGGTGGGACCAGACCCCAATTACAGGAGGGTTGGACCTGACTCCAACCTCAGGAGGGTGGGACCAGACCCCCACTGCTGGAAGGTGGGATGAGACCCCAGTCATGAGGGTGTCGGACCAGACCCCAACCTTGGGGAGAGATGGACCTGCCCCCAAATTCAGGGGGGTCAGACCAACCCCCAACCTCAGGAGGGCCAGACCAGACCCCAATCCCAGGGGAGTTGGGACCAGACCCCAGTCTCAGGGAGGGATGAACCAGACCCCAGTTACAGTGGGGTTGGGCCAGACCCCAGACTTGGGGAGGGCTGGATCAGAGCCCAGCCCTGGGAAGGATGGTGTCAGACCCCAAACTCAGGGGGTCAGACAGACCCCAAACTCAGGGTTTCAGACAGATCCCAAACCTGGGAGGTCACACAGATCCCAGACTCGGGGGGTCACACAGACCCCAAACCTGGGAGGTCACACAGACCCCAGACTCTCCAGGTCAGCCCTCACCTGGCAGGACAGGGAGCCATCCCTCTCCACGATGCACTCGGCCTTCTCGTGGCAGGGGCTGATCTCCCCGTTGGGGCAGCGTCTCCCCGTCTGGCTCTGGCTCCGGCAGCCGCTCACCTGATCCCCCACAAAGCCCGGCTTGCAGGCCCCACACTTGTAGGATCCCTGCGGGAAAAGCAAAAGAGGAATTGACTCCCACACCCCTCCCTTGGCCCCGGTACTGTCCCAGGGAACTGAGGCCCCAAGGCCTGGGAAGGGAGATCCACGGGGGAGATCCGGTGATGTCATGGAATTGTGGAATCCTGGACTGGTTTGGGCAGGAAGGGACCTTAAAGCTCATCTTCCACTAGCCCAGGTCTCTCCAACCTGGCCTTGGACACTTCCAGGGCTGGGGCAGCCACAGCTTCTCTGGGAAATCCATCCCAGCCCCTCCCCACCCTCACAGGGAGGAATTCCTTCCCAATATCCATCTATCCCATCTATCCCTGCCCTCTGGCAGTGGGAAGTCATTCCCTGTGTCCTGTCTCTCCATCCCTTGTCCCAAGTCCCTCTCCAGCTCTCCTGGAGCCTCTTTAGGCCCTGGAAGGGGCTCTGAGGTTCTCCCTGGAGCCTTCCCTTCCCCAGACTGGAGAATCCCAGCTCTCCCAGCTCTCCCAGTCTGGCTCCAGCCCTGGGAGCAGCTCCGTGTCCCTGAGCACTCACCCGGGTGTTGATGCAGATGGAATTTGGGACACAGTTGGTGGCAGCCCCGGTCTCACACTCGTTGATGTCGGTGCAAACCTGCCCGGGAAGAACCAAACACCCATTAAATTTATTCCTGAGCAGCCCCCACAGCACATCCCAGGATTTGGGCACGACCAGGAGCAGAAGCAAAGCCCCAGCACACCTTACTAGCCCAGGGCTAGCAAGTTTTCCTCCTGACCAGCTCGAGGCAGATCCCAGCAGCGCTCCTGACTCCGGGCAAGCTCCTTCACCCCTCTCCAGAGGGGGGAAAAAATCACTTTGCTGCCAGAATATCCTCCCTGTGGAGGGACAGCAGGGGATCCACGGAGCAGGAATGGCTCCCAACCCACGAGCACCCCCGAGGGGGACAATGTGCTCCTGTGCTCCACCCCAAGCCCAGGCTGCCGGGTTTTTGACTCTGATCCATCAGGAGCTGTCAGGGAAGCTGGGAGGAAGGGGGGGGTGGCAGCAGCTGCATGAGCTCTTCTGTGTCCCAGCAGGAAGGGACACACGAGGAAAGCCTGGCTGTCACAGCCACAGAATGTTCTGTCCAGCCTCAGGGAAGGCCTTGGAGGGCAGGTGGCTTTGGGGCTGAGGTGTCAGGACATCCTGGGCACGTCTCTCCTCTCCCTGCATCCGTCTTCCCACCAACGTGTGGGATCACGGAATCACACACCGGGTTGGGCTGGAAGGCACCTTAAAGCCCTTAAAGACCTCTTCCCCTAGCCCAGGCTGCTCAGAGCTCCATCCAACCTGGCCTTGATGCCACGACATCCAACTTCCAGGGATGGGGCAGCCACAGCTGCTCTGGGAAATCCATCCCAGGCCCCCTCCCCACCCTCCCGGGGACGAATCCTTTCTCACGAAGCATCATCCCACATTCCCCTCCCGTCCCTCGTGGATGGCAGCGCCAGAGGGGAGAGAGTGACCGACTTCCCAGGGGGCACAGGAGGGTTCCTGGGCCTTACCTGCTTGTTGGTCCTGGCATAGGCCAGTCCCACCCCCTGGAGCAGCTGCCCGGTGAAGCCGGGCGGGCAGGGGTCGCAGCGGAAGCCGGGGTTGGTGTTAATGCACTGGACTTTCGGGAAGCAGGGGTTTGCGTTGCACTGAAACAAGAGAGAGGGTGGGCAGGGCTGGGAGGCAGCTCCAAAAGCTGGGGCAGGTCCAGCTCCTGTGGGGTTTTTTAGCTCTAAAGAGCGAGGCAGGAACGCGCGGAAGCTCCGCTGGAAAACGGCGGCTTTTCCCCACCTCGGTCGTTCTCCCCCCCAAAAAATTCGTGCGGGCAAAGTCAAACAAAGCAACTGTCGGGACTGATCCTCCTCAGGTGGCATCAGTCACCCAGGCAGGGGCTGTCCTGGCTTCACACTTCCCTTCCTGGAATCCTCTGAGCCCAGAGAACTGGACAATTCCTTACACCGTGGAATTCCAGCTCCCGGAGGGGCCTCAAGACTTTTCCTCATAAACCACGAGACAAACCTGTAACACTCCAAGGCAGTTGTTTGTTTACCACTCTGGGAAGAAATTGTCTTTCCAAAATTGCTGTGAATGCTTCATTTTCTCCCACACTTCATTGTTTCCCCAGGATTCTTCCTCTCTGCACTGGCAGATGGGTCCCATGAATACAGCAGTTCCCATATTTTGGACTACCAGATTATCATCAATCCCAGAAATCTCTCATGGGCCCTTCAGCGGGTTTTTAAATGGAAATGCAACAGAGATGAGATGGCTCTGCCTGGTGGAATAATCAAGGAGCTTAGGAATATGGTTTGGGAACCATGGGAGTCCTATGGACACATGGAATTAATGAGCAGAGCTTCCCATACACACAGAGCCTAAACTTGATGGAATGCCACAATTCCTAAAAAAAAAAAAACAAACCCATAGAGTATCTGCCCAGCAAGGTTTGATTTAAGGGCAGAAATAAAGCAATCCAAGCAGTGTGGTGAGATTTGCTGCTTCCAGGACTGCTTGGGAAGGATTTGATTCCATTCCACACATAATAAATCTTATCTCCAACAACTCATCAGCTCGGAGGACTGTGAGGCCAGAGGAGGCTGCTCTGGCCTTCCCAAACTCACCTTCCTGTGTGGCACAAACCAAAGGATTTATTTTGGTGGAGAAAGAAATTCCAAGCTGGCCTGGCTATAACACACCCCCCCACACAGACAGAACCCTGAATTTCCGCTGAAATTCCAGCTCCTGGAGGAGCTGAGAGGCTTCTCCTTCAAACCACGAGGCAAACCCGTGACACCCCGAGAAAACCGAGGCAGTTCTGTGCCTCCCAGCCCGTTTTTTACCTCGTTGATGTCGGTGCAGTGGGTCCCGTTCCCGGAATATCCAGGGGGACAGGGCCCGCAGCGGAAGCCGGAGCCGGTCTCGGTGCAGGGCACTCCCGGGAAACAGGGATTTGGGAGGCACCTGTTGAACTGTGTGACGGTGATGACGGGGCCTGTCACCTCCGGGCGCATCCCTGGGGGACAAGAGGGATGTTAAGGACGGAGCCAGAGGCCTCCCTGGGGGGTCTCCGGAGTATCCCAGCGCTCCACACGCACACGGAACATCCAACATCCCTCCCCGCCCTTCCCGAGGGATGAGCGGCTGCAGCTCCTGCTTTGGGATCCAAAAATCACAGAATCGGGGTTTAAACTGGAAGGGACCTTAAAGATTTCTGACTCAGAGGAGACAAAAAGCAAATAAGAAGCCACAGGAGTCGCAGAATCACGGAATGGGTGGGGTGGGAAGGGCAGCAAAGCTCATCCCATCCCAACCCCTGCCGTGGGCAGGGACACATTCCAGGCTGCTCCCACCTGGACCAGGTTGCTCCAAGCCCCTTCCAGCCTGGCCTTGGACACTTCCAAAGCCTGAGCTCCCAGCCCAGAGCCCAGGCCACGGGGCCAAGGGCACTTTTTGCTCCTGTTTTCTCCAGCTTGAAAGCTCAACATAAAAAAAAAAAAAACAAAACCCAACAAAACAAAACAAAAAACCCAAACAAAACAAAAAACGAAAAAACTGAAATAAAACAACAAACAAACACTCTGCCAGCAGCAAAATCTTCACTAAAAAAATAGAAAAAAATCTCCCCTGCTCGTGCTTCTCTTCGTGAGAAATAAGAGAGAAGCCCCCGAGTGATGTTGTTCAGGGCTCAAACCCTGCAGGAGGGAGCACAGGAGGACACCCAGAAAGCAGAACAGCAAGCGAGGGAGGCAGAAATCGAGTAACAGAGAGAAAGTTCAGGACAGTTTTATGAGCAAATTATTATTAAAGCAATTGCAGGGGATGAATGTGTTTCTGTCCTGCGGGTCCCAGAAGCTTTGGTTAATCTCTTTTCCAGCAGAAGCACAATCCCTCCAAGTGCAGGAATGGTTCTTGCTCCACCCTCTGAGCGTGCTGGCAAATAACAGAGCAGCTCTAGGAGCTTCCTGCGAGCCAGAGACACCGGGGTGAGCTCCAGCCGAGGGAAAACACGGTTACTGGGGAGCAGAGGGCACGATTTATAGCGGGAAATTTATGATCCTGTTTCCCGAATTCCCTGTAAACCACCTCCCTGCCTGGATGGTGGCAGCACTGGGACGGGAGGAATAGCAGGGCAGAGCCTCTTGGGGGGGATGTTCTCTTCCACTTGGAGCTCAGGATCCATCCCAGGGGATGCCCAGGGCATTCCCAGGAGCACAAAGCCACCCCAAGAGCTCCTGGCAGGGGCAAAGAGGGAAAGGCTGGAAGGGGGAATGGGGGAGAGCAGCCCTGGGAGAAGGATTTGGGGGATGAGGGGCTGGACACGACCTGGCAACGTGTGCTCAGAGCCCAGAAACCCCCAAATCCCGGGATCATCCCCAGCAGGGGCAGCAGGGGAGGGGGGGTTCTGCCCCTCTGCCCCCTCGGGTGAGACCCCACCGGGATAATTCCATCCAGCTCGGGGGGCTCTGGCACAGGAGGGATGTGGAGCTGCTGGAGTGAGTCCAGAGGAGGAACAAAGATGGTAAAAGGGCTGGAGAAGCTCTGCTGGGAGGAAAGGCTGGAGAACTGGGATCGTTCAGCCTGGAGGAGAGAAGCTTTGGGGTGACCTGACTGGGGCCTTCCAGGACCTGAGGGAGCTACAAGGAACATGGAGAGGGACTTTGGACAAGGGATGGAGGGACAGGACACAGGGAATGGCTTCCAACTGCCAGAGGGCAGGGAGAGATGGGATATTGGGAAGAAATTCCTCCCTGTAAGGGTAGGGAGGGGTTGGGATGGAATTCCCAGAGAAGCTGTGGCTGCCCCATCCCTGAAAGTGCCCAAGGCCAGGTTGGAGCAACCTGGGAGAGTGGGAGGTGTCCCTGCCCAGGGCAGGGGGTTGAAACAAGATGATCCTTAAGGTCCCTCCAACCCAAACCATTCCATGATCCTGTGCATTCTCGGGGGTTTGAAGCTTTTTGAAGTTTCTCCTGCAAAGGGGTCCCGGGAAGTTCAGGGAGCAACAGTCCCTGCGTGCAGAAAATGCCAAAAGCATCCCAAATATTGAATTGTCCCCGTGACACCTCGGGATAACCGTGACTCTGGGAGCTGGGAGGTGATCCCAGCTGGCATCTTGCTGCCTGTTTGGACACAAAGGGCACGGAGGGTTTGGAGGAGCACAGGGCTCAGCTCAGGGACTCACCGCAGGCGTCGCACTCCATGACCGTGTTCTTCAGGAATGTTATCTCCTTGATCTAGAGAAGGGAACAAGAGCCACCACTCAGCCAAAGGTGCCAGGCACACCAAGAGCCCCAGTGCCAGCAAACAGGGGGGGCTGAGCCTGCCCAGGACTCACAAAGACAGTAACTCCCACCCCAAAGGCTGCTGCTGCTCCCTCTGGGAGCTGGGCTGGGTTAAATCCTGTTAAATCCCTCCCTGAGCAGGGTTTCCACTCTGGATAACAAAACTGTCCTGCCACAGGGGCAGGAGACACTTGGTTGGAGCAAACAGAGACAAATGTCCTGGAGAAAGGGAAATAAATCCGTGTTTTCTGCCCCGGAGGATGCTGAGCCAGAATTCCAGAGGGTGAAGGCAGGAGGAGGTTCCATGAGTGACCCCTGGCACTGCCTGGGCTGTTCTTTGGCCCTCGTGCCATGAGAATGTTCAGAATCTCCTCCTGGAATTCCCTCCAGATCTCCTCTGGGCTCCTGTTGAACATGTGGAGCTGTGCCAGGGGGTTTGGGATGGATCTCAGGGAAAGGTTCTTCCTCCCCAGAGGGTGGTGGGCACTGACCAGGTTCCCCATGGAATGGTTATTTCCCAAGGCTGCCAGAGCTCCAGGAGGGTTTGGATGATCCTCTGAGGGATTGTTGGGGTGTCCTGATGATCCCTGGGGGTCCCTTCCCGCTCAGGATATTCCAGGATTCTACAGAAATCCTGCTGCATTGTTGCTGTGGATGTTTCTGTGTTTGTAGGGGACAAATGAAGCCCCAGCTCCTTAAATAAAGAGGGGCAGGGGTTGGAGAAGAACGAAGGAAAACCCTGGGGAACATGTCCAGAACCCTTGGACAACGCTCTGAGGGATGGGGGGGAATTCTTGGCAGGGCCAGGAGTTGGACTGGATGATCCTTGGGGGTCCCTCCCAGCTCAGGATATTCCATAATTCCCTGATCCTTCAGCACAGAGATCACCTGTCCCACGGGACAGGCTCAGTCTCCAGCTGACATTCCATGGCTCTCCAGCACCTCAGACAGCAATCCCAGCAGGATCCTTCCCAAAAAAACCCTTCCCCCAGCTCAGGGCACCTCCTCACCCCTGGGAACGTGGTGTTGTCACAAAAGCTTCTCTCTGCAGCTCCCAGGTTTAGGAGGAGTTTTCATTTCCACCCTCGCAACGTGTCCTGAGGTCGGGGAATAATGGATGCAGGGATGGATCCCACCCAGATCTCCCCTCGGAGCAGGGAATTCAGGGCACTGCTGAGGGACACCAGGGGTTCCTCTGTGCCAGGGATCCTCCAGCATTTGGCTCAGAGGATTTTAGGATCTAATCCCAAGATTCCCTCCAGATTCCCTCTGATCCAGAGGAATCAATTTGATTCTGGAGAGTCAACCTGACCTTTCATCCCACGCTGCTGGGCCAAGGAAAAGCAAAGTTTTAGCAAATCTTTGCCCAGATTAAGGAATTCTGACCTGCCAGCTTGGTTTTTTCCCAGTTGGAAATGTGAGTTTGCCTCCTGAGGGTGAACTTTGTGAGGGTGTTGTTGAGAGGAAGGCCGGGGATTAAAAATAAAATAAAATAAAATAAAATAAAAATAAAAAAATAAAATGAAATAAAATGAAATGAAATAAAATAAAATAAAATGAAATAAAATAAAATATAATAAAATTAAATGAAATGAAATAAAATAAAATGAAATAAAATGAAATGAAATGAAATGAAATAAAATATAATAAAATAAAATGTAATAAAATAAAATAAAATAAAATAAAATGAAATAAAATGAAATGAAATGAAATAAAATAAAATGAAATGAAATAAAATAAAATGAAATGAAATAAAATAAAAAATAAAATAAAATAAAATAAAAAATATAATAAAGTAAAATAAAAAAATAAAATAAAATAAAATAAAATAAAATAAAATAAAATAAAATGGTGGCAAGAGGGAAAGAACAAACAGAAGAGCTGCTCAGGGAGAAGCAGCTGGAAGGGAACATTGGAAATCATTGCTGGAGGTGCCAGGAGCTGTGTCTGACCTGATTCCCAGTGAACAGTGGGTATTTATGCAGCAGCCTGGAATGTGAGAGGAGCTCAGGGCAGCAGATGTTTGTGTGGATTAGAGGCCGCCCAGTTTGTGCTGCCATTCCAGTTCCCTGGCCCGGGAATCCCTCAGCTCCCACCGGGAAGAACCCAGGCAGAATGGAACCTTTTCTCTACACTGGGAAGAGCTGAGCAGACAAACCACCAGCTCCTGGTTGGGATGGGAAGAGATCCAAGCACCCAAAAAGCTCCAACTTCCCGGGAGCCAACAAGGATTAAAACAACAGGAGGGAAGAGGGAACACGGAGCTCGTTTAGACCCCACAGGACTTCCCTTAACAGGCCCCTGGTGGGTGGCTCAAAGGGCTCCTCCACCTTCCAGGTTTGGACTCTCCACTGATTCCCTGAGCCCACAAAACCAAGGGAAAAGTGACCTGTTTTTCCAGCTGGATCCGTGCCCGCCGTGCCTGTCCCTGCTGGAAGGTCCCCTGCCCGTGTTTGCTGGGTCCCAGCACACACAGCCCTTGGAATTCACAGGAACCTCCAGCTTTTCCCAAATTAAGTTTTTCAACCTAAGTTTTCCAGGTTAAGTTTTCCAGGTTAAGTTTTCCAGGTTAAGTTTTCCAGGTTAAGTTTTCCAGGTTAAGTTTTCCAGGTTAAGTTTTCCAGGTTAAGTTTTCCCACCTAAGTTTTCCCACCTAAGTTTTCCCACCTAAGT
>NW_020884962.1:698694-716121 GCF_003945725.1 Corapipo altera
TAAGTTTTCCCACCTAAGTTTTCCCACCTAAGTTTTCCCACCTAAGTCTTCCCACCTAAGTTTTCCCACCTAAGTTTTCCCACCTTAAGTTTTTTTCCAACTTAAGCTCTTCGAGTTAAGTTGTTTTTTTTTCCCCAACTCGGAGTTTTTCCAAACTTTGCCTCAGCAGTTCCAGACCTGCTGGGACCCCACCTCAGCTGTGGTTTAGCAGCACAATAACCTGCTCCTCATTCTGCCCCAGGAGCAGCTCCCCAGCTCCAGAGCAGATTCCAAGATCTCTTTCCTGCAGAACATCAGGAATCAGGTCCCTTTCTCACCCACCTGCTGCTTCAACAGCTCCCGAACCTCCATCAGCACACGGTTGGTTTCTCTCATCTCTTCCAGCATTTCTGGCCCAACTTCACCTCCTAAAAAACCCAGAGTGTCGGGAAAAAGCAAACAAAGCTGTACCAACCACCTGATGTCAACAGCTCAGCATCCAAGGTGCAGATTCCACCCCGGCCTCTGCCGGTTCCTGGAAGGAGTTTTGCTGGAATCAGGAGAGACTGAACCGGACTGAGGGGTGGAATTTGCTTTGATAATGACAATCAGCAGTGCTGGGAGGGAGGGAGGGAGGGAGGGAAGGGCCCTGGGAGCTGTTGCCCTGGCACAGGCCCTGCAGTTCACACTTGGGAAGGATTTGCTGCCAAGGGAAGCAAATGAAGGACTCGGTGCCGCGGGAGCTGCCGGGAAGGGCCGAGCCCGTCGCTGGGTCTCTGCCAGATGTGCTTCCATTCCCTCTGGAATGGGAAAGGGGCACATCAGCTGCTGCCTCACCTGCTGCCGAGGCACTGAGGGGTTTCTTGCTGAAGGCGGGTTCTTTCCTTTCAAAGTGCTTCATGGGATCTTTGGGATACAAAGGGACACACGTGCTCATCATCCACGGAAACATCGGAACACCCCGCCCGGGCTGTGCTGGCACGGGGCACACAACACCTCACAGGGGCACCCGGGGCAGCTGGACAGGAATTTCCCTCCCCTCTGCTGGATTCCAGGCCTGCTGAGTCCTGTTTAAAGCCCGGGCTGGGCTCAGGGATGAGCGGATGGACGGAGCCCATCGTTTCCAGACTGAGGTGGTTTATGAGAAAACTCTCAGTTTGAAAAATAATTGGATGTAAAGTTCCATTCAGGTTCATCTCCTGAAATCCCACTGTCCAGTTCCTGGCTGTCCATGGGAATGCACAACCTCATTCCTCCAGTGTTTTTTCCAGCATTTCTCTAATTTTTGCTTGGTCGATCAACCCTCAGACATAAATCACGCCTCGCCTACAGAAATAGGAATATCTCCCACAGACAGGGGGGGAAATCAGCTGGAATTTGGGGTCTGCAATCCCTGAGCACGGGGAATTTTCCAGCTCCAAAGGCACTTGGGAGCCCAGGCCACTGGTTTAGTAAAACTGCCTCATTCTCCTGTGACAAACCTGAAAACCTCGTGGGTCTTCCCTGCAGGGAACCAAATACTTGGTGAGTATTTTCAGCCTCTCCAACACTTTTTGGTTTGGGAACCAGCTTTGGAAGCCTCACAAACGTGCCATTCTTAGACAGAAAGGCTGAATTAAAGGCATGTTTCTTAATTTACTGAAAGCAAGGAGTTTGCACAGGATTTGTAACTTCAAACAGAGGTTTTGGCTCAGCTCTGCCTGAAAGGCTTCGGGGCAGCTTCCGTTATTCCTGGGGAGGATTTTCCATCCCTGGTGGCAAGAGGGAATTTGAAATCAAAGTTTGGGGGGGTTTAAAATGCAAATTCACCGTAATGACTCAACCACTCCAAAGGAAATCTCTGCCCTTTGCAGACTTTTCCATTGCTGGGAATCCTTCTCATCCTGCCCCCACACCTGGATTTGTGGCTCTGATGGATCCCACAGATCCTCTTTGAGCTGAGAACTCCCCCCCCCCCCAAAAAAAAAACCACTCATCTGGAGGACTGGAACTTCTACATTCCTAGAATTCAGGGCTTCCCTGAGCTCCATGTGCACAGGAAAAGAGAATATCCACGGATCCTGTGACGGGACATTCTGTACAATCTGGTGGTTTTTTTTTTTTAACTTAAATCGCATAAAAAAATGCAGATTAATGCAAAGTGTCCCTTGCAGGTCACGACAAAACCCGACAAAATTTCCAGGATAAATATTTCTCTTAAAAAAAAAAAAAAATCAGTGCTCAGGAGGGGAAACTGGGGAAAAATGTGAGCCTGGGAATTCACAGGGTTAAGCCTCGAGTTTCCTACGAAACCCCCAAACTCCCAAACATTCCCGGAGCATTCCCTTCCTCCTCACTCCCTCCTGCAACACACAGAGGGAGGGTGTTGCTCCAGAGGAGCCTGGAAAGCGCAGAAAATAAAATTAAACACTCACCTATCCTTCTCTGCTGACAGGAGGAGAAAGGACAGGAGAGGCAGAGGAGGAAAACAACGGCCAGGGCTGGAATCATCTTGGGATCTCGGGGCAGGGTGGGTGGAGGAGCTGCTCCTGCAGCGAGTTCTGGACCTGCAGGTTTGCCTCTGCTCCCCATTAGTGCCTGTGGTTTGCTATTTATGAAGCTGCATTCCTTCCTCTGAAGTTCCCACTCGGATGCTGGACGGAGGGTGGACGTCATTCCTGGCTGCTCCTCCACGGAGGACGTTACAAAAGTAAACAAGATGAGAAACTCATCAGCAGTTTAATTTTTTAATTTTTTTTTTAACAATTTTTTTTTTTTTTTAAGACCAAAATAGGTCAGAAAATTCCAGAATTAAAAGGGTTCTTTTTTTTTTTTTTGGTTTTTTCTTCGTCCTTTCCAGACGTGGGACAGACGGGATGATTCCCAGCCGGATCCCTCACAGATTTTTTTCCTCCCCAAACCGCTCACAGGAGACATCTGGGCTCGCCCAGGATTTCAGAAAAGGCTCTTTTGAACTCCCCAAAGGCACTTTCGCTGCTCACAACTGAGGGAGAGCTCTTGAATGATCTTCCAGCTCCAAAGGGGAGCTCCCACATCCTATTTTGGAGGGATTGGGCAGATTCTCGGAGGCTGATTTTTATTCCCTGCCCGAAGGAAGGATGAAGTGCAGAGGTGATGGAAGGGAAGGAAGGGGAGGTTTTGCTGCTCTCAGTCTCTGCAGCAGAGTCCCCATCCAGCGTTTTCCATCACCCTCCATCCGGCATTTTCCACCAGGAGACACAGAGGGGGGTGAGAAATCCACCTGGAGCAGCCAAAGAAAAGCTGCCCCAGGAAAATCTCCCTCAGGGAAGGGGCAGGTTAAAGTGTTACCTGCAAGAAAAGGTCGATCTGGAGAGCAGAAAAATTCTTGGGTTGTGAAACCCATCGTGTGTTGATCCCACAACCCCCCTGGGACAGGACAGGAAAGCCCCAGGAAAGAGTAGCTCAGTCTTTGAGGTGTTGGAATATCAGAATTTTTGGATATGGACACAAAGATTTGGGTTTTTTCTCCCCTCATTTTGACCTCAGAGCTCCCCTGTCCGGGAAAACCTTCCAATCCCTGAGGGAACAGGGGGCAGTGAGCACTAAATACCCTCAGGTTTATCCCACAGGGATGGTGCAGCACATGGATTCATCCCGAAAATAAAGCCATTTACACCCTGGTCCTCTCCTGCCACACCCAGCAAGGGAAATCAGCCCGGAGGGTTTGACACTTGTGGGGAGCTCCAGGGGTTCATCTGGAGCCCAGAGCAGACATTCCCAGGTTTTAACATCATTCTGGACAAATCAAACCCCTCCAGCTGACTCTTAAAGATAAGAGATAACTGTTTTTCCCAGTGATGCCCTGGGAAATCTTCTTTATAATTCGTATTTCCCAGTGACAAACGGGGAGTGAAGGACAAATGCCCCGTCACACATCCCCCAGGGAGCAAATCCTTCACCCTGAGCTGGGATAAATCACGTCCATCCAGCTTGTCTTGGAAGCTGCTGCTGTCAAGAGGAGCCAGAGGCATCCAGGCTTTCCAGACTCTCATCCCTGGAGCCTCCAAGGAAGCCCATCAGTCCCTGCCCTGGCAGTGGAGAGCTGTGAGGGAAAGCACATCACTTCATCAGAAGCCTGATAAGGTCGTTAATAAAGGAAAAAAAACCAAAAAATCAAAAAAATCTGGGTTTTTTGGGTTTTTTTTGGCTTTTCAACGGGGAGAAGTTGTAAAACTCTGTGAAGAAAGAGCTGTGGCTCCCAGGGAATGGAGGCTGGAAAAGGGGCACCCCTGAGGTCACCTCAGAAACAACCCAGGTCAGGCTGTTGTGTGGGAAAAAAAATGTGTGTCCATGTGGAGGGATGGGAGTGAAAAATCCTCCCCCTGAAAAAAAAAGGGGAGGCAGGGAAAAGAGGAACCGTGGGGTCATGGAATGGGTTGGGCTGGAAGGGACCTCAAAGCCCTGACACCTTCCAGATTCCTTCCCCCCCACAAAGCCATGAATTGTTCAGTGCAAGGAAAATAAAACAAAGGATGAGCAAAAAATGGTGTTTTCTGCCAACCCAGTGAAGTATCAGGACACAAACCCCATAAAAACCTAATTAAAAAACCCCCTTAAAATCAAACACCCAATTAAAAAAGCTGCCTGGAAGCCCAGCCTTCAGCCAACCAGATAAATTCTGTGTTTTTAGGTTTCCAGGGGCCCAAACCCTGCTGGTTTTGTGTTCAAGAAGAGCTCTCTAAGACCATCAGGAGTCGTCCTGCTGCCCCTACCCAAAGCTCAGCACTTTCCTGAACACTTTCAGCTGCCCAGAATCTCATTTTATAACACTGGTGATCACCTGATAGGGACAATTCACTGTATTTTCTAATAGCTCTATTATTTAACCTAAATTAACTCATTGAAACCATATTATTGAGAAGTCAGATAATTCTCTTTTGGGGTTATTTTTGGCCATGGGCTGAAGGAACTCAAATAATTGACATTAAAAGGAATTAAGTCTTGACATTAAAAGGAGTTAAGTCATTTTCTTTACCTTCTGGAAACCCAGAGACATTTTTTTTTTCAGGCTGCAGCAGCTCCTGGGATGGATTTGTTCACTGACAGCAGCAAAACAACTGCCTAAAAATTCAGATGTAGCTGGTTCCTACAAAGCTCCTTGGACTGAGCAAGACACGGTGACTCCACAGGGTGAGCTCATTCCCACCTTTATTTTCCCTGGCTTCGTTTTCTACCTTTCTAAATGCAGGTGGGAGGGCTGGAAATCCCTTAAATCACTCTCTTTAACACAGCAGGGGCAGATCAGAAAGTGTCTGCTCACGGCTTGGTTGTTCCTGTGCCTGTTTGAAAAGGATAAATTCGGGATCTGATGCACCTGAGCTCGTTATCATCTGATGGTCAGCAGAATTATTGAAAGTTTAATGATTTAAAAAAAACAAAATGAGGAGCAAATAGTGTTTATTTGGGCTTGGGTGGGAAGGTGGTTTTGCCCCTGGGCAGTGCCAGGCTCGTTTCCACCTTTTCCCTTGCCTGGAGGTGACATCACAAACGAAAGCAGGGCACAAATAAACAAGGAGAAGAAAAGGTCTCGCTGGTTTTTAAAAGTCGAAATATTTTCCATCTCTGCGTGTGTTTTTTTTTTTTTAAACTGGCCTCTGCCAAGCGAAGGACAAAAGTCAGAAAGAAGGAAAAAAGTTATTTTTCAGCCTTGGAAGGTCAAGTTCTAAAAATAAGGGGAAAAACATCTCCACGTTCACATCACATGGGATGTGAGGGGTTTTCGCGAGGGTTCTTGTACGTCTGTGGCTGTGGGAAATCAAAGGATGTAAAAGATACAAGGGAAGATTCCCAAAAAGCATCTCCTTTGCCTTTTCCAGGGAAATGGCTCTTCACAAAGGCTGCTCTTCCCTGTTCCCATCCCTGGGAGTGTCCAAGGCCAGGCTGGAGCAACCTGGGATAGAGGGAGGTGTCCCTGCCCATGGCAGGGGGTGGGATGGGATGGGATGGGATGGGATGGGATTTAAGCTCCTTCCAACCCAACCCACTCCATGATTCTGTGAACTGGAGTTGGACCAACCTGACCCAGTTCATTCAGGAGCAGGTCAACAAGAAACCCCCCCAGAGGAACCAGAATTCCACAGCAGTTCCTGCTCAGTCCCGTTTCCTTTGGATGCTACTGTTTGACCTGTGTGCAGATTCCCAAAACACACCCCGGGAAAAGAACCAGGCACTGGAATTCGGGGCCTCAGCCTTGTCCTACCTCTGTGCTCTTCCAGACAGAACAAAATCCCTGCTCCCAGAAATCTGCAAACCACCATTTTTTAGGGCTTGGTCGTGCACAAATATCCGTTGCTAAAACACAATCCCGACAAAACAGGATTCCAAAGGATCCACTCGGAGCTCAGGGATGCACTAAACAGTGTGAAACAGCAGCACCAGTAGGAAAGGCAGATTCCTTATTTGATACAAACACCCAGAGTGGTGCAAATATTCCAAATAAACCCAGCAGCCAAAGGGAAGAACGGCCCCCTCCCCTCCATCCATGGAATAAATCCATCCCTAGGCTGTGGTTTGCTGCATGTCTGAGGAGTTACAGCTTGTTGCAGTCTGGGTTATGTCTCTGGCTCTGAATTCCTCAGGAGATCAGGGGCACTGAGGACTTTTTATAAATAATTTTAATGCTGTTGGGGTTTTTTTGTATCTTAATTTAATCAGTGGCAAACTGGGAGTTGAGGCTGGACGTGGCTCCGTCGTGCACTTTGCTGGGTTTGTCATTTATTCCTCTTGCTGTTTTCTTCCCTGGTTAATGGGATTTGCCTCGTGTTCACCAAAGCCTAAAATAAATGAAAATAAAAGCCACACGACTCGCTGTGGCAGTGGCACAACCCTGGGGCCACGAGCACACCAACAGAGCCACTGTGGCACCCTGTGACCAGGACATTTCCCAGGAGGAAATCCTGACACCCCAGACACTGAGACCTTCCCTCAGGTGAGATTGGAATTCCAGCAGATCCAGCTTTCCTGCCTGTTCCTCCAAAACTATCAGAAATCTGAGGATTTTGACACTTTCTGTGCACGAAAAGCTGAATTTTGAGGGTCTCACCCTGAATGTTCCCTCGGAGTTTTGTTCTTTGAACACAACAAAACATGAACACCATCATGTCAGTGCACAAAAACAGCTGCAAAACGCCTCTGAGAGAGGGCCCAGAGGTGCCTCCCAAAGTCTGAGGGAGGAATCCCACCAAAAAGACACCGATGAGCCAAGAAAAGATTCCAACTCTTTGTTTTGCCCTTGGCTCCTGCCCCACAACCAGAAATAGTCCCCAGGACCAGCATGACCCAAGAGGGGTTTTCCAGTATTGAATGGCAAACACAATTAAGGCACATTTAATAAGCTGTGGAGGTTTGGAAGTCCCTAAATTCATGGAGCAGCTCTACCAGGAGGAAAGGCTGGAGAACTGGGATTGTTCAGCCTGGAGAAGAGAAGCTTCGGGGTGACCTGACTGGGGCCTTCCAGGACCTGAAGGGGCTGACAAGGAACATGGAGAGGGACTTTGGAGAAGGGCCTGGAGGGACAGGACAAGGGGGAATGGCTTCAAACTGACAGAGAGTGGGTTTAGATGGGATACTGGGAAGGAATTCCTCCCTGTGAGGGTGGGGAGGGGGCTGGGAGGGAATTCTCAGAGAAGCTGTGGCTGCCCCGTCCCTGAAAGTGCCCAAGGCCAGGTTGGAGCAACCTGGGAGAGTGGAAATGTCCCTGCCCATGGCAGGGGGTGGAACTGGATGGTTTTTGAGGTCCCTTCCAACCCAAACCATTCCATGATTCCAGGAAACCACGAGCAAGAAACAGAAGCAGCTCCTGCCCCACGAGGCTTTTCCCTCTTCCTCTCTCTCATTAACGAGACTCCCACCAGGACAACCAGTCCAGTAACTCACTTTTTCCTGCCCCATTTCACTCCTGAGGGTTAAAGAACCCCCTCTCCAGCCTCTCTGAGTCCCTCAGAGGCTCAGCAGCCCGTGCTGGTCACACCACACAGGGTCAGTCGAGCCTGGAAGGGCGAAGCTCATGCCAGCACCAGAATAACTAAACCATCTCCCTCCTCCAGAGGAGGGGAAGCTTCATTCACAAGCACTGGCAGGGAAAGACACTCAAAAAAGAAAAGGATCTGCACATTCATCTGAAATAAGTGATAGTCCATATTGTCTGGGCAGCCCGAAGTGGCTGATCCTGCTGGAAGTGGCAGATTCCACCCCCGTGGGCTGGCACAAGGATGTAGGAACTCTGAGGAGCACCAGAGAGGAGCTGGACTTCTAAAGGAGGAGAAAATAGCTCTATTTTATCTCTAACAACTCTAGTCCAGCAACAAATGGGCACTAAACTGACAGAGAGGAGGTTTAGGTGGGATATTGGGAAGGAATTATTGACTGTGAGGGTGGGGAGACACCAGGATGGATTTCCCAGAGAAGCTGTGGCTGCCCCATCCCTGGAAGTGTCCAAGGCCAGGCTGGAGCACCCTGGGAGAGTGGAAGGTGTCCCTGCCCATGGCAGGGGGTGGAACTGGATGGAACCACTCTGGGATTCCCTGATTCTCTGAAATAAGGAGTGTCTGAGTGCACAGTGAGAATGGGAGTGATCCTGAACTTCAGCACCCAGAGAGCAGCAGGAAGCAGGATGAGGCTCCCAGGGACTCTCCAGGGGGATTTGGTCACCTGTAGCTTCATCCAGGGAGTCTCCTCAGGAACAGCAGCAGATGAGACCAGTCACAGGACCGGTGACAAAGCCACAACACAGGTCCAAAGCCTTCCCAGGAACAGGGACACAGGATCACCCTGGACATTGCCCTTTATTTCAAACACAGTCCAGAACCTCCCTGTGGTTTGCTGAGTTCTGCTCACCTTCTCTCTGCCTCTGGAAAGGTCTCAGCACTGTCAAATATTCCACCCTCCTGGGTCCCCCACTGGTGCTCCAGCCCTTCCAAGATGCCTGAGCTGTTGTGTCAGCACGATCTGAGGAGAACTGGGACACCTGGAACTAATATGGGCTGCACAAAACCCAGGGCAGGGGGCCAGTGGAAGGTCCCACAAACCCCACATCACCCCTTCAGTCTCCTGGAGGGCTGGCAAAGACAAGTGATGTCCAACCAGTGGCACTCTGGGATCGGGAAGAGCTCCATCCCAGTCCTTGCCACTCTGTCCAGCAGCTCCTGGAATGATCCTGACAGCTGGGGGTGGAAAAGCTGCCAGAGCTCCCTCTCCCCACCATCACCCTGCTCCAAGCTATTCCCCAGCCCCATTTCGTAATCCCACACCCAGGAGGGTGGTTAAAAATTCACAGGAAACGTTGCACATTTTTTCCTTTGCTATTCATGCCCTTTTTCTATCGGGGACAATAAAGATTTCCAATGCTGGGTTAAGTTCCTTTTGCAACAATGAGCTCCTCTTGCTCCAGGAGCCAGCAGGAGCCCAGACATTGAGGAAACTGGGAGTAATTCACTGGAATTGTACTGGGGGGAAAAAAAAAAAAGAAGAAAAAAAAAAAAAAAGGCTGTTTTGACCAAGAGAGATGCAAAACTGCTGTGATGGTTAAGCCATCACGGCTTGCTGGGAATTATTATTGGGATTGTCATTAATGTTCGGACCAGGCAGGTTTTCCCAGTAAAAGGGCTTTGGCTGTGGTCTCCCTTTTTTGGATTTTGCTCCTAAAAAACACCTCCCAGAGCCATAATGACAATAACACAGATTCCCTGCCTGCCCTCCCCTCGGCACCGAAGTCACTTCCCAAAACTCTCCGGGATGGCAAAGCTTGAAAACAAAAGCTTTTCTAAGCAGAGTGGCACTTCTTTCCCCCCTGAATGATGTGCACAGTCGATCTCTGTGGTCAAACCTCCTGATTCTGCAATCCAGGGGTCTCCAGGAGGAGCATAAACAGAAATTGGCTCGTTGCAGCCGGGACTGGAAGTGCTCGGGGCTCTGAGATCACACGTGTAGGTGGGCAGACAGCACGTCCACGCTTTAATAGCCCTGGGACCTCTCTTAGGGAGCATTGACTCGGGTTTGAACGTGTACCAAGAGTTATTAACTCCCAAGGAACATCTGGCACTGACCCCTGGACAGGCAGAACCCAGAGCTGAGGGGATCTCCTCGCTGTCTGCACGGGGCTGGTCCAGCAGCCCCACAGAAAGACACGTCCTGTGCAGGAATAATGACATTTCTGTGCCACAGACACAGGCACTGCCCAGAGGAGGCCTCAGACTGGCCACCAGCTGGCACAGACCTCCAGCCTTGGGACATCCAGCTTGGAAAACAGACCCAGCATGGTTCCTTTCAGCGAGGAGCATCCCCAGGAACTCGGTGATATTCCCACCTAACACCCCCAGAACACTGACACCTCTGAGATGGAGAGCGTAGCCAAACCCACAACACAGGGCAGGCAAAAAGGGAAACATTTGGCTTGGGGCTCCAGGGAAAACCTCGTGTTTTCAGGGAGAGCCAAGGAATGGAGGCTCCATCCACGGGAGACAGAGCTGGGCTTTCTGTGGGCACATCCCGAGGAGCCACAGGGAAAAGTCTGGGCTCCAATTCCCCGTGTGAAGTGGTGAGATGCCTTCCCCAGCAGCTCAGGCAGACCACAGAGCCTCCTTTTCTCTGGGAATCTCGAGGGAACACCGGGAGGTTTTCCATGCCATGGGTTATATTAAGGAAACCTGCTCAGGCCTCCTGAACACACACACAGCAAAAAGCCACAGCCTTTAAATAAGTGTTGATTTGAGATTAATGACAGTTCTCTGGGCTCTTCCTCTTACTGACTGAAACAGGGGCTGTTTTTCCCCTCCCAGTTGCCCTCTCCCTAGTAATTAGCTCCACTGCTGACATTTAAAAAAAAAAACAACCCAAAAAGAAGATATCCAGGGGGATTTTAACAGCTGGAATTAAGCAAAACCATCCCTGAGCAATCAGGTCTTTTCAGGACAACGGTGATCAAAGAGGTGCTCTGTAAAAATGAGCTTGGCAGCCAGCTGTTGGCAGGAGACATGAAGCTTTTTCCCTGCTGGAAATTAGATTTAACTTGTACAAAGAGGAAGAAAGGATCGATCATCCCATGATAATCCCCCTTTCTCCAAACTCAGCTCTTCCAACGGGACAAAGAAAAGGGGGGGAAAGAAATCCATGACCAAGTGTGATACTCTCTGCCCCACCTCAGGAAGAGGCTACACTCTTAAATTCAGTTTTAATACAAGTCATTTAACACTTGTGTGCAGAAATATGTATTTTCTTATACAAGGGAAATGGGGGGAAAAAAGCCTTTGTGAATGACAATGAAAATTCTCCAGGGTTTCTTCAGCTACTGTGGAATCAGGAGATTCATGGAGGGCACAAAGAACAGAGGGATAAAGGAAGCAGCAGCAGATTGTCAAGGTTGTTCTCTAAAGTCCTCTCGTAATCCAGATGTAAAATGAGGATCCTGAATAAGAAAATGGGTTTCTGATTATGACAGAGCCTTAGGATTCCACCAAACCCCTCCCTCCCCTTGTGGGGGTGGGAGACCAGAGCTTTGCCTCAACCTTTTTTTGCTTATCCCCCCTAAAACTGATCTTAGACCTCAAGGAAACAAGACTAAACCTTCTTCCTGGAGACTGCCTTGACTGCCTTCATCAACAATTCCCAAAAAAAACTTGACCACAAAAGGCTTCCAGGTCCTCCAGGACCAAACCTTGTCGTGTCCCCCTCCCAAGGTTTGCCTGAGGTGTTCCACAGCCTTTCTGTCCGGGATAATTGGAGCTGGCACAGGGATGAACAGACAGAGATGTTCCCAGGGCCCACATCTGGGGGTGGGGAGGGACAGGGACCCTCCTCAGGAGCAGGAGGGACCTCCTCCAACAAGGAGATGAATTTTCAAGCAGAAATCAGAGCTCTGTTGGGGAACAGCATTGAACACCCAGCTCTTCTCATGCCAAGGCTCTCCCCACTCAGCCCTGAAATGCTGGAGCTCCCACAGTGCTGAGAGAAGGTTATTGAGGGGGGCAAGTCAAAAGAATTAATTAAAGAGGTTAAATTAAACAGCTGCACTTGCAGAACTGCTCCTCTCACCAACTTTATGGCTTGTGGAAGGCTCTGGCTCCCAAACCCCCCCGTTCTCCTGACCCTCAGCTCATCTTATCGCCCATCTCTCCTCACCCACATGTTTTATTTTCTAAGCTTTGAGACATTACAGATCACTGGCTGCCTGTCCAAAAATGGTGCTTCTTTGCACATCACTTATGAACTCAGAGGAAAATTCAGCATCATCCAGGCTAAGGGTTGTTTTTGGGGATATTTTATTTTAATTTTTTTAATCGCCCCCAGAGAAATGGAAAAACGGCGTGTACAGGCTCACAAGGGGTGGGAAGCCCTCCAGAATGATGGAGGCTGGAGACTAATCCAAACCTCTGGAGTTTTCAAGAAAATATCAGCCCCAGAAATCTCACAGGAGGAACAAACTGGCTCTGGAGAGTTCTGGCAAATCCTCCTCGCGACCCCACCCACCCAAAGCTGAAAAACAGCCACAAGAGCAAAGCTGCTATTTTTTCCCCGATATTTTTCAGGATCATGGCCTGTGCAAAGGCCTAAAGTCAGCCCTTGCTTCACCTGAACTGCTCTTCCCACCCAAAGATTGTGAGGGCACAGCTCGAGCCCGGTGGTGATGAATTCATTTTAATCCCCCCACGGAAACGAGGAGTTTGAGCCTCTGCATTTTTTTTTTTTTTTTTTTTGCAGTGTTCCTTCCATAAAGCCCAATTTTGGCCAGCACAGCAGGCAGGATCTTCCATCAACCTTCCCCTCAAGCCAGGGCACGTCGGGGTGTGAGTGGTTCCTGGAGGCCAGAAAACCCCCCTCAGGAGGGTGGAATCCAAACTCCAGCTGCCTCTGTGCCTCCTGGACACCTTCTGAGCCCTTTGAAGGCTTCCTGCACAAGCCATTCCATCCCTCCAACGCTTCTTCCAGGAAAAGCACAGGCAATTCCAGGAACCCCAGGCCTCAGGTGGATAAATGGGGATGGCAAAGGCCAAGGCTGAGACGCCGAGGCAGCAGAAGGGCCAAGGCTTCCCGAGGAAACCAAATCTCAAGGCACGGTTTGGAGAGGGGAGAACTTCTCTGGAAAGGGCAAGGAACATCAGGCCTAACCTTGTACACACTCAGCAAAATCTGATCTCAGAGGCCTGAGATCATTCCCTGGCTCCGAGAGGCGCGATCCGGGAGTCGCTCCCGACGCAGCGGGAGGAGAAGCTGTTTCTGGAGGGATCCAAGTTCCACTTCTGAATCTCCTCATCAAACAGGAGCTTTGGCCATTCAGGGCTGCAGGTGTCCCTTCCATTGCTTTGCTTTCTTCCTCTTTCTCTCTTTTTTTTTTTTTTTCTGGTTTTTTTCCCCCCAGCTGAGGTTTGTGGTGGGATAAGGGAACAAATGGGATAAATAGGGATAAAAGGGATAAAAAAGACAAAATGTGCAGGTTTACACAAAGCTGACCAGGCCTTCAGCTATTTATGGCTGAATTAGTGGGAATTTGTTCAGAGTTATATGTCAAAGGGTTATTCCTTCACCCCACCCTGAGGGTGAGCCATCGGTTCAGACCATTGGCAGCACCACGAGTCATCCTACAAATTAAAAACTCCACCAACACACAGTTTTTATGGGGCAATTTTGATGTTTCCTGCTGGTCATCGAGTCATCGAGTCCACAGGAATAATATCCCTGGATTTGTTGCAGCCTCTTGGCCCCCTCAGGCAAGGAGGGGGAGGCAGGTTTTCACTGGTGTTGGTTTGAGCCCCAAGGGAACAGCTCAGGATCACTCTGGGATCAAAGAGGCCCCTCTGGGATCACAGGGACCCCTCTGGGACCATAAGGATAACTCTAGGATCATGGGGACCTCTTTGGGATCACAGGGACCCCTCTGGGACCACAGGGATCACTCTGGGATCAAAGAGGCCCCTCTGGGACCACAAGGATCACTCTGGGATCATAGGGACCTCTTTGGGATCACAGGGATCCCTCTGGGATCATGAGGACCTCTTTGGGATCACAGGGATCACTCAGACCACACAGGCCCCTCTAGGATCATGGGGACCACTCTGGGACCACAGGGATAACTCTGGGATCATAGGGATCACTCTGGGATCACAGGGGCCCCTGTAGGATCACAGGGATCACTCTGAGATCATGGGACCCCTCTGGGACCACAAGGACCCCTCTGGGATCATGGGGACCCCTCTGGGATCACAGGGATCACTCTGGGATCACAAGGACCCCCCCTGGGATCACAGCAATCTTTCAGGCTGTTCCACTGCTCCATCTATCCCAAGATTTGGCTCCTGACACGGATCAAGACCCGCTGTTTGTTCTGGGGCTGTAACACCTTCCTCCCCTGCATTTCCTGGTAACCCCTCATGCCCAGAGAGAATTCCAGGTTATTCATCTGCCTCTCCTCAGGATTATTCCCATCTGGTTTTCCACCATGACCTTGCAACGCTTTGGCCCTTCCACAGGCTCTTTATTACCCTGTTCTGTGGAAGCTCTTCCCCCCTCTTGGCTGGTGGCCCTGGGTTGCTCTTGCTCCAAAGGAATTCATTGCCCAATGTCCAACATTCGGTTGAAATGACATCATTCCTGAGGTGCTATTTAGAATTATTGCTCTCCAGACCTTCTCCTCCATGTCCATTTTGCAATCCCTTCTTCCAGCAAAGTCAGGCACTCCCGTGGTGCCAGGAGGGTGGCCTAAAATCCCAGTGTCACTTCCACGCCAGGAGCTTCCCAGAGCACCTTTGCTCTGCCCTCACCCTAGGGCTGAAAAATAAAAATAAAATAAAATAAATAAATAAAAAAAAAGAGCTCCAGTTCAACATTTCATCTTCTTAATAAACACTGGCTAATAACAACTACAGGAAAAATAATCCCATTTTCTGGGCCTCCTCCAGATGACATAAAGCTCATGGATTTCTGGACCAGGCTCGAGAAACCGTTTGCAAACTTCTGTTTGATCATAAATCAAGGCCAGTAATGACCTTTTTTATTATTTTTTTTTGGTGAAAACAGCCCCAGTTCGCTGTTCCCAAACTCCACCACGGGCCTCACTCGGAGACCTGGAATTCCAGCAGGCCCCACTTCCATCAGGGCACCCGTGGCAGCTCCTGGAAGGTGAATCCCGACTGGCACCACTTTTTAAAGGGTGTTCTACGTGACCCTGGACAGGCTCCTTATCTCTCTGCCTTTCCATGGCTCTTCCAGGCCCTTTCCAGCTCTTTATTCCTGGTCCTGCTGGCTGCCCTTCCCTGTGGCATCTCTGCCCCCTCACACAGCTCAGGGAGAAGCCAAGAGCAACGGGAATTCATTGGGAAGTGCTGCTGGAAGCCTGGTCAGGGGCAGGTTGGGTCAGACCCAGAGCAGGTCCTGCAAAGAAAACATTCTTTCCACTTCAAGCTTTCTCCCTGCCCTGAAACCAGCCTGGTTCAGGCACCCAGCTCCTTCTTGCTCTGCATCACCCCCCCCAGACATCCCAAATATTGAAGGGTTGGGGGGTCTTAAATCCAGTGTAGGGGAGCCCCAGGAACCAGGTTGGGGTGGGAGGATCCCTCCTGAGGAGCAGGCTGGGAAACTGTGTGGAAAAAGGAAGAACTTTTAGCCAAGGAACACTCCTAAAGATCAGTGGCACAGAGGGGAACCTCCTTCCCAGCCCAGAGGGGCAAATCCAGCGTGTCTGAAGCCCTCTGGGTTTAGGGAGCTGCTGGAATAATCAACTGAAACGTTCCCATAAAAACCCAGGACCCCACGGCCTCCAGATCTTTCCACCCTCCAGTTGGATGACATTCCACCAGCGGGGCTGGGTACATTTCCAAGGAACTCCTGACTTCTGGGAAGGTGTTACACAACCACACTGCAGCCATTCATGAGTCCAGCACTGGCCTGGTTCCCCCCTTCAAACCCACAACACTCCGCAAAGAAAACATTCTTTCCACTTCAAACTTTCTCCCTGCCCTGATGAAACCAGCCTGGTTCAGGCACCCAACTCCTTCTTGCTCTGCATTACCCCCCACTCCCCAGATATTCCAAATTTTGAAGGGTTCCCATGATGGAAAAAAAAAATAAAACATTGGGTTTCCCTCAGTTCTAGATCTGGTTTGGTTTTTCAGGCAAGAAATAAAGTTGATATCACCAGACACCCCTGTAGCTGCTGCAGGGAAAGGATAAAATTCTTTGCACTCCTTGTTTTCTAAACTTTTAACATTTCCAACGAGAAGAGGGGGAATTCTTGTGCTTAACATCAAAAGGAACTGAGAACTGAAAGCCAGAGGGGAAAATTCTCGAGAGCTGGAGGCCAGAACATTCAATAGTTTGTATTCCAGACCTTTTCTTGGATGCAGGTGTTTAGTCCAGCAGGAACCTGAGCCCCTCCTGTAAGTCCTGGAGCCACATTCTAAGGCCAAACATACCTTGCACCTTCAGATCACCCCCCCCAGCCAACCCCAAATGTTGGGTTCCTGACATCACTCCATTTTTAAGGCAAGTGCCAAATAAACAGACTTCTCCCACAGCAGGAAGAAGGATTTGCTTGGAAGGATTTGCTTTAGATGCAGAGAATCCGTGTTATTCTTAAACAAAAAAAAAAAAAGCAAAGAAAAAGCCAGGGGTGGGACTGAAAACAAATACTGGGATTTTTCAAGTGGTTTGTTCTGTTCTGACACAAACCCAAGCTCCTGTTTTAACCCTGCCCCAAAAAACTCCAAGCAGGGGTGCTTTGAGGAGAAATCAAGCTGCCACCACCTCAGGGGTGATGCTGCCAACACTCCAAGGAGCCCTAAATTTTGAGGAGACACCTGAAAACTCACCACTTTTCCTTTTTTCCTCACCAACCTGAGGAAGTTCAGACACACCCCGAGCCCTTTTTGAAGGCCTGGCTTTTCCATTAGGCTCAATCACCTCCATCTGCCCAGGAGAAGTGCCAGGAATTCGACCAAACATGGAAAACTGAGACCTTCAACATGTTGTTTTTATGCTCAGATACAACAACATCTGGTTTGGAGAGATCCCATTTAAACAAATGTCGATGCCCCTTCAGAAAATGAGTGGTTTTTAACAAATCTCCTCCTTCCAGATTTAATAGGTCACAGATACTCTCAAATATCTTCCTGAATAGACCCGTGAATTCCAGAGAATTTGGTTTTTTGCTGGGATTTTAGAAACTCTGCCTTTTCCTAGTGCTCTTTGACTTTTGGGGCCAGTTAAAGAGGAGTAGATTACTTCATGGGGTACTTCTGCAACCTTAAAAACCTGACTAAAGCCACAAGTTCTGTTCATAAAACAACAATTCCCTCAATTAGTTCCTCGAATCCAGACCCTGTGCTAAGGTGGCCTTGTTTGGGATGAACACACACTTCAGCTGTTTTCAAGGAAGGGGAGTTAGGGAGGATTTAAACACCTTTCTAGGGGGAAGGATTTCAAATTTTATACCAACATACC
>NW_020884962.1:721121-727982 GCF_003945725.1 Corapipo altera
TCCCCCCCCACTCCCCTTCACCGCCACCCCCCCGACCGGCCCCCGCCGCTCCGCCGCCTCCGGTGGGGGGGGGACCCGCCCCGAGCGCCGGGTTCGTTTCTCTTGTCTCTCTGCCTTCTCTCTCCGTGTGTGTGTGTGGGGTGTGTGTGGGGGGGGTGTGTGCGTGTGGCCGGGGGGGGGCGGCGCGGCCTGGTGCGCGCGGCGGATCCCGCCGCTCGCGTAGCGCGGCCGCCCGGGCGCTCGCTGAGGGGGAAGGAAGGAGGGGAGAAGAGGCGCCCGCCGAGGGCTCCGCCGCCGCCATGAGCGTGGAGGCGTACGGCCCCAGCTCGCAGACCCTCACCTTCCTGGACACCGAGGAGGCCGAGCTGCTCGGCGCCGACACTCAGGGCTCCGAGTTCGAGTTCACCGACTTCACCCTCCCCAGCCAGACCCAGACGCCGCCGGGGCCCGGCCAGGCGGGGCCGCAGCAAGGCCAAGGCCCCCCCGGCGCGGGGCAGGGCCCGCCGGGGCCGCTGGAAGCGCAGGTGAGGAGGGTTTTTTGGGGGAGGTTCGTGAGGGGAGAGGGGGGTGTCCGGAAGGGGCCCGGGTTGGGGTCGGGCTTGGGCGGGGAGCGGGAGCCGCGTGTGGAGCGGGAAGGGGAGCGATGGATCCCGTTTTTGCGGTAAAACGACCGCAAAAAGCTCCGTGTTATTTCAGTTTTGTCTCGATTTTTTTTTCTTTTTTTTTTTTTTCTCTTTAAACGTGGCTTCGGTTGTCGAAAGTTGGGCGCTGAGGGAGTTCGCCTTTAATTTTTTATTTTTTTTTTTTAACTTCTCCTGGCTAAAATACGCTTCTGCTGTTTAAAATTTACGGGTTTCCTTTACCATTATTATTGGTTTTATCCTCCTTTTCTGCCGCCCCGCTCCGTTTGGGCTTTGCCTTGGAGGGGACAGTCGATATTGGCCTGAGGTTTAAGTTCTGCTTCCTCGTGACTTAAAAACAGGTTTTAGGGCCTGGTTGTTGTTTTTTTTTTTTTCTTTCTTTCTTTCCTATAACTCGGTATTAAAACCCATTCTATTTGTTTAGCAGTTCACAAAAGCGAAAGGAGGGAGGGAATTTAAGGTACATTTTATATTACGTGCTCACGAGTGAAGACGTTGTCACTGCTCCACCTTCTCTGTGTCTGTAGAAAAAGCGACAAAACCACGGAAAAACTCGTCCATATTTTTAAAAAAACTCCCACTTTTCCGCGTTTTATGGAAAGCTCAGTTTCAGTTACACTCGTGTTGTCCCTTTATTAACAATCAAACGCTTCCACATCATCCACGTGTTAAGGGCTGAGTTTAAAGAGGAGTTGAAAGTTTTAGGTGAGGGTTTTTTGTTGTTTTTTTTTTATTATCCCGGAGCCGATTTTTTTTTGTCGCCGGATTTGCGGCGTCGGGGGCCGCGAGAGGAGCAAAGGGGCAGCAGACCCAGCCCTGGGGATCCCCAGGTGGAGAGGGCAGGACTGGAGGGGTTTTTATCCTGTCCTGGGGGTTTATCCCGGGACAGAGTGAGTCACTTTTGGTGTCCGAAAGCGCTCGGTGACATCCTGGGTGGTGGCACAGGATGTGCTCAGGGCGGTGTGTTCAGAAGGCAGGGCCTGGGCTGTTTGTTTTATTTTCTTTTGCCTTCACGTTTGGGTGGAATTTCTCGACTTTCTGAGCGTTGAGAGAGCAGAATTATTTAGCACCGGTGGTAAAATCTTATCTGTGTACAGACTATACATGAATCAATTTAAAATTTCCAGTAAAACCTCAAATTTTTAAAGCTTTAATAGGTTATGATCACTCCAGAACTTCCCATTAGAGAACATATGGCCAGAAAAAGGAGAAAACCCACCCCAAAATAAGCCCCATAAGCTAAAAGACCAGACAAGAGGATTAATAATTGGTCTTTTTTTTTTTTAATTATTATTATTCTTTTTGTCTAAACATGTTTGAAAAGCCTTTGAAGTGAAAAGGGGAAAAAAAAAATATTAAAAGATCTGGAGAGCACATTCAGGTGCTGGTTTGTCTGGCAAAAAGGAAGGGATTTTTATGGTTGTTTTTTTTTTCCCTTTTAATCCTTTCTGCAAACTCTCGTGGTCATCCTGCTCTTCAGTTTTTGGGGAGGGTGTGGAGGGAGGATGGATTTATTTTGACAAGGCCCTCTCAGAAGTGGAATAAGAATGGTTTCCTCCTGAGCTGGAGTCAAACAAACCCCCTGGATCTGCTCAGACTTGCCCTTTCAGAGGCCTCACGGGTGATAAGATCAGAAATTAGGTGTGTGTTTGGTGTTTGGTTTTTTTTTTTTAAAAAGGTTCTGGGGAAAATTTTGCTGCCTTCAACAAAGTAACTGAAGCTTGTTGTGCCTTTTGGCAGGGGGAGTATTCAGTGATAGCTTCCAAACTGATCACATTTTCCTTAATTAAATATTATTCCCGTGATTATAATTAAAGCTAATTAAATAAATAGGTGAAGCTGCTGAAGGTGTAAACTTCTACTCTGCTGTTTCATGTCCTGGTGTTTAAAAAAAAAAAAAAAAGTAGTTGAGCAGTGCAGGGCACCTGATTTTTTTGGTTGGTTTTTTTTTTTGTAGGGAAATGTGATGGATTGGTCTCTAAAAATTTAGTTTATTTAGTTAATAAAGTTTATTTTGTATATTTAATTAATAGTTTAAGAGGCTGTTAAAACTGATTAGTGTCCAGTGGAAAAAGATAAAGGGCAGGCATTCTCTGCTGGTTTTAATTTAGGAAACTGTATGCCCATTGTTTACCTCTAATGAAATATATAAGAATGGATTTGCCTGAATATTTTAAGGTAAATTTAAAGGTTGCCCAGAGAAGCTGTGGCTGCTCCATCCCTGGGAGTGTCCAAGGCCAGGTTGGAGCACCCTGGTCCAGTGGAAAGTGTCCCTGCCCGTGGCAGGGGGTGGGACTTGTTGATCTTTTAATTTTTTCCCAACCCAACCCAATCCCTAATTCCCCGAAATTCTCATTTCTGCCTCGTTTTTCCCCTGCTGAGCCCAGGCCTGTCCCAGCAATGCCCCCGGTGTGGATGTGGGAGCTGAAGCTGCTGGAAGTGGTTGAAGGAAGCTGGGGCAGCCCTCAGGTTTTTTTTTTTTTTTTTTGGTCTAGACTCTGGAGGCTGGGTTTGATTTCCAGCCCTAACAAAGCCTTTTTTGTCTCAGCAAAATGACTTCTTGTTGCTCAGGTCCCATCTGGAAGCTCAGCCCAGGGTGGGGTGTGGGGGGAGAGTTCTCACCAAAAGAGCCACTTCCTCCTTTTGAAAGGGAAAGCAGATCAGCCTTCAGAGGGATTATCAGCCCCTCCACTAAATACCTCAGGGCCTCAGAGCGAAGAATCTACAAACAATAACTCAGATTATCCACCCAAGTCCAAAAATGCATATTTTCCTAACTATAATTCCAGGAGAATTCCCCAGATTGGGCCCATCTGGAAGTGCATCCCCACGGCTGCTGGTGCAAAAGTCCTTTTGCAGCCCAGCACCTCCTGAAGTGCAATTAATTTTCCTGTTCCAGCTTGAAATGCAGCACTTTCAAGTGTGGAAGTGCAGGAGGTGGATCCAGGTGTGCTCTCCTGGGGCTGGGTGGGGTGTGGGAGCCAGGGGAGCCAGCGGGAATCGGGCTGGGAATGTTCTCTGGGGACTCACACCTGAGGATCCTGGACTGGTTTGGGCTGGAAGGGACCTTAAAGCCCGTCCAGTCCCACACCTTCCACTCCCCCAGGCTGCTCCAGCCTGGCCTTGGACACTTCCAGAGATCCAGGGGCAGCCCCAGCTTGGACTTTATTGTCCCCCAGCCACTATTCCAGAGGCCAGAAAAAGGATCAGGGAAGTCCCAGGGGTGGTTCTGTGGCACCTCAGCTTTGGAGCTGCTCAACTTGCTGTGCCAGAAGTTGCAGCCAACACTTGGAAAATAGAGAAGTTCCCCTCCCTCCCTCCCTCTCACACACACACACACACACAAAACAGTTCCTGGTGCCAGATTTTTAATCCTGTGCACATAAAGTGACATCACAGGAGGGTTGGGAACAGTCACTTCCTCCTTGGGAGCCTGCCAGGGCCTCTGGCTGCTGCTGGATCTTCCCAGGACAGGTGACATCAGTGACATCAGTGACATCATCCCTGCCCAGCTGAGGGCAGGAGCTCGCCAGGGGGTCACCAGCAGGGTCACCTCGTGCACAGCTACAAGGAACTTGCAGTTATTTCTTCGTTTTCTGCCTTAAAAAGGAAAAAAAAACCCCAAAAAATCCTAAGAAAACTCAAGCTTTCCAATTGTATTCTGGCTCAGGGAATCCCAAGTTTTTAGGAGCACCCAAGAAATGTATTAAATGTATTGAAATGGCAAATTAAATTTGTCAGCTGGTGTGTATTAATAGTGGCTGTGGAACAGAAAAATGCACCTGTTTTGGGGTAGAAAAAATTAAAAAACCAGAATAGAAAAATGTGCCTGTTTTGGGACAGAAAAAACCTGGTAGTGCTGCTGCTGCTGCTGAGAGATTCAGCTGAACTTAAAGCTTCGGAATTCCACCTGTTCCACACTCAGTGATGGAGCTGTTGCCCTGTTTTATGAGAGGGCACTACCAGTTTCAAATGGATATATCCATTTAAATGGATATTTCTCTCCTCACACCCATGGAGATGCTGCTGCCCAGGGAAGCATTTGCCTTCCTCACACTGGTGGCTTCTGCTGCTGCTGCACCTCCTTCAGTGGGTTTTGGTATTTGTTGTTTTTTTTTCAATTCCTTTTTCCCCTCTGCTGATGGTTCCTCTTGGTGGATTCTCTCTGTTCAAAGCCATCCATAAAAAGAGCATTTAACTGTGTTTTATAAACACACCTCATTTCATTTGGAGGGGAGGAAACCAAGCCCAGTCCAGTCCCCAACTGCTGAGGGCAAGTGTGAAGTGGCTCCTGCTTGGTTTTAATTTTAACTCTTGCAGTTGGCTGTTCAATTTTAATATTGAAACTGCCTGGCCTGGAACCCAAAGGAGACTTTCAGAGGAGTGAGGTGGTTTTTGCTTTACTTGGGAGTCTCAACAGCTTGAAAATGCTGCAGCAACTGTTTCAATCAGATTTTTATTTTCTTTTTTTGGCTAAAGGTTTGGTGTTCTCACTGGGGACAGTTTCCTTTCAGATATCTGATAAATTGCATTAAATCTCAGTGCAAACCAGTTGTTAAAATGCTGTTTTCTCAGACAAAGGCCTGGAGTGATTTTTTTTTTTTTACCCTCCCATTTGTAGATAAATCTCATCCAACCAAATATATCTCTAAAACATTGGGAGGGGTAAATACACCTGAATTTGCTGTGATAGGGAAGTTACCTCAGCACTGATTCCATGTTATTATTGTGTAATCACTGCTGTCACTGTGGTGATCCCTTTCCCACCTTTTTCCACTCAAAATTAACATGGATTGTGACATACTAAACCCTCCTCAGGTTCTGGTGGGATCTTGGCTGAACAAGTCCAAGAATAAAGTGGCTGAGCACAGTTTTTGGGGGGTGCTGAAGGTGCTGAAGCCCCTCATGGCTGGAATGAGACCAGGACACCTGGGAGGCCCAGGAGGCACCACCTGGCCTGGCCATGGCAAAATTCAAGTGACATCCACACCCCTTTTGCTCCTTCCTGCTGGGAAATGTGCCCAAAAAAGGAGTTATTTTTACCAGGAAAAAGGCTTGGGGGAGGATGGGGGTGTAAAACTTGCTGACCCAGCACCAAATGGTGCAGAATTCCCTGGTTCTGGCACTGGTGTGTTCAAAAACAACAGGAATAAGTGAGGAGGGTCCTGTACAACAAAGATCCTGTTTTCAGGTGGATTCCTGAAATTAAAAAAACAAACAAACAAACAAAAAAAAAACAAACCCCCCCCCAAAAAAAACCACACAAAAAACAAACAAACAAACAAAAAACAAAACAAAAAAACACAACAGGAGGGAAAAAAAACAAAAAAACAACAGTATTTGATCCTGCTGGAATATTGTTTAAATGGAATTCTGTTATGTAAGGCTGTGGAAAAATGGAACTGCAGCAAAGCAATCTCCTTTTGGCAACTTTTTTTTTCCCCCCCTCACTTATCAGTTGGAGAGTTTAACTAATCCCAGGAAGCAGGAGGTAATGGGGCAGGTATTGATTAGGAGTTATGTAAGGCTGTGGAAAAATGGGACTGCAGCAAAGCAATCTCCTCTTGGCAGCTTTTTTTTCCCCCCACTTATCAGCTGGAGTTCAAATATTCCTGTAAAACAGGAGCTGATGGATTGATTCCATAAGGTGTGTAATGCTCTTAGGAACATTTTTCTTCCCTGTTGAGGATTTTAAACGTTTGCTGGGAGGAGTAGGGGTGGTTTTCCTTGGCTTTGTGGTGTTTTGGGGGCAGAACTGGAGCTCTGAGCTGTGTTCCAGGTGAATGGTCCCGATGGGATCCTGCAGAACGGGGCTGTGGATGAGAACGTGGCCAAGACCAGCCAGCTCCTGGCAGAGCTCAACTTTGAGGAGGATGAGGAAGACACCTACTACACCAAGGATCTCCCTGTGCATGCCTGCAGGTAAAACCCAGGCTTTATTCCCAGAGGGAAGGAGCATTTGGTGGGAATGAAAGGGAGATTTGGGTGTTTTGAGACCCTCTGAGCTCCTGGACGGACTTAGAGCTGCCACATCCACTCCTGGTCAGCTCTGAACTCCCTGGGGGAATAAAGACAAGGATCAGCCAACTTAGGGATGGCAGTGATGGGAGGGTCAGCTCTGAACTTCCTGGGGGAATAAAGATAAGGATCAGCCAACTTAGAGATGGCAGTGATGGGAGGGTCAGCTCTGAACTCCCTGGGGGAATAAACACAAGGATCA